>NW_026526980.1:12876161-13378661 GCF_024362965.1 Panthera pardus
ATCAAATTAATATAAACTGGTATTATGATGTTATATATAAATCTCATGGTAACCACAAACCCAAAACCTGTGATAGATACACACAAAAATAGAGCCAAACAAAACACTATAGATACACATTGACCAGAGAAAAAGCAAGAGAAGAAAGGAACAAAGCAAAACTAAAAATAAAAAATAGAAAACAAAATCTTAAATGGCAGTAGTTACATAACTATCAATAATTACTTTAAATGTAAATGGACTAAATGCTCATAATCCATGTCACTCAAAAGACACAGAGTATCAAAATGGGGGGAAAAACCCAAGACCCATCTATAATGCTTCCTACAAGAGACTCACATCAGATCTAAAAATGCGTACAGACTGAAAGTGAAAGGATGGAAAAACATTGACCATGCAAATGAATGTGAAAAATAAATCCAGGCTAGCAATACTATGTGTGACAAAATAGACTTTAAAACAAAAAATGTAACAAGACAGTACATAATGATAAAGGGATCGGTCAAAGGATCAGGATCAGTCAGAGGATATAATAGTTGTAAATATCTCTGAAAAAAATAAAATACTGATGAAAGAAATTAAAGATAACACAAACAAATGGAAAGATATTCCATGCTCATGGGTTAGAAGAATTAATATTGTCAAAATGTCCACATTACCCAAAGCAATCTACAGGCTCAATGCAATCCCTGTCAAAATGCAAATAGCATTTTCACAAAACTATAACAAATAATACTGAAATTTGAATGGAATCATAAAAGCGCATGAATAATTTTTGGAAGATGGCGGCGTAGGAGGAGGCTGGGCTCACCTCGTCCTGCTGATCACTTGAATTCCACCCACACCTGCCTAAAAACCCAGAAAACCACCAGAAGACTAGCAGAAGGGACTCTCCAGAGCCAAGCATAGACAAGAGGCCAACAGAAGAGGGTAGGAAGGGCAGAGAGGCGGTGCATGCTACACAGACTGGCAGGAGGGAACCATGGCAGTGGAGGGGAAGCCCACCCAGCAAGGTGGAATCCCTGAGTCTGGCTTGCAAAAGCGGAGGGGCTGGACTGCATGAGTTCTGACAGCCAGCAGTACTTAACATCTAGAATGTTATAAGTCAACAGCTCTGCTCAGAGAGCAGGAGGACAAGAGGATACCAGGAGGGAGAGCTGCTGAGCCCCAGAAGACAAAGCTCAGCTCAGCGGGGAACAAAGGCCCTGGCCAGCACCATCTCCCTCTCCCATCTGCCAGCCGAAACCTCAAAGGGAACCTGTTCCCCTAACCTGCTTGCACCAGACAACACCCAACACTGTGCTTCTGTGGATCCATCCCTCCGACGGGTCAGCCTCCCTCCCAGTGCTGCAAGGCCCCTCCCACAGGGGACCACCGATGGCAAAGCGAGCTGAGCCTGCCCCTCCCACCCCTGTTCACCTTGTGGATCCACCCGGACAACACAACAGATCCCATCAAAGCAGCACCACAAGCCTGGCAGTGTGCAAGTAGCCCAGAGAGGAGCCACACCACTCCACAGTGAGTCCCGCCCCTCAGAGAGGGGAAGATAAGGTACACAGCAGTCTGACTCTGGCCCCAGTGGTGGGCTGGGGACAGACATCAGGTCTGGCTGTAGACCCACCCACCAACACAAGTTACTCCAGACAGCACAGGGGAAGTGCCCTGCAGTTCTATGCCACCCCAGAGATTATCCAAAATGATGAACAGAAGAACTCTCCTCAAAAGAAACTCCAGGAAGTAGCGACAGCTAAAGAACTGATCAAAAACATTTAAACAATATAACAGAAAGTGAATTTAGAATAATAGTCATAAAATTAATTGCTGGGCTTGAAAAAGTATAGAGGACACCAGAGAATCTGTTGCTACAGGGATCAAGGAACTAAGAAATACTCGGGAGGAGCTAAAAAATGCTATAAATGAGCTGCAAAATAAAAATGGAGGCAACCACAGCTTGGACTGAAGAGGCAGAGGAAAGAATAGGTGAATTAAAAGATAAAATTATGGAACAAAGGAAGCTGAGAAAAAGATAAAAAAATCCAGGAGTGTGAGGGGAGAATTAGAGAACTAAGTGATGCAATCAAACAGAACAATATCTGTATCATAGGAATTCCAGAAGAAGAAGGAGAGAGAAAGGGGCTGAAGGTGTACTTGAACAAATCATAGCTGAGAACTTCACTCATCTGGGAAAAGAAAAAGGAATTGAAATCCAAGAGGCACAGAGAACTTCTTTCAGACGTAACTTGAATCGATCTTCTGCATGACATATCATAGTGAAACTGGCAAAATACAAGGATAAAGAGAAAATTCTGAAAGCAGCTAGGGATAAACAGGCCCTAACATATAAAGGGAAACCTATAAGACTATTGACAGACCTATCTACTGAAACTTGGCAGGCCAGAAAGGAATGGCAGGAAATATTCAATGTGATCAATAGAAAAAAATATGCAGCCGAGAATACTTTACCCAGCAAGTCTGTCATTCAGAATAGAAGGAGACATAAAGGTCTTCCCAAACAAACAAAAACTGAAGGAATTCATCACCACTAAACCAGCCCTACAAGAGATCCTAAGGGGGATTTTGTTAGTGAAATGTTGCAAGGACCACAAAGTACCAGAGACCTCACTAAAAGCGTGAAACCTACAGACATCACAATGACGCTAAACCCATATCTTTCAGTAATAACACTGAATGTAAATGGACTAAATGCTCCAACCAAAAGACATAGGGTATCAGAATGGATAAAAAAAAAAAAAACAAGACCCATCTATTTGCTGTCTACAAGAGACTCATTTTAGACCTGAAGACACCTTCAGATTGAAAGTGAGGGGATGGAGAACTATCTATCATGCTATTGGAAGTCAAAAGAAAGCTGGAGTATCCATACTTATATCAGACAAACTAGACTTTACATTAAAGGCTGTAACAAGAGATGAAGAAGGGCATTATAGAATAATTACAGAGTCTATCCATCAGGAAGAAATAACAATTATAAATATCTATGCGCCGAATACGGGAGCCCCCAAATATATAAAACAATCACAACATAAGCAACCTTATTGATAAGAATGTGGTAATTGCAGGGGACTTTAATACTCCACTTACAACAAGGGATAGATCATCTAGACACAGGATCAATAAAGAAACAAGGGCCCTGAATGATACATTGGATCAAATGGACTTGACAGATATATTTAGAACACTGCATCCCAAAGCAACAGAATATACTTTCTTCTCAAGTGCACATGGAACCTTCTCCAGATCACATACTGGGTCACAAACCAGCCTTCATAAGTATAAAAGACTTGACATCATACCATGCACACTTTCAGACCACAATGCTATGAAGCTTGAAGTCAACCACAGGAAAAAGTCTGGAAAACCTCCAAAAACATGGAGGTTAAAGAACACCCTACTAAAGAACCAATGGTCAACCAGGCAATTAGAGAAGACATTAAAAAAATATATGGAAACAAATGAAAATGAAAATACAACAATCCAAATGCTTTGGGATGCAGTGAAGGCAGTCCTGAGAGGAAAATACATTGCAATCCAGGCCTATCTCAAGAAACAAGAAAAATCCCAAATACAAAATCTAAAGCACACCTAAAGGAAATAGAAGCAGAACAGCAGAGACACCCTAAACCTGAAGAAGAAGAGAAATCATAAAGATCAGAGCAGAAATAGACAATATAGAATCTAAAAAAACTGTAGAGCAGATCAATGGAACCAAGAGTTGGTTTTTTGAAAAAATAAACACAATTGATAAACCTCTAGCCAGGCTTCTCAAAAAGCAAAGGGAGATGACCCAAATGATAAAATCATGAATGAAAATGGAATTATTACAACCAATCCCTCAGAAATACAAGCAATTATCAGGGAATACTATGAAAAATTATATGCCAACAAACTGGACAACCTGGAAGAAATGGACAAATTCCTAAGCACCCACACACTTCCAAAACTCAAACAGGAAGAAATAGAAAACTTGAACAGACCCATAACCAGCGAAGAAATTGAATCAGTTATCAAAAGTCTCCCAACAAATAAGAGTCCAGGACCAGATGGCTTCCCTGGGGAATTCCACCAGACATCTAAAGCAGAGATAATACCTATCCTTCTCAAGCTGTTCCAAGAAATAGAAACAGAAGGAAAACTTCCAGACTCATTCTATGAAGCCAGTATTACTTTGATTCCTAAACCAGACAGAGACCCAGCAAAAAAAAAAGAACTACAGGCCAATATCCCTGATGATTATGGATGCAAAAATTCTCAATAAGATACTAGCAAATTGAACTCAACAGCTTGTAAAAAGAATTATTCACCATGATCAAGTGGGATTCATTTCTAGGCTGAAGGCCCCATTCAACATTCACAAATCTCTCAGTGTGATACATCACATCATAAAAGAAAAGAACCATATGACCTGTCAATCGATGCAGAAAAAGCATTTGACAACATTCAGCATTATTTCTTAATAAAACCCTCGAGAAAGTCGGGATAGAAGGAACATACTTAAACATCATAAAAGCCATTTATGAAAAGCCCACAGCTAATATCATCCTTAATGGGGAAACACTGAGAGCTTTCCCCCTGAGATCAGGAACACGATAAGGATGTCCACTCTCACCACTGTTGTTTGACATAGTGTTGGAATCAACAATCAGACAGCAAAATCAGACAACAATCAGCAATCGGACAACAAAAGGAAATCAAAGGCATCAAAATTGGCAAAGGTGAAGTCAAGCTTTCACTTTTTGCAGATGACATGATATTGTACATGGAAAACCCGATAGACTCCGACAAAAGTCTACTAGAACTGATGCATGAATTCAGCAAAGTTGCAGGATACAAAATCAATGTACAGAAATCAGTTGCATTCTTATACACTAATAATGAAGCAACAGAAAGACAAATAAAGAAACTGATCCCACTCACAATTGCACCAAGAAGCATAAAATACCTAGGAATAAACCTAACCAAAGATGTAACAGATCTGTATGCTGAAAACTATAGAAAGCTTAGGAAGGAAATTGAAGAAGATATAAAGAAATGGAAAAACATTCCATGCTCATGGATTGGAAGAATAAATATTGTCAAAATGTCAATACTACCCAAAGCTATCTACACATTCAATGCAATCCCAATCAAAATTGCACCAGCATTCTTCTCGAAGCTAGAACAAGCAATCCTAAAATTTGTATGGAACCACAAAAGGCCCTGAATAGCCAAAGTAATTTTGAAGAAGAAGACCAAAGCAAGAGGCATCACAATCCCAGACTTTAGCCTCTACTACAAAGCTGTCATCATCAAGACAGCATGGTATTGGCACAAAAACAGACACATAGACCAATGGATTAGAATAGAGACTCCAGAATTGGACCCACAAAAGTATGGCCAACTCATCTTTGACAAAGCAGGAAAGAATATCCAATGGAAAAAAGACAGTCTCTTTAACAAATGGTGCTGGGAGAACTGGACAGCAACATGCAGAAGAATGAAACTAGACCACTTTCTTACACCATTCACAAAAGTAAAGTCAAAATGGATGCAGGACCTGAATGTGAGACAGGAAACCATCAAAACCCTAGAGGAGGAAGCAGGGAAAAACCTCTCTCACCTCAGCCACAACAATTTTTTACTTGACACATCCCCAAAGGCAAGGGAATTAAAAGCAAAAATGAACTATTGGGACCTCATGAAGATAAAAAACTTCTTCAATGCAAAGGAAGCAACCAAAAAAACTAAAAGGCAACCAACAGAATGGGAAAAGATATTTGCAAATGACATATCCGACAAAGGGCTAGTATCCAAAATCTATAAAGAACTCACCAAACTCCACCCCCAAAAAACAAATAATCCAGTGAAGAAATGGGCAGAAAACATGAATAGACACTTCTCTAAAGAAGACCTCCAGATGGCCAACAGGCACATGAAAAGATGCTCAACGTCGCTCCTCATCAGGGAAATACAAATCAAAACCACACTCAGATACCACCTCATGCCAGTCAGAGTGGCCAAAATGAACAAATCAGGAGACTATAGATGCTGACGAGGATGTGGAGAAACGGGAACCCTTTGCACTGTTGGTGGGAATGCAAACTGGTGCAGCCGCTCTGGAAAACAGTGTGGAGTTCCTCAAAAAATTAAAAATAGACCTACCCTATAACCCAGCAATAGCACTGCTAGGAATTTACCCAAGGGATACAGGAGTGCTGGTGCATAGGGGCACTTGTACCCCAATGTTTATAGCAGCACTTTCAACAATAGCCAAATTATGGAAAGAGCCTAAATGTCCATCAACTGATGAACGGATAAAGAAATTGTGGTTTATATACACAATGGACTAGTACGAGGCAATGAGAAAGAATGAAATCTGGCCTCTTATAGCAACGTGGGTGGAACTGGAGAGTGTTATGCTAAGTGAAATAAGTCATACAGAGAAAGACAGATACCATATGTTTTCATTCTTATGTGGATCCTGAGAAACTTAACAGAAGACCAATGGGGGAGGGGAAGGAAAAAAAAAAAAGAAAGGTTAGAGAGGGATGGAGCGAAAACATAAGAGACTCTCAGAAACTGAGAACAATCTGAGAGTTTATGGGGGTGGGAGGGAAGGGGGTGGGTGATTGGTGTTGGGGAGGGCACCTGTTGGGATGAGCACTAGGTGTTATATGGAAACCAATTTGACAATAAATTTCATATTTAAAAAAAAAGAGCCTGAATAGCCAAAGCAATCCTAAGAAAGAACAAAGCTGGAGGTATCAAAATCCCAGATTTCAAGATATACTACAAAGCTGTAGTGATCAAAACAGTATGGTACTGGCACAAAAGTAGACACAAAGATCAATAGAACATAAAGATAGTGACTGTGCTGAAGACACAAGTGGAAGATATCAGACCTTCAATAAATGGAATAAAATGCTCCAAATGTGGCAGCACCCAAATATATAAATCAATCACAAACATAAACTTATTGATAGTAATACCATAATAGTAGTGGACTTCCACACCCCACTTACAGCAATGGACAGATCATCTAAACAGAAAATCAACAAGAAAACAATGGCTTTGAATGACACAATGGACCAGGTGGACTTAACAGATATATTCAGAACATTTCATGCTAAAGCAGTGGAATATACATTCTTCTCCAGTGCACATGAAACTTTCTCCAGAATAGATCACCTACTGGGACACAAATCAGCCCTCAAGAACTACAAAAAGATCGAGATTATACCGTGCATATTTTCAGACCACAACTCGAAGAAAAAATTTGGAAAGATAACAAATACTTGGATACTAAAGAACGTCCTACTAAACAATGAATGGGCTACCCAAGAAGTTAATGAGGAAATTAAAAAGTACATGGAAGCCAATGAAAATGAAAGCACCACAGCCCAAAACCTCTGGGACTCAGCAAAGGTGGTTATAAGAGGGAAACATATAGCAATCCAGGCCTTCCTAAAGAAGGAAGAAAGTTCTCAGATACACAACCTAAGCTTACACCTTAAAGAGATATAAAAAGAACAACAACTAAAACCCCAAACCAGCAGAAGACAAGAAAAAATAAAGATTAGAGGAAAAATCAATGCTATCAAAACCAAAAAAACAGTTGAACAGATCAATGAAACCAGAAGCTGGTTCTTTGAAAGAATTCACAAAATTGATAAACCACTAGCCAGTTTGATCAAAAGGAAAAAGTAAAGGACCCAAGTAACTAAAATCGACAATGAAAGAGGGGAGATCACAAGCAACACAGAAGAAATAAAAACAATAATAAGAGAATATTATGAGCAATTATATGCCAATAAAACGGGCAATCTGGAAAAAATGGACAAATTTTAGAAACATATACACTATCAAAACTGAAACAGGAAGAAATAGAAAATTTGTACAGACCCATAACCAGTTAGGAAATCGAATTAGTAATCAAAAATCTGCCAAAAAACAAGACTCCAGGGCCAGATGGCTTTCCAGGGGAATTCTACCAAACATTTAAGGAAGAGTTAACACCTATTCTCTTGAAGCTGTTCCAAAAAATAGAAATGGAAGGAAAACTCCCAAACTCTTTTTATGAAGCCAGCATTATTACCTTGATTCCAAAACCAGACAGAGACCTCACGAAGAAGGAGAACTATAGATAATTTCCCTGATGAACATGAATGCAAAAATCCTCAACAAGATATTAACCAACTGGATCCAACAATACATTAAAAAAATTGTTCACCACGACCAAGTGGGATTTATACCTGGGATGCAGGTCTGGTTCAATATCCACAAAACAATGTGATTCATCACATCAATAAAAGAAAGGACAAGAATCAAATGATCCTCTCAATAAATGCAGAGAAAGCATTTGACAAAATACAGCATCCTTTCTTGATAAAAGCCCTCAAGAAAGTAGGGATAGAAGGAGCATACCTCGAGATCATAAAGGTCATATATGAAAGACGCAATGCTAATATCATCCTCATGGGGAAAAACTGAGGGCTTTCCACCTAAGATCAGGAACAAGACAGGGGTGTCTACTCTCGCCACTGTTATTCAACATAGTATTGGAAGTTTTAGGCTCTGCAATCAGACAACACAAAGAAATAAAAGGCATCCAAATCAGGCAGGGGAGGTCACACTTTCACTCTTCACAGATGACATGATACTCTATATGGAAAACCCAAAGGATTCCACCAAAAAACTGCTAGAACTGATCCATGAATTCAGCAAGGTTGCAGGATATAAAATCAATGCACAGAAATCAGTTGCATTCCTATACACCAATAATGAAGCAATGGAAGGAGAATTCAAGGAATCAATCCCATTTACAGTTGCACCAACCCATAAAATACCTAGGAATAAATCTAACTGAAGAAGTGAAAAATCTATACACTGAAAACTATAGAAAACTTATGAAAGAAATTGAAGAAGACACACACAAAAAGGAAAAATATTCCATGTTTCTGGATAGGAAGAACAAATATTGTTAAAATGTCAATACTACCCAAAGCGATCTACATATTCAATGCAATACCTATCAAAATAACACCAGCATTCTTCACAGAGGTAGAACACACAATCCTAAAATTTGTTTGGAACCACAAAAGACCCGAAATAGCCAAAGCAATCTTGAAAAAGAAAACCAAAGCAGAAGGCATCACAATTCCAGACTTCAAGCTGTTTTACAAAGCCAAAATCATCAAGACAGTACGGTACTGGCACAAAAACAGACACTCAGATCAATGGAACAGAAAAGAGAACCCAGAAATGGACCCACAAACGTATGGTCAACTAATCTTTGACAAAGCAGGAAAGAATATCCAATGGAATAAAGACAGTCTCTTCAGCAAGTGGTGCTGGGAAAACTGGACAGCAGCATGCAGAAAAATGAACCTGGACCACTTTTTTACACCATACGCAAAAATAAAATGGATGAAAGACCTAAATGTAAGACAGGAAGCCATTAAAATCCTTGAGGAGAAAGCAGGCAAGAACCTCTTTGACCTTGGCTGCAGCAACTTCTTACTCAACGCGTCTCTGGAGGCAAGGGAAACTAAAGCAAAAATGAACTTATTGGGACCTCATCAAAATAAAAAGCTCCTGCACAGCGAAGGAAACAATCAGCAAAACTCAAAGGCAACCGACAGAATGGGAGAAGATATTTGCAAGTTACATATCAGATAAAGGGTTAGTATCCAAAATCTATAAAGAACTTATCAAACTCCACACCCAAAAAAACAAATAATCCAGTGACGAAATGGGCAAAAGACATGAATAGACATTTCTCCAAAGAAGACATCCAGATGGCCAACCGACACATGAAAAAATTCTCAACATCACTCATCATCAGGGAAATACAAGTCAAAACCACCATGAGATACTGCCTCACTCCTGTCAGAATGGCTAACATTAGCAACTCAGGCAACAACACGTGTTGGTGAGGATACGGAGAAAGAGGATCTCTTTTGCATTCCTAGTGGGAATGAAAACTTGTGTAGCCACTCTGGAAAACAGTATGGAGGTTCCTCAAAAAATTAAAAATAGAACTACCCTACGACCCAGCTATTGCACTCCTAGGTATTTATCCAAGGGATACAGGTATGCTGTTTCAAAGTGGCACATGCACCCCAGTGTTTATAGCAGTGCTATTGACAATAGCCAAAGTATGGAAAAAGTCCAAATGTCCATCAGTGGATGAATGGATAAAGAAGATATGGTATATGTATACAATGGAGTATTATTTGGCAATCAAAAAGAATGAAATCTTGCCGTTTGCAACTATGTGGATGGAACTGGAGGGTATTATCCTAAGTGAAATTAGTCACAGAAACACAAATATCATAAGACTTCACTCATATGAGGACTTTAAGATACAAAACAGACAAACATAAGGGAAGGGAAGCAAAGATAATATAAATACAGGGAGGGAGACAAAACATAATAGACTCTTAAATATGGAGAACAAACAGAGGATTACTGGAGGGGTTGTGGGATGGGGGGTGGGCTAAATGGGTAAGGGGCATTAAGGAATCTGTTCCTGAAATCATTGTTGCTTAATGGTTGCTTGTGAAATTGAAGGAAAAGGAGGACACTAATGTAGCTGTTGGTCTTGTGCCTTGAACAATGGGTGGTTGTTGGAGAAATTTATGGATATTGAAGACATTGAGGGAGAATTTGAGGTTGGCTTGGTTGAATTTTGAAAAAGATACAGGGGTGCCTGGGTGGCTCAGTCGGTTAGGTGTCCAACTTTGGCTCAGGTCATGATCTCGTGATTCATGGGTTCGATCCCCACGTCAGGCTCTGTGTGGACAGCTCAGAGCCGGAGCCTCCTTCAGATTCTGTGTCTCCCTCTCTCTGCTCCTCCCCCAGCTCATACTCTGTCTCTCTCTCAAAAATAAACATTAAAAAAATAAAAGAAAAAGATACAAAAATACAGATTTGAAGGGGTATATGCACCCTTGTGTTTATAGCAGCATTAACAGTAATAACCAAACTATGTAAAGAACGCAAATGTCCATCAACTGATGAATGGATAAAGAAGATGTGGTGTGTGTGTACACACACACACGAACACACATACGCTGGAATATTACTCGGCCATCAAAAAGAATTAAACCTTGACATTTCCAACATTGTGGGTGGAGCTAGAGTGTATTATGCTAAGAAAAATACATCAGAGAAAGACAAAAAGCATATAATTTCACTCATGTGGAATCTAGGAAACAACAGATGAACATATGGCAAGGGGTAAAAAACGAGAGAGGGAAGCAAGCGATAAGAGACTCTTAAGGATAGAGAACAAACTGAGGGTTGATGGAGGGAGGTGAATGGGGGGTGGGCTAAATGGGTGATGGGTATTAAGGACGACACCTAGGAAAAAAACTTTTACTGCCATTTGGAATAAAAGAGAAATAGCCTTTTTTTTGTTGTTGTTACACAAGATGTTTTGCTTTATTCACCATCTGTTAGTTATATTGGAAGGAATAGATGTTTGAAGTCTGAATGAAATGGGCTTGAATCCCAACTTTTTAATTTAGATATTGTTTCTTCAAGTGTTTTTGCTTTATTTTCATCAAAAATTGACCAGAATCCTTTTACTAGTTTCACAGTGCCTGTGTTTTCTCCAGACAAGCAGATGTTTGTATATCATCTCTCCTTGAGGGCGTCTATCTTTTCTTAAATTTAAGGCTGATTGGTTGCCTGGAAATATCACCCCTCTGATGAGTTCAAGAAAACTTAAGATTTTTTTAGATTATTTAGTTTCTTGTTTTCTAGAGTGAGAGTGATGCTCTTTCCATATCTTTGCATCTTAAGCAGAAGCACTGCTAACCTACACAAAAGAAGAAATTTGAGATGCCTATAAAATATCTATGTTTTAGATGTTTAATCCAGGTTTTCTGTTGGCAGTTCTCCAAACCAGGACAAATGCATGAACTGAAGAAGATTATGGCATTATCAGCTTTAAGATGTTAATTGAATCAAAGCATGAATGGATATTACTGAGGGATGTTTATATATTTACTGTGAAATTTTACAACTCGTGTTATGGCGTCAATTAATTTGTTCCAATCACAATTTCATCCTTCTTAAATTTTTATTTCTTTTTCCTCACGAGATTGATTATGTGGTATGGTTTCTTGTATAAATAGTTGATATGAGTGTTTGTTCTTTCAAAGTGATAGTGATAGATGAAGTAAATATTTGTGTATTTTCCCCAACAGGAATTCCGAGTGCAAAATACTACCAAAATAGCTGTAAAAGACTTGTCTTTGAATTTATATATGGGGCAGATTACTGTTCTTCTAGGACACAATGGAGCAGGAAAATCCACTATTCTGTCTATTCTCTCAGGTAGGTCTCTTCAGAGTGTCATAGACACTGTAGATCAAACTTACAAGACTTTTGTGTATCCTTTTGATGTTTACAATTTAGTCAGTTCAATGATACATAAAATTGTTCAGTAATTCACTTTCTTTTAAGTTGTAAATAATTCCATGTGAGAGATACCAGATATCAGGTTTTACAAATATTTTACAATGTAACCATTGTAACAAAAAATGTTCAAAGAACTAAAGGAAACCATGATTTAAGAAATAATGGAATGTAGGGGCGCCTGGGTGGCTCAGTCGGTTGAGAGTCCAGCTTCGGCTCAGGTCATGATCTTGCGGTCTGTGAGTTCGAGCCCCACGTCGGGCTCTGTGCTGACAGCTCAGAGCCTGGAGCCTGATTTTGTGTCCCCCTCTCTTTCTGCCCCTCCCCCACTCATGCTTTGTCTCTCTCTGTCTCAGAAATAAACATTTAAAAAATTTTTAAAGAAATAATGGAATGTATGAAAACAAGATCAAATAGAAAATATCAGTAAAAAGGTAGAAATTATGAAAAGAAGAGCCAGTTGGGAATTCTGGAGTTGAAAAGTATAATAACCAAAGTGAAGAATTCATTAAAAGGGCTTAATAGTAGATTTAATCAATTGTCACAAGAGAGAACCAGTGAACTTGAAGAAAGATTGATGGAGATTATAAAATGTGAATAAAACAAAGCAAAAAGAATTGAGTAAAATTAACAGTTTCATAGGAAGTTTTGATATCTTTATCTTTTTTTATTATGAAATTTGTTCTCAAATTGGTTTCCATACAACACCCAGTGCTCATCCCAAAAGGTGCCCTCCTCAATACCCATCACCCACTTTCCCCTCCCTCCCACCCACCATCAACCCTCAGTTTATTCTCAGTTTTTAGGAGTCTCTTATGGTTTGCCTCCCTCCCTCTCTAACTTTTTTTTTCTTCCCCTCCCCCATGGTCTTCTGTTAAGTTTCTCAGGATTCACATAAGAGTGAAAACATATGGTATCTGTGTTTTTCTATATGACTTATTTCACTTAGCATAACACTGTCCAGTTTCACCCACATTGCTACAAAAGGCCGTATTTCATTCTTTCTCATTGCCAAGTAGCATTCCATTGTATATATAAACCACAACCTCTCCATTCATCAGTTGGTGGACATTTAGGCTCTTTCCATAATTTGGATATTGTTGAAAGTGCTGCTATAAACATTGGGGTACAAGTGCCCCTATGCATCAGCACTCCTGTATCCCTTGGGTAAATTCCTAGCACTGCTATTGCTGGGTCATAGGGTAGATCTTTTTTTTTTTTTTTTTTTTTTTGAGGAACCTCCACACTGTTTTCCATAGTGGCTGTACCAGTTTGCATTCCCACCAACAGTGCAAGAGGGTTCCCATTTCTCCACATCCTCTCCAGCATCTATAGTCTCCTGATTTCTTCATTTTAGCCACTCTGACTGGCATGAAGTGGTATCTGAGTGTGGTTTTGGTTTGTATTTCCCTAATGAGGAGTGACATTGAACATCTTTTCATGTGTCTGCTGGCCATCTGGAGGTCTTCTTTAGAGAAGTGTCTATTCATGTTTTCTGCCCATTTCTTCACTGGATTATTTGTTTTTTGGGCGTGGAGTTTGGTGAGTTCTTTATAGATTTTGGATACTAGCCCTTTGTCGGATATGTCATTTGCAAATATCTTTTCCCATTCCGTTGGTTGCCTTTTAGTTTTGTTGGTTGTTTCCTTTGCACTGCAGAAGGTTTTATCCCAATGAGGTCCCAATAGTTCATTTTTGCTTTTAATTCCCTTGCCTTTGGGGAAGTGTCAAGTAAGAAATTGCTGCGGCTGAGGTCAGAGAGATTGTTTTCCGGCTTTCTCCTCTAGGGTTTTGATGGTTTCCTGTCTCACATTCAGGTCCTTCACCCATTTTGATTTTGTTTTTCTGAATGGTGTAAGAAAGTGGTCTAGTTTCATTCTTCTGCATGTTGCTGTCCAGTTCTCCCTGCACCATTTGTTAAAGAGACTGTCTTTTTTCCATTGGATGTTCTTTCCTGCTTTGTCAAAGATGAGTTGGCCATACTTTTGTGGGTCCAATTCTGGAGTCTCTATTCTATTCCATTGGTCTATGTGTCTGTTTTTGTGCCAATACCATGCTGTCTTGACAAGCACTCCTACAATTTTTATGGAACCACAAAAGACCCTGAATAGCCAAAGTAATATTGAAGAATGCCAAAGCAGGAAGCATCACAATCCCAGACTTTAGCCTCTAGTACAAAGCTGTAAGAATCAAGTTGTGATATCTTTAAGTGCACCAGAATACATGTAATAGAAAGTAGGAGAGGAGAAAGAGAACAAAGCTAAAAAGTAGTCTACAAAATAATGGACTAAACTTCCCAAATTTGCTGAAAACATTAATCTACACATCTCAGAATTTCCACAAACTTCAAACAGCATGAATGTGAAGAGATAATCACCCATAAATATTATACTAAAAATTATGAAAGAGAGTATCTTGAAAACAGCAAGCCAAAAGTTATTTGTCACATTAAGTGGTGCCCCAATAGGACTAGAAGCTGAGTTCTCATTACAAATAATGAAGACAGTCTCTTCAGCAAGTGGTGCAGGGAAAACTGGACACTGATATGCAGAAGAGTGAACCTGGACCACTTTCTTACACCAGACACAAAAATAAACTCAACATGCATGAAAGACCTAAATGTAAGACAGGAAGCCATCAAAATCTTCGAGGAGAAAGCAGGCAAAAACCTCTTTGATCTTGGCCACAGCAACTTCTTACTCAACACGTCTCTGGAGGCAAGGGAAACAAAAACAAAAATGAACTACTAGGACCTCATCAAAATGAAAAGCTTCTGCACGGCAAAGGAAACAATCAGCAAAACCAAAAGGCAACCGACAGAATGGGAGAAGATATTTGCAAACGATATATCAGATAAAGGGTTGGTATCCAAAATCTATAAAGAACTTATCAAACTCAATACGCAAAACACAAGTAATCCAGTGAAGAAATGGGCAAAAGACATGAATAGACACTTCTGCAAAGAAGACATCCAGATGGCCAACCGACACATGAAAAAATTCTCAACATCACTCATCATCAGGGTAATACAAATCAAAACCACCATGAGATACCACCTCACACCTGTTAGAATGGCTAACATTAGCAACCCAGGCAACAACAGAGGTTGGCGAGGATGCAGAAAAGAGGATCTCTTTTGCATTGTTGTTGGGAATGCAAGCTGGAGCAGCTACTCTGGAAAACGGTATGGAGTTTCCTCAAAAAATTAAAAATAGAACTACCCTACAACCCAGCCATTTCACTACTAGGTGTTTATCCATGGGATACAGGTGTGCTGATGCATAAGGGCACATGTACCCCAATGTTTATAGCAGCACTATCAACAATAACCAAAGTATGGAAAGAGCCCAAATGTCCATTGGTGGATGAATGGATAAAGAAGATGTGGTATATATATACAATGGAGTATTGCTCAGCAATCAAAAAGAATGAAATCTTGCCATTTGCAACTACATGGATGGAACTGGACAGTATTATGCTAAGTGAAATTAGTCACAGAAACACAAATATCATATGATTTTACTCATATGAGGACTTTAAGAGACAAAACAGATGAACATAAGGGAAGGGAAAGAAAAATAATATAAAAACAGGGAGGGGGACAAAGCATAAGAGACTCATAAATATGGAGAACAAACAGAGGGTTACTGGAGGGGATGTGGGAGGGGGGATGGGCTACATGGGTAAGGGGCATTAAGGAATCTACTCCTGAAATCGTTGCACTATACACTAACTAATTTGGATGTAAATTTTAAAAAATAAAAGACAAAAAAGAAAGAATTGATTCCAGGGGGCCTAGGTGACCCAGTTAAGTGTCTGACCCTTGATTTTGGCTCAGGTCATGATCTCATGTTTCATGGGTTCAAGATCCACCTTGGGTTCTGTGCTGGCAGAGCAGAGCCTGCTTGGGATTCTCTCTCTCCCTCTCTCTCTTTGCCCCTGCACTGCTCATGCTATGTCTGTCTCAAAATAAATAAATAAGCTATAAAAAATTTTAGAAACAGTGGAGGCCAGAAGGCAATGGATGATATGCAAAAAGTGCTAGAGAGAGACCGGCAGAAGATGGCAGCGTAGGAGGACACTGGGATCACCGCGCGTCCTGCTGATCACTTAGATTCCACCTACACCTGCCTAAATAACCCAGGAAACCACCAGAAGACTAGCAGAATGGAGTCTCCGGAGCCAAGCACAGAAGAGAGGCCCACAGAAGAGGGGCCCCTCCTGAAGTGGATCACCTAAGGAGAAGTGAGCTAAGCCTGCCCCTCCTGCCCCCGTGCACCTTGCCTACCCACCCCAGCTAATACACCAGATCCCCAGCACCACAAGCCTGGCAGTGTGCAAGTAGCCCAGATGGGCCACACCACCCCACAGTGAATTCTGCCCCTAGGAGAGGGGAAGAGAAGGCACACACCAGTCTGACTGTGGCCCCAGCAGTGGGCTGGGGCAGACATCAGGTCTGACTGTGGTCCCACCCACCAACTCCAGTTATACACCACAGCACAGGGGAAGTGCCCTGCAGGTCCTCACCACTCCAGGGACTATCCAAAATGACCAAACGGAAGAATTCACCTAAAAGAATCTCCAGGAAATAACAACAGCTAATGAACTGATCAAAAAGGATTTAAATAATATAACAGAAAGTGAATTTAGAATAAAAGTCATAAAATTAATCGCTGGGCTTGAAAACAGTATAGAGGACAGCAGAGAATCTATTGCTACAGAGATCAAGGGACTAAGGAACAGTCAGGAGGAGCTGAAAAACGCATTAAACAAGATGCAAAATAAAATGGAAACGACCACGGCTCGGATTGAAGAGGCAGGGGAGAGAATAGGTGAACTAGAAGATAAAATTGTGGAAAAAGAGGAAGCTGACAAAAAGATAAAAAAATCCAGGAGTATGAGGGGAAAATTAGGGAACTAAGTGATACACTAAAAAGAAATAATATACGCATAATTGGTATCGAAGAGGAGGAAGAGAGAGGGAAAGGTGCTGAAGTTGTACTTGAAGAAATAATAGCTGACAACTTCCCTGAACTGGGGAAGGAAAAAGGCATTGAAATCCAAGAGGCACAGAGAACTCCCTTCAGACGTAACTTGAATCGATCTTCTGCACAACATATCATAGTGAAACTGGCAAAATACAAGGATAAAGAGAAAATTCTGAAAGCAGCAAGGGATAAACGTGCCCTCACATATAAAGGGAGACCTATAAGACTCGTGACTGATCTCTCTTTTGAAACTTGGCAGGCCAGAAAGGATTGGCAGAAGATCTTCAATGTGTTGAACAGGAAAAATTTGCAGCCGAGAATCCTTTATACAGCAAGTCTGTCGTTTAGAATAGAAGAAGAGATAAAGGTCTTCCCAAACAAACAAAAACTGAAGGAATTTGTCACCACGAAACCAGCCCTACAAGAGATCCTAAGGGGGATCCTGTGAGACAAAGTACCAGAGACATCGCTACAAGCATAAAACATACAGACATCACAATGACTCTAAACCCGTCTCTTTCTATAATAACACTGAATGTAAATGGACGAAATGCGCCAACCAAAAGACATAGGGTATCAGAATGGATACAAAAACAAGACCCATCTATTTGCTGTCTACAAGAGACTCATTTTAGATCTGAGGACACCTTTAGATTGAGAATGAGGGGATGGAGAACTATTAATCATGCTACTGGAAGCCAAAAGAAAGCTGGAGTATCCATACTTATATCAGACAAAGTAGACTTTAAATTAAAGGCTGTAACAAGAGATGAAGAAGGGCATTGTATAATAATTGCAGGGTCTATCCATCAGGAAGAGCTAACAATTATAAATGTCTATGCACAAAATACGGGAGCCCCCAAATATATAAAACAATTACTCATAAACATAAGCAACCTTCTTGATAAGAATGTGGTAATTGCAGAGGACTTTCACACTCCACTTACAGAAATGGATAGATCATCTAGACACACAGTCAATAAAGAAACAAGGGCCCTGAATGATACATTGGATCAGATGGACCTGACACATATATTTAGAACACTGCATCCCAAAGCAACAGAATATACTTTCTTCTCGAGTGCACATGGAACATTCTCCAAGATAGATCATATACTGGGTCACAAAACAGCCCTTCATAAGTTTACAAGAATTGAAATTATACCATGCATACTTTCAGACCACAATGCTATGAAGCTTGAAATCAACCACAGGAAAAAGTCTGGAAAACCTCCAAAAGCATGGAGGTTAAAGAACACCCTACTAACGAATGAGTGGGTCAACCAGGCAATTAGAGAAGAAATTAAAACATATATGGAAACAAACGAAAATGAAAATACAACAATCCAAACGCTTTGGGATGCAGCGAAGGCAGTCCTGAGAGGAAAATACATTGCAATCCAGGCCTATCTCAAGAAACAAGAAAAATCCCAAATACAAAATCTAACAGCACACCTAAAGGAAATAGAAGCAGAACAGCAAAGGCAGCCTAAACCCAGCAGAAGAAGAGAAATAATAAAGATCAGAGCAGAAATAAACAATATAGAATCTAAAAAAACTGTAGAGCAGATCAATGAAACCAAGAGTTGGTTTTTTGAAAAAATAAACAAAATTGACAAACCTCTAGCCAGGCTTCTCAAAAAGAAAAGGGAGATGACCCAAATAGATAAAATCATGAATGAAAATGGAATTATTACAACCAATCCCTTAGAAATACAAGCAATTATCAGGGAATACTGGGAAAAATTATATGCCAACAAATTGGACAACCTGGAAGAAATGGACAAATTCCTAAACACCCACATGCTTCCATAACTCAAGCAGGAGGAAATAGAAAGCTTGAACAGACCCATAACCAGCGAAGAAATTGAATCGGTTATAAAAAATCTCCCAACAAATCAGAGTCCAGGACCAGATGGCTTCCCAGGGGAGTTCTACCAGACGTTGAAAGTAGAGATAATACCTATCCTTCTCAAGCTGTTCCAAGACATAGAAAGGGAAGGAAAACTTCCAGACTCATTCTATGAAGACAGTATTACTTTGATTCCTAAACCAGACAGAGACCCAGCAAAAAAAGAGAACTACAGGCCAAAATCCCTGATGAATATGGATGCAAAAATTCTCAATAAGATACTAGCAAATCGAGGGGCGCCTGGGTGGCGCAGTCGGTTAAGCCTCCGACTTCAGCCAGGTCACGATCTCGCGGTCCGTGAGTTCGAGCCCCGCGTCGGGCTCTGGGCTGATGGCTCAGAGCCTGGAGCCTGTTTCCGATTCTGTGTCTCCCTCTCTCTCTGCCCCTTCCCCTTTCATGCTCTGTCTCTCTCTGTCCCAAAAATAAAAAAAAATAAAAAACATTGAAAAAAAAAATTAAAAAAAAAAAAAAAAAGATACTAGCAAATCGAATTCAACAGCATATAAAAAGAAATATTCACCATGATCAAGTGGGATTCATTCCTGGGATGCAGGGCTGGTTCAACATTCGCAAATCAATCAACGTGATACATCACATTAATAAAAGAAAAGTTAAGAACCATATGATCCTGTCAATCGATGCAGAAAGGCCTTTGACAAAATTCAGCACCCTTTCTTAATAAAAACCCTTGAGAAAGTCGGGATAGAAGGAACATACTTAAAGATCATAAAAGCCATTTATGAAAAGCCCACAGCTAACATCATCCTCAGTGGGGAAAAACTGAGAGCTTTTTCCCTGAGATCAAGAATACGACAGGGATGCCCACTCTCACCACTGTTGTTTAACATAGTGTTGGAAGTTCTAGCATCAGCAATCAGACAACAAAAGGAAATCAAAGCATCAAAATTGGCAAAGACGAAGTCAAGCTTTCACTTTTTGCAGATGACATGATACTATACATGGAAAACCCGATAGACTCCACCAAAACTCTGCTAGAACTGATACATGAATTCAGCAAAGTTGCAGGATACAAAATCAATGTACAGAAGTCAGTTGCATTCTTATACACTAACAATGAAGCAACAGAAAGACAAATAAAGAAACTGATCCCACTCACAATTGCACCAAGAAGCATAAAATACCTAGGAATAAACCTAACCAAAGATGTAACAGATCTGTATGCTGAAAACTATGGAAAGCTTATGAAGATAATTGAAGAAGATATAAAGAAATGGAAAGACATTCCCTGCTCATGCATTGGAGGAATAAATATTGTCAAAATGTCAATACTACCCAAAGCTATCTACACATTCAATGCAATCCCAATCAAAATTGCACCAGCATTCTTCTCGAAACTAGAACAAGCCATCCTAAAATTCATATGGAACCACAAAAGGCCCCGAATAGCCAAAGTAATTTTAAAGAAGAAGACCAAAGCAGGAAGCATCACAATCCCAGACTTTAGCCTCTACTACAAAGCTGTCATCATCAAGACAGCATGGTATTGGCATAAAAACAGACACATAGACCAATGGAATAGAATAGAAACCCCAGAACTAGACCCACAAACGTATGGCCAACTCATCTTTGACAAAGCAGGAAAGAACATCCAATGGAAAAAAGACAGTCTCTTTAACAAATGGTGCTGGGAGAACTGGACAGCAACATGCAGAAGGTTGAAACTAGACCACTTTCTCACACCATTCACAAAAATAAACTCAAAATGGATGAAGCTCCTGAATGTGAGACAGGAAACCATCAAAACCCTAGCGGAGAAAGCAGGAAAAGACCTCTCTGACCTCAGCCATAGCAACCTCTTACTCGACACATCCCCAAAGGCAAGGCAATTAAAAGCAAAAATGAATTACTGGGACCTTATGAAGATAAAAAGCTTCTGCACAGCAAAGGAAACAACCAACAAAACTAAAAGGCAACCAACGGAATGGGAAAAGATATTTGCAAATGACATATCCGACAAAGGGCTAGTATCCAAAATCTATAAAGAGCTCACCAAACTCCACACCCAAAAAACAAATAACCCAGTGAAGAAATGGGCAGAAAACATGAATAGACACTTCTCTAAAGACATCCGGCCAACAGGCACATGAAAAGATGCTCAACGTCACTCCTTATCAGGGAAATACAAATCAAAACCACACTCAGATACCACCTCACGCCAGTCAGAGTGGCCAAAATGAACAAATCAGGAGACTATAGATGCTGGAGAGGATGTGGAGAAACGGGAACCCTCTTGCACTGTTGGTGGGAATGCAAACTGGTGCCGCCACTCTGGAAAACAGTGTGGGGGTTCCTCAGAAAATTAAAAATAGACCTACCCTATGACCCAGCAATAGTGCTACTAGGAATTTACCCAAGGGATACAGGAGTACTGATGCATAGGGGCACTTGTACCGCAATGTTTATAGCAGCACTCTCAGCAATAGCCAAATTATGGAAAGAGCCTAAATGTCCATCAACTGATGAATGGATAAAGAAATTGTGGTTTATATACACAATGGAGTACTACATGGCAATGAGAAAGAACGAAATATGGCCCTTTGTAGCAACGTGGATGGAACTGGAGAGTGTGATGCTAAGTGAAATAAGCCATACAGAGAAAGACAGATATCATATGTTTTCACTCTTATGTGGATCCTGAGAAATTTAACAGAAACCCATGGGGGAGGGGAAGGAAAAAAAAAAAAGAGGTTAGAGTGGGAGAGAGCCAAAGCATAAGAGACTCTTAAAAAGTGAGAACAAACTGAGGGTTGATGGGGGGTGGGAGGGAGGGGAGGATGGGTGATGGGTATTGAGGAGGGCACCTTTTGGGATGAACACTGGGTGTTGTATGGGAACCAATCTGACAATAAATTTCATATAATGGGAAAAAAAATGCAACTGAATTCTGTACATTGATTTTGTATCCTGCGACTTTGCTGAATTCATGTATCAGTTCTAGTAGACTTTTGGTGGAGTCTATCAGGTTTTCCACATATAATATCATGTCATCTGCAAAAAGTGAAAGTTTAACATCACCTTTGCCAATTTTGATGCCTTTGATTTCCTTTTGTTGTCGGATTGCTGATGCTAGCACTTCCAATACTATGTCAAACAACAGCGGTAAGAGTGGACATCCCTGTCGTGTTCCTGATCTCAGGGAAAAAGCTCTCAGTTTTTCCCCACTGAGGATGATATTAGCTGCGGGCTTTTCATAAATGGCTTTTATGCTCTTTATTTTTTTTTATTTTTTTTTTATAATTATTTTTTTTTTAATATATGAAATTTACTGTCAAATTGGTTTCCATACAACACCCAGTGCTCATCCCAAAAGGTGCCCTCCTCAATACCCAATACCCACCCTGCCCTCCCTCCCACCCCCCATCAACCCTCAGTTTGTTCTCAGTTTTTAACAGTCTCTTATGCTTTGGCTCTCTCCCACTCTAACCTCTTTTTTTTTTTTTTTTTTTCCTTCCCCTCCCCCATGGGTTTCTGTTATGTTTCTCAGGATCCACATAAGAGTGAAACCATATGGTATCTGTCTTTCTCTGTATGGCTTATTTCACTTAGCATCACACTCTCCAGTTCCATCCATGTTGCTACAAAAGGCCATATTTCATTTTTTCTCATTGCCACGTAGTACTCCATTGTGTATATAAACCACAATTTCTTTATCCATTCATCAGTTGATGGACATTTAGGCTCTTTCCATAATTTGGCTATTGTTGAGAGTGCCGCTATAAACATTGGGGTACAGGTGCCCCTATGCATCAGTACTCCTGTATCCCTTGGATAAATTCCTAGCAGTGCTATTGCTGGGTCATAGGGTAGGTCTATTTTTAATTTTCTGAGGAACCTCCACACTGCTTTCCAGAGCGGCTGCACCAATGTGCATTCCCACCAACAGTGCAAGAGGGTTCCTGTTTCTCCACATCCTCTCCAGCATCTATAGTCTCCTGATTTCTTCATTTTGGCCACTCTGACTGGCGTGAGGTGGTATCTGAGTGTGGTTTTGATTTGTATTTCCCTGATAAGGAGCGACGTTGAACATCTTTTCATGTGCCTGTTGGCCATCCGGATGTCTTCTTTAGAGAAGTGTCTATTCATGTTTTCTGCCCATTTCTTCACTGGGTTATTTGTTTTTCGGGTGTGGAGTTTGATGAGCTCTTTATAGATTTTGGATACTAGCCCTTTGTCCGATGTGTCATTTGCAAATATCTTTTCCCATTCCGTTGGTTGCCTTTTAGTTTTGTTGGTTGTTTCCTTTGCTGTGCAGAAGCTTTTTATCTTCATAAGGTCCCAGTAATTCACTTTTGCTTTTAATTCCCTTGCCTTTGGGGATGTGCCGAGTAAGAGATTGCTACGGCTGAGGTCAGAGAGGTCTTTTCCTGCTTTCTCCGCTAGGGTTTTGATGGTTTCCTGTCTCACATTCAGGTCCTTTATCCATTTTGAGTTTATTTTTGTGAATGGTGTGAGAAAGTGGTCTAGTTTCAACCTTCTGCATGTTGCTGTCCAGTTCTCCCAGCACCATTTGTTAAAGAGACTGTCTTTTTTCCATTGGATGTTCTTTCCTGCTTTGTCAAAGATGAGTTGGCCATACGTTTGTGGGTCTAGTTCTGGGGTTTCTATTCTATTCCATTGGTCTATGTGTCTGTTTTTATGCCAATACCATGCTGTCTTGATGATGACAGCTTTGTAGTAGAGGCTAAAGTCTGGGATTGTGATGCCTCCTGCTTTGGTCTTCTTCTTCAAAATTACTTTGGCTATTCGGGGCCTTTTGTGGTTCCATATGAATTTTAGGATTGCTTGTTCTAGTTTCGAGAAGAATGCTGGTGCAATTTTGATTGGGATTGCATTGAATGTGTAGATAGCTTTGGGTAGTATTGACATTTTGACAATATTTATTCCTCCAATGCATGAGCAGGGAATGTCTTTCCATTTCTTTATATCTTCTTCAATTACCTGCATAAGCTTTCTATAGTTTTCAGCATACAGATCTTTTACATCTTTGGTTAGATTTATTCCTAGGTATTTTATGCTTCTTGGTGCAATTGTGAATGGGATCAGTTTCTTCATTTGTCTTTCTGTTGCTTCATTGTTAGTGTATAAGAATGCAACTGATTTCTGCACATTGATTTTGTATCCTGCAACTTTGCTGAATTCATGTATCAGTTCTAGCAGACTTTTGGTGGAGTCTATCGGATTTTCCATGTATAATATCATGTCATCTGCAAAAAGCGAAAGCTTGACTTCATCTTTGCCAATTTTGATGCCTTTGATTTCCTTTTGTTGTCTGATTGCTGATGCTAGAACTTCCAGCACTATATTAAACAGCAGCGGTGACAGTGGGCATCCCTGTCGTGTTCCTGATCTCAGGGAAAAAGCTCTCAGTTTTTCCCCGTTGAGGATGATGTTAGCTGTGGGCTTTTCATAAATGGCCTTTATGATCTTTAAGTATGTTCCTTCTATCCCGACTTTCTCAAGGGTTTTTATTAAGAAAGGGTGCTGGATTTTGTCAAAGGCCTTTTCTGCATCGATTGACAGGATCATATGGTTCTTCTCTTTTTTTTTGTTAATGTGATGTATCACGTTGATCGATTTGCGAATGTTGAACCAGCCCTGCATCCCAGGAATGAATCCCACTTGATCATGGTGAATAATTCTTTTTATATGCTGTTGAATTCGATTTGCTAGTATCTTATTAAGAATTTTTGCATCCATATTCATCAGGGATATTGGCCTGTAGTTCTCTTTTTTTACTGGGTCTCTGTCTGGTTTAGGAATCAAAGTAATACTGGCTTCATAGAATGAGTCTGGAAGTTTTCCTTCCCTTTCTATTTCTTGGAATAGCTTGAGAAGGATAGGTATTATCTCTGCTTTAAATGTCTGGTAGAACTCCCCTGGGAAGCCATCTGATCCTGGACTCTTATTTGTTGGGAGATTTTTGATAACCGATTCAATTTCTTCGCTGGTTATGGGTCTGTTCAAGCTTTCTATTTCCTCCTGATTGAGTTTTGGAAGAGTGTGGGTGTTTAGAAATTTGTCCATTTCCTCCAGGTTGTCCAATTTGCTGGCATATAATTTTTCATAGTATTCCCTGATAATTGTTTGTATCTCTGAGGGATTGGTTGTAATCATTCCATTTTCATTCATGATTTTATCTATTTGGGTCATCTCCCTTTTCTTTTTGAGAAGCCTGGCTAGAGGTTTGTCAATTTTGTTTATTTTTTCAAAAAACCAACTCTTGGTTTCGTTGATCTGCTCTACAGTTTTTTTAGATTCTATATTGTTTATTTCTGCTCTGATCTTTATTATTTCTCTTCTTCTGCTGGGCTTAGGCTGCCTTTGCTGTTCTGCTTCTATTTCCTTTAGGTGTGCTGTTAGATTTTGTATTTGGGATTTTTCTTGTTTCTTGAGATAGGCCTGGATTGCAATGTATTTTCCTCTCAGGACTGCCTTCGCTGCATCCCAAAGCGTTTGGATTGTTGTATTTTCATTTTCGTTTGTTTCCATATATGTTTTAATTTCTTCTCTAATTGCCTGGTTGACCCACTCATTCGTTAGTAGGGTGTTCTTTAACCTCCATGCTTTTGGAGGTTTTCCAGACTTTTTCCTGTGGTTGATTTCAAGCTTCATAGCATTGTGGTCTGAAAGTATGCATGGTATAATTTCAATTCTTGTAAACTTATGAAGGGCTGTTTTGTGACCCAGTATATGATCTATCTTGGAGAATGTTCCATGTGCACTCGAGAAGAAAGTATATTCTGTTGCTTTGGGATGCAGAGTTCTAAATATATCTGTCAAGTCCATCTGATCCAATGTATCATTCAGGGCCCTTGTTTCTTTATTGACTGTGTGTCTAGATGATCTATCCATTTCTGTAAGTGGGGTGTTAAAGTCCCCTGCAATGACCACATTCTTATCAATAAGGTTGCTTATGTTTATGAGTAATTGTTTAATATATCTGGGGGCTCGGGTATTTGGCGCATAGACATTTATAATAGTTAGCTCTTCCTGATGGATAGACCCTGTGATTATTATATAATGCCCTTCTTCATCTCTTGTTACAGCCTTTAATTTAAAGTCTAGTTTGTCTGATATAAGTATGGCTACTCCAGCTTTCTTTTGGCTTCCAGGAGCATGATAAATAGTTCTCCATCCCCTCACTCTCAATCTAAAGGTGTCCTCAGATCTAAAATGAGTCTCTTGTAGACAGCAAATAGATGGGTCTTGTTTTTTTATCCATTCTGATACCCTATGTCTTTTAGTTGGCGCATTTAATCCATTTACATTCAGTGTTATTATAGAAAGATATGGGTTTAGAGTCATTGTGATGTCTGTATGTTTTATGCTTGTAGTGATGTCTCTGGTACTTTGTCTCACAGGATCCCCCTTAGGATCTCTTGTAGGGCTGGTTTCGTGGTGACAAATTCCTTCAGTTTTTGTTTGTTTGGGAAGACCTTTATCTCTCCTTCTATTCTAAATGACAGACTTGCTGGATAAAGGATTCTCGGCTGCATATTTTTTCTGTTTAGCACACTGTAGATATCGTGCCAAGCCTTTCTGGCCTGCCAAGTTTCAAAGGAGAGATCAGTCACGAGTCTTATAGGTCTCCCTTTATATGTGAGGGCACGTTTATCCCTTGCTGCTTTCAGAATTTTCTCTTTATCCTTGTATTTTGCCAGTTTCACTATGATATGTCGTGCAGAAGATCGATTCAAGTTACGTCTGAAGGGAGTTCTCTGTGCCTCTTGGATTTCAATGCCTTTTTCCTTCCCCAGTTCAGGGAAGTTCTCAGCTATAATTTGTTCAAGTACCCCTTCAGCACCTTTCCCTCTCTCTTCCTCCTCTGGGATACCAATTATGCGTATATTATTTTTTTTTAGTGTATCACTTAGTTCTCTAATTTTCCCCTCATACTCCTGGATTTTTTTATCTCTCTTTCTTTCAGCTTCCTCTTTCTCCATAACTTTATCTTCTAGTTCACCTATTCTCTCCTCTGCCTCTTCAAGCCGAGCCATCGTGGTTTCCATTTTGTTTTGCATTTCGTTTAAAGCGTTTTTCAACTCCTCGTGACTGTTCCTTAGTCCCTCGATCTTTATGGCAAGAGATTCTCTGCTGTCCTGTATACTGTTTTCAAGCCCAGCGATTAATTTTATGACTATTATTCTAAATTCACTTTCTGTTATATTATTTAAATCCTTTTTGATCAGTTCATTAGCTGTTGTTATTTCCTGGAGATTCTTCTGAGGGGAATTCTTCCGTTTGGTCATTTTGGAGAGTCCCTGGCGTGGTGAGGACCTGCAGTGCACTTCCCCTGTGCTGTGGTGTATAACTGGAGTTTGTGGGCGGGGCCGCAGTCCGACCCGATGTCTGCCCCCAGCCCACTGCTGGGGCCACAGTCAGACTGGTGTGTGCCTTCTCTTCCCCTCTCCTAGGGGCGGGATTCACTGTGGGGTGGCGTGTCCCCGTCTGGGCTACTTGCACACTGCCAGGCTTGTGTTGCTGGGGATCTGGCGTATTAGCTGGGGTGGGTAGGCAAGGTGCACGGGGGCTGGAGGGGCAGGCTTAGCTCGCTTCTCCTTAGGTGATCCACTTCAGGAGGAGCCCTGTGGCAGTGGGAGGGAGTCAGATCCGCTGCCGGAGGTTTGGCTCCGCAGAAGCACAGAGTTGGGTGTTTGCGCGGAGCGAGCAAGTTCCCTGGCAGGAACTGGTTCCCTTTGGGATTTTGGCTGGGGGATGGGCGGGGGAGATGGCGCTGGCGCCTTTGTTCCCCGCCAAGCTGAGCTCTGCCGTCCGGGGGCTCAGCAGCTCTCCCTCCCTTTGTCCTCCAGCCTTCCCGCTTTCCGAGCAGAGCTGTTAACTTATGACCTCCCAGACGCTAAGTCGCGCTTGCTGTCGGAACACAGTCTGTCCGGCCCCTCCGCTTTTGCCAGCCAGACTCGGGGGCTCTGCTTGGCCGGCGAGCCGCCCCTCCGCCCCGGCTCCCTCCCGCCAGTCCGTGGAGCGCGCACCGCCTCGCCGCCCTTCCTACCCTCTTCTGTGGGCCTCTAGTCTGCGCTTGACTCCGGAGACTCCCTTCTGCTAATCCTCTGGCGGTTTTCTGGGTTCTTTAGGCAGGTGTAGGTGGAATCTAAGTGATCGGCAGGACGCGCTGTGAGCCCCGCGTCCTCCTACGCCGCCATCTTCCGGAACCCCCAAAAGATTGACTTTTTAAAGGAGGGAGAGTATATAATTTTCTTATAACAAATTCTGGACTTTTTACTCAACTTCTCAAGACAGTTCAAGAAGTATCACTAATGGTCATTTTTACCTTTTAAACGCAAAATGTTACCTTTTGCAAGAGTACTTGCACTTTAATACTGGCTTCTAATTATTGGTTTAAGATTTCACACTTTTGAAAGGACTTGGAGCATTTTTTCATGGCATGTAATAATAAGCATATCAGTAAATATATTAATATTCATCTGCTTAGCTTACTTGATTACCATACATTATATTCATGAAATTGGCCTTCAGAATTCATTGTTGAATATTAGTGTAGCAGGATAATCACTTCTCACACTCCAAATAGTTTACTTAGTGTAGCCTAATATTTCATTCCACCCTATATTTCTTATTTATTGTTTTCTCAGGCCTTGTTCATAGTGTCAATGTTCTGTACTAATCTCTCTCTCTCTCCACCCCCCCCCCCCCCCGCCATCCTCAGATACTGCAAAGAATGTTTATTCTTTGGAAGAGAAAATGATTGGAAAGTACATGATTGTAATGAGTATCACAGGCTTTATTTGCCTTCTCTTGCTTTTCTTTTTGGACACTACTTTGTGGAAGCTAAGAACATTTCTCAGTCAATATGTTTACTTTGGTATCTATAAGACATTCAGGAAGGTAAGTAATTAAGCATGATCCTTAAGAATAACTCCAAGAAAAGGGAACATTAAGCCTGAAAAGCATGTATCTATATATGACTATCTCAGTTAGGGTAAAAGAAAATCTGTGTTCACAGAAATATGTTTTCTTAAATAAAACTCATTGAGGTTTAATTTACCTACAACAAACTGTATTTGTTTTTATTGTTTCAAAGCACCAAATTTTGTGTTTACTAATTTTCTTTATTGTTGACTATTTTCTCTTTCATTGATATTTTTGGTCTTTATTTAAAAATTTTTCTTCCTGCTGCTTGCTTTTGGCTTACTTCTCTCCTTCTAGCTCGTTTATGGAAAGACTGAAACTACAGGTTTTAGGTCTCTCTTCTTTAATAACACAAACATTTAAAGCAAAACATTTCCCTGCAAACACTCCTTTAGATGTACTCTGAAAAAATTTGATTTTGTACATTTTTGTTATCATTCAAATGTTTTAAGTATTTTTTAAATTTCCTATACGATTTCTTTTTTGATGCATGGATTACTTTAAAAGTCTGTAAATAAATGTAAAAATATTTGGAAAGTTTCTAGCTATATTGTTATTGATCCCTAGTTTAATTCCTTTGTGGTTAAAAAACATACTCTGTAGTGAATTTTTTAAAAAACCATTGATAATTGCTGTATATGGCTCAGCAGGTGACCAATATCCGTATTGTGCCATGTACATGTGAAATAAATGTGTACTTTACATTTGTTAGTTGTAATGTTCTATAAATATCAATTAGGTTATGATGGTTGATAGGATTGCTGTACACCTAGTCTCTAGCTGATATATTTTTGTCAGATTTATTTTTCACTTGCTAAGAAGAGTGTAAAATCTCCAATCCCAGTTGTAGGCTTATTTCTCCCCTTTAATTCAGTCATTTTAAAAAGTATACTTTGAATCTCTATCATTAAGCCAATAGACATTTATTATGTCTTTCTGATTAATTAAATTCTAGAATACCTGGTAATGACATATATCTCTGGTACTATTTTTTTAAGCCTATTTTTTTGGTCTTAAAGTCTATTTCCTATGACATTAATATGGCACCTTCAGTCTTGTACTTACTTTCTCATGGTATGCCATTTTACACACACTTATTTTCACTGTATTTATTCTGACTGTAAACAGTATATAGTTACATCCTAATTTTTTATCCATTCTGATAATCTCTGCCTTTTCAATATGAGCATTTAGCCCTTCATTGATAAGTTTGTATTTCCACCTACCACATACATATATTATTTGTTTTCTGTTTGTCCCTTCAGATTTTTGTTTCACTTCTTTCCCATTTCTGCTTTTCCTTGGATTATTTGAACATAGTTAGAATTCCACTTTAATTTTTCAATTCACTCTTTAGCTATACTTCCATACTTATGTTTAATAATTGGTACAGGGTTTACAAAATAATACATAGTTCTTTTTTCAATATGAGCATTTAGCCCTTCATTGATAAGTTTGTATTTCTATCTACCACATACATATATTATTTGTTTTCTGTTTGTCCCTTCAGATTTTTGTTTCACTGCTTTCCCATTTCTGCTTTTCCTTGGATTATTTGAATATATTTAGAATTCCACTTTAATTTTTCAATTCACTCTTTAGCTATACTTCCATACTTATGTTTAATGATTGGTGCGGGGTTTACAAAATAATATATAGTTCTTCTTTCATAGTCTGTTTAGAGTTAATATTGTAAAATGTAGAAAATGTGAAACCATAACTTCTGTTTCTATCCCTCACTGTTTTTAATGCTATAGTTGGTGTATGTCTTACATCTATATATGTCATTATATAATTAACCATGAAAAATAATACTATATTTTGCCTTAAAACAGCATGTATTTCAAAGTAAGTAATAGAAAAAAATGATTTTATATTCACCTAGATATTTAGCATCTCTGGTGCTGTTCATTCTTTCCTGAATATATGAGTTTCCCTCTGCTATGGTTTTCCTTTAGACCAAAAACTTACTTAAGCATTTATTTTAGTTAAGAACTAGAGAAGAGCTATGTCTTCTTTTATCTGAAAATATCTTTATTTGTGGAGTATATTTTTGCTTTCATTAGAAGTCTGGGTTGATAATTTTTTTTTTCTGGGCACTCTGTATGTAATATCATTTAACTGTCTTCTGGTTTCTTTTATTTCAAATACGAAGAGGTAGTCATTCAGAATGCTTTCTCTTTTATGTAATGCACTGTTTTTCTTTGGCTGTTTTATTTACAAGTTTCTCATTATCTTTGGTTTCCACCAATTTGACTATTATGTACTAAGGCATAAAGCCAACTTAGCTAAGCCAGAACCTTATTTTCCAGAATCCCCTTCCCTGTATTATCCCAATTTAGAGTTGTTACGGAAGGAGATTCACATGAGATTTTGAAGGCAGAATTGAAGCAGACTTAGACTCAGTCTTACAGCAGCATATCTCTCTTCTTAACTTGTCCACTCCAACCTATACTAGCAGCTGTGCATAATGCCACTAAAAAGTATCATCTAACATAACTCTAGTCACAATTATTTACTTAGGATAAGTCAGGGAATGGCAATGTCATTTCCCATGATTAGATACTTTTTTTTCCAAATACTTGTTTGTTGTATTGCCGTCTTTAAAAAACAAAGTAACGAATATCAAGCAATTCATTTTACTGCATTTTGCCTGTACATGTTTATATTTTATTTATTTTTATTAAGTTTTAAATTTTTAATGTTTATTTATTTTTGAGAGAGAGACAGAGCATGAGTGGGGGAGGAGCAGACAGAGAGGGAGACACAGAATCCAAAGCAGGCTCCAGACTCTGACCTGTCAGCACAGAGCCGACGAGTGGCTGGAACTCACAGACCACGAGATCATGACGTGAGCCGAAGTCATACGCTCAACCGACTGAGCCACCCAGGCGCCCCATATTTTTACTAAGTTTTAAATTTTAACTCCAGTATAGTTAACATAAAATGTTATATTAGTTTCAGGTGCACAATAGTGTGATTCAAAAAATTCTATGCATTACTCAGTGCTTATCATAAGTGTACATTTTTTTTAATGTTTGTTTGTTTGTTTGTTTGTTTGTTTGTTTATAGAAAGATTGTGCAGGTGGGGAGGGGCAGAGAGATACCAAGCAGTCCCCACGCTTTGAGTGCAGAGCCCAACCCTACAAACTGTGAGATCATGACCTGAGCTGAAATCAAGAGTTGGACACTTAACTGACTGAGCCACCCAGGCCCCCCTACCTTGAAGCATCTTTAGAGGCGCCTGGGTGGCTCAGTCGGTTGAGCCTCTGACTTCGTCTCAGGTCATGATCTCGCAGTCCGTGAGTTCGAGCCCTGCGTCAGGCTCTGTGCTGACAGCTTCGGATTCTGTGTCTCCCTCTCTCTCTGACCCTCCCCCATTCATGCTGTCTCTCCCTGTCTCAAAAATAAATAAACGTTAAAAAAATAAAATTAAAAAAAAAAGAAGCATCTTTAGCAGGATAAGTGTACTCTTAATCCCCTTCACCTGTTTCACTCATACCCTCCACCAATCTCCCTTCTGACAACCACCAGTTTGTTCTCTATAGTTAAGAGTTTCTTGGTCAGCTTCTTCGTTTCTCTCTCTCTTTCTTTATTTTGTTTCTTAAATTCCACATATCAGTGAAATCATATGGTATTTGTCTTTTTCTGTCTGAGTTATTACAATTAGCATTATACTCTCTAGCTTCATCCATATTTTTACAAATGGCAAGATTCATTTCTTTTTTATAGCTGAGTTATATATATATAAACTTCTTTATCCATTTATCCATATAGATGTACATATATAAAAGTTATATGTATATACACATGTATAAATATTATATATGTGTGTTCATACATATATAAAAGCTTTATATATAAATATATATGTATGTTTTATATAAACATATATAAAACTTCTTTATCCATTCCTCAGTTCATCTCTCCATATTTTGGCTATTGTAAATAATGCTACAATAAATGTAGCTGTGTATGTATCCCTTTGAATCAGTGTTTTTGTATTCTTTGGGCAAATACTCAGTAGTGCAATTGTTGGATCATAGGGTAGTTCTATTGGTAACATTTTCAGGAACTGCCATACTGCTTTCCACAATGGCTGCACCACTGTGCATTCCAACCAAGAGTACACAAGAGTTTTTTTGATCCACATGCTTGCCAACAGCTGTTGTTTCTTGTGCTGTTGATTTTAGTCAGGTGTTACTCTTGTTGCGAATCTCTTATAAGTGACAAATGTTTTTCTCCTGGTGATTTCAAGATTGTCTCCTTGCCTTTGGCATTCAGCAATTTTTCTGTGTACAGATGTATTTGTATTTACTGTAGTTGGTATTCACTAAGCGGTGGATGTGTATAATGTTTTCCATGAAATTTGGGGAGTTTCAGCCATTTATTTAAATATTTTTCTGCTTCCTTCTCTCTTTTCCATTTGACATTCCCATTATGCATATATTGATGCACTAAATTGTATCCACATTTCTCTGAGGCTTTGTTCATTTTTCTTGATTGGTTTTTTTCTCCATCTTCAGGTACCTCTTTGTATCTATCTACAAGTTTTCTAATTCATTTTTCTACCAGTTCAAATTTGCTATTGAGCCCTTCTAGTGAGTTTTTCATTTTAGTTATTATAATTTTCAACTCCAGAACTTCCACTTGATTCTTTTTTTTTAATTTCTATCTTGTTATCATTAATCTTGATTTGAAAAAAACATTGTCATAATACTTCCCTTTACTTCTTCAAGCATGGTTTCCTTTCCTTTGAAAATATTTATAATGGCTACTTTGAAAGTCTTTAAAAGTCTTTGTCTGTTAAATCTTGCATCTGGTCATTTTCATTTTCATATGCAGTTCCTATTGCTTGCTCTTTTTCCTGTGTATGGAACACAGTTTCCTGTTTCTTTTATCTCATAATTTTTGCTGAACTCTGGATATTTTATTTATTTGTTTGTTTACTTATTTATTTCAGAAAGAGGTCTTTTTTATTTTAGATAGAGAGAGTGGGGAGAATGAAGAGGGAGAGAGAGAGAGAGAGAGAGAGAGAGAGAGAGAGAGAGAGAGAGAATCTTAAGCAGGCTCCACACTCAGCATGCAGCCTGATGTGGGACTCAATCCCACAACCCTGGGATCATGACGTGAGCTGAAATTAAGAGTTAGACCCTCAAGCAACTCAGCCACCCAGGCACCCCTGAATATTTTAAATGTGTATTGGTTCTCTAGGTATTGTTCTTTCCTAGGGAACTTTTGTCATTTGCTAGTTTGTTTAAGTGACTGGCTGGGATGTTTTTGTGAAGTCTATTTTCCTTGTAGTGTGAAGCATCTGATATTATTCCTCAGAGGATGCAGACCTGGGCATGGGGGCAGTAACCCTGGAATGACTGTCGTTTTAAGGTCTCTCTTTGTCTCTTTCCATATCCACACCCAACTGTTAAGCTCCACTAATTGCTGGCTGATTTTTTATTTCAACAATGTGTTCTCCTAACACATAAATTGCTCTATTGATAGATCCATTAAATTTGAGCTTCTTTGCAGAAATAGCTTGAGGTCAGTATTCAAGATTTGTTTCACCCAGGAGGGCTTTTCATGGCTGTCTCTTTCCTTGTTTCTTTCTAGTAGAGTAGCTAGCCTATGGTTAATTTATATATCTAATGAAGCTACCAGTCATTTCTTAATTGCTTTACACAAAACCACCATTGTTTTGAGAGTATCTTTAGGCTTGAACTTCTCTATCCTGTTTCAAATGAAGGCAGTTCTATGGGGGAGAATATATGAGCTCTCTGTTATACAACCTAACTCTATCCCTGGGTAAAATTTCTGAGCCATGGCTCCAAAGTTGAGGACAGAGACAGTGGTATGCTTCTTTCTTGAGTGATATCACTGTTTCAGGAGCTGGGTACTCAGTAGGGAACAGTGGTCTCTGGTCTTGTTGGCTTACTTCTCCCAGCATGAAGCCTCTGCCCTAAGAATGAACTAGAGTCCACATTACACCCAACGTAGAGGATCCTCCACTCCCTGTGTGGAGAATAGGTGGAAGAAGGGAACCCCAAATTCCCATTTACACTCACCCAGAACATAGCCTCTGCAAAATGAGAAATGCTGATATCCTGTGTCTCCCAGAATTTACTTGGCCTTCAATTGTAAAGGTGAGGGAAGGGGAAGCTTTGTTTTCATAGCTGCACCTGCCTGAAGTGAAGTTCTTTTCTGAGCAATAGGAAGGGAGGGAGAGAGTGGGTTATGATCCAATGCCACAGGATTTCCCCGTTCTTACCAAGTTTAGTAGATTTATTGAATAAATTTTTCTTAATTTGCTATATGCCCTTAGGATCATTTCCAGAACCTTTAAATGACTATTATTTGGATAATTTTCACCAGTTTCACTAGGGCACATGTCCACATATCTCCTCAAATTGACATTCTGTTAGTTGTAAAATATTTCAGGGTGAATTCCTACTGATTTTTTCCTTTCCCTCAAAGAGAAAGAGTTATTCTTCTTTAGGCTTTCACCGTTGAACATGCTGTACTTGTAACAAATCACACTTGATTGATCTCAGTTGTGGCTGCAGTTTTTCCTGAGGTGTCCAGTTCTGGAAAAAACAACATGCTATGTAATCCTAATTTTTTTAAATTTGTGTAAATAAAAATGAATATGTTCTGAATTGATTGGACAAAACAGTCTGTAAAATTATGCCAAATTTCTGTTCTATCATCTTGATATCAGTTTCCTAAAGCTACTTGGTCTAGTCAAGAATAATAAAGAGCAATATTATCTTGTAATATTTATCCTGCAAATATACGCCATAGGGTCCAGGCATTTCTTAGGAAAAGTCTAGTTAAGCCTTGTTGATTTTCTTGCTTCTATTCCTGATTAATTTTGGGAAAAGTTATTCATTATTTAGAATTCATGGCTGTTTTTTAGAATGTCCATCCCTCTTGGGATGATTTCCTTCTTAAAGATCCAAGTTATAAAAATCACTTCTCTGAATGCTTAAAAGAAATTCTGTCTTTTAAAAAAATAGCATATGATTTAATTGACATGTAGAATTAAGAAACAAAACAAGTGAACATAGTGGGGTCGGGGGGAGAGAAAGAGGCAAACCAAGAAACAAACTCTTAACTATAGAGAACAAACCGATGGTTACCAGAGGGGTGGGGAGTGTGGAGATGGGTTAAAAAGGTGATGGGGATTTAGGTGTGCACTTGTTGTGATGAGCACCAGCTGCTGTATGGAAGTATTGAATCACGATATTGTGTCCCTGAAACTAATATTACATTGTATGTTAACTAACTGGAATTTAAGTAAAAACTTAAAAAAAATAAATTATGTCTTTTAAAGATTTAAAGTACATATTGTAGCATGTTAATTCACAATATTTCTACTATGTGGATGACTTTTCCTTCTCTAATCTCTGCCATCATTCTCCCGACAAACAATTTATTATTCAAAACTCAGTCAAGTTGTACACGATGCTGAGGTGATATTCAAAGACTTCATGGAATTACTAAAATAAATCTTTGTTAACATCTTTGATATTATCCCCAGTTTAGCTTTCATGAAACCACCCACTCTAGACCAGACACCTAAATAGAATTTACTTTTATGATTCTTGTTTTGAAAATATAGGAAAAAGTGTCCAAGGAACTATCTGGAGAATCCGATGATGAAGATGTACAAAATGAAAGACAGAGAATCCTGGGGCAGCCTAGGGAGTTGCTGAATTCTGCAGTACTTATTAAGGAACTCACAAAGGTAACATCATCCACTGGCCAATATATGCTGGCTTCATTTATCCCTAAGAACATGTCATTGGTGTCTGGGACACACTGTGGTTTGTCAGAATCTATGAGTATTTTTCCCAGTGTAATAGAAAAGTTCTTGTAAAACTGTCTGAAGTAGTGGTCCATAGAGATCTGAGAAATTTATTATATTTGATTTTCAAATATTCTTTACTATATTGTGTTTTCTGGCTTTTTTTTTTAGATATATTTTAAGTATCCAGTCATTCTGGCTGTGAAAAATATCTCTGTTACAATCCAAAAGGGAGAGTGCTTTGGATTGCTTGGATTCAATGGAGCTGGAAAAACTACTACCTTCAAAATTTTGACTGGAGAGGAGACTGTTACCTCTGGGGATGTGTTCCTTGAGCAATTTAGCATCACTAAAAGGCTCCAAAAAGTAAGACATTATTACAGTCTAAGATATAAGAAGTTTGATGACTTGAGGTACAGGTAACGGACAGATGCTGAAGATAATAGATGGCCATCATGAGAGACATTGATATTGATACTGTTGGCTCAGTAAATTCTGGAGAGAGAAATAAATTTTTGAGGATAGGCAACGAGAGCAGAATCTAAGACATGAGTATCTTTTGTGTTCTTTGAAAATGTTAGATTAAAAGGCAAGTTCTATCAATAGTACGTCTAATATATGCCAGACAAGGTACTGTAAGGAAGGAAAGACTGGGCAGAAGATGCAGTTCACATATAAATGCAGTTCACTTATAATTGAGGTCTTCATGCACATTAGAGTTCTGGAACAGGATGGCCTTTCCAACTGGTCCCAAATCAAAGCAAGATAGCTGTCTTTTGTATCTCTGAATCAGCCAGTCATTGGTTTACATGCCACCTGGGAAAGAGTAAATAAACTTGGGGAAAAGCTAAGTGGGGGGGAAATTCAAGAAGAAAATGGTCAAAGGTTTCAAACTTCAGAAAGTCTCAGGCAACGTAAAGCCTGAATAGTGCATATTGGATTTTTTTAAGTTTACTTATTTTGAGAGAGAGAAAGAGAGAGAGAGAGACAGAGAGACAGAGAGAGGAGATAGAAAATCCTAAGCAGGCTCCATGGTGTCAGCACAGAGCCTGATGCGGGGCTCAAACTCACAAACCGTGAGCTGAAATCAAGAGGCAGACACTTAACTGACTGAGCCACCCAGACACCTGTATATTGGATTTAGCAACTAGAACTTCACTGATGCAGTTAGCAAGAACTATTGTACTATGGTCAGTTGGGTGGTAGTAATGGGAGCCTGAATGGTGCATTTCTTTCCTCTTTAGTTCACAGGACATTGTCATTATGACATCAGGAAGATGGGGTTGTGGGAGTCTGCATGCTCTAGGATGAATAGTATTCTAGTAACAGAGGTGAAGCTAAGAATTTGGATTATACTTTGAAGAAAGTTAGTTTTTTTTTTTCAGAAATTAGAACACTTTATTATAAATATTTCCAGAATATAAACTGATTTTTTATCAAGACTCTTTGAAACTCTTAAAACTATATGTAACCTTAGCTTATTATTATTATAATGTATTTCATTTTCCACTTTGCAATCTAGAAAATACACTGCAAGTTAGGTCTAACAAAGGAAAAAAAAATCAGTCTAAATTGTGTCAAAGAGAAAACTAATGAATATAAAAATATCCCACCCAAAACTAAAGCAAACCTAATCAAGAAATAGATTCTGCAAAGCCCGTTAATACTTCAATTTAAAATAAGTGACCTCCCAAGGGAAAAATACTTCTACTATCATAGCAATTTGATGAGTAAAAGCAGTGCCACTCTCATTAAGGAAAATTACATTATATAGAAGAAAAATATAGGGATGTTTTCAGGAAATGAGGAAAAGTAATTTCCGTGCTGGAGAGTAACCACATTAAATACTTCCAGTTCACTTGGCCTGTTGTTAGAAATTAAAGTACCTGTTCACATGAAAAAATCGATATGAACATGGACATCATAAAACCAAGCTCCTCAACTATTTTTTCAATTTAACCTCAGGAGAACCAACTCAGGATCTTCAAAATCTAAGGATAGACTGGTCCCAAAGCATTTCTTCCTCTGTCCTCTCTTTACCTTGTTCCTTTTTCTCTTTTCTACGCTTAAATTCCTCTTTCTTAGAGGCCACATCTCGGCCTTTTTTCTCCTTTCGATTCTTAAGCTTTTCTAACCCTGACTGTTTCCATTTGTGTTTCATTTCTTTGGAAGTTCTTGTGTTTGTCTAAATCTAATTCCTCACAACCTTTTTTCCTCCTATACTTGGGCCGCTCCTCCTCTGCTTTTTCTCTGGCTTCCTCTGGGTGCCTTTTCCCCTGCTGATGTATTTGTTTATGACTGGCTTGATGGGCGCTGGCACTGTTTTCTGAGGAGAGACGCTTGTAAACTCCAGATTCCACACTGTATGGGCGACAGTTATACCCTTGCTGACTAAGGTTCAGGGGTCCTGGTTTTTCTGAGAAACAGTCCCTGGTGAACTGGCAGTAGTTCAGAGAGTCTAGTCTTAGCCTGCTGTCATGAGCTGGTAGCCACTGAGGTAACCGGTTTTCCACCTTTGGTGAAATAGAGCATGATCTCTGGTAGGTCTGGACAGTCTCAGATGAGAGTCTGTGATCAAACATTCTATGCCTCGGTCTGTAATCAACCTCTTCTTTGTACCCACAAGTTTCCAAACAGTCCTCTCTCATCTTTCTGAAACAAGTCTTTGGCTCTACGCCTCTGGCTTTCTGCACTTTGATATAATCTTCAAGTTCATCTTGAAAAGAGTCATATGTCTTCTTTGAATGCTTCATTAGGTTGAAAACAAGGGGTTCTCTTTATCAGGCTGGGAACTTGGTGACGAAATCTGATCATATTCCCCCATTAATTGCTTCAGTTTTCTAGCATGGACTTTCCCCAAATGGTGAGACTGTGCAACAACCAGGAAGCTTCTCTGAGGCAAGGGCGGGCGTCTACAACTACTGTCCCCCTCCCCACCAACGCCGCTGGCCAGCCGGGGGATAGGCCGGGGTGGAGGTGGCGGAGAGGCAGGGACAGGCGCTGAGAAAGTCAGTTTTGAAGCAAAGAAAGTTCACTTGTGAGAAGTTTGAGAAACATTCACTCAAAGTTGTGGGAATGAGATAGGAGATATTTTATACATTAAATAACTTGACCACATTTACACTTGAAGGGAAGAAATTGAAATAGAGAAAGAAGTGATACATGATAAAAGGAAGTGAGTGGGTTCTTCCAGGTGGTCCTTGGGGTCAGAGATTTCAAAATTCCCAGCAGGCAGTGATGAGGTTCTTAAAAAAATAGAAATGGAAATGTCATATGATCTGGAAATTTCACTACTGAGTATTTACCCAAAGAAAACAAAAACACTAATTCAAAAAGATATATGCATGCACCCCTATGTTTATTGCAGAACTATTTACAGTAGTCAAGATACAGAAGTAACCTAAGTGTCCATTGATAGATGAAGGGATAAAGAAGATGTATATACAATGGAATATCACTTAGCCATAAAAAATGTTATCTTGCCATTTGCAACAACATGGATGGACGTAGATGGTATTATTCTAAGTGAAATAAGTTATACAGAGAGAGAAAAATACCATGTGATTTTACTTATACATGGAATCTAAAAAAACAAATGAACAAACAGAAACAGAAATAGACTCTAGATACAGAGAACAAACTGGGGGTTTTCAAGAGGGAAACAGGTGGAAGGATGGACAAAATAAATGAAAGGGATTAAGAGGTACAAACTTCCAGTTATAAAATAAATAAGTCATGAGGATGATAAACATAGCATAGGGGATATAGTCAATAATATTATAATAATATTGTCTAGTGACAGATGGTAACTATACATGTGGTGAGCCCTGTATAATGTATAGAACTTAATCACTATGTTGTACACCTAAAACTAATATAATATTGTATGTCAAACATACTTCAATAATAAGATTTAAAGAAAATAAGTAAAAGTGGGGTGCTGAAGTCTCCAACTCATATTTTTCAGTTGTTTATTTCTCCCTTCAAATCTATTATTATTATCTTCATATACTTTAGAGCTCTGATGTTTGGTGCATATATGTGTATAATTGCTATACTTTCATGGTAAATTGATCCTTTTATCAATATATAATACTGTATTTGTTCTTGTAGCAGTTATTGACTTTGTCTATTTTCGACTTTGTCTATTTTCTCTAATAATAGTATAGCCATTCAGCTCTTTTGGGCACTATTTTCATGAATTTTTTTTCCTATCCTTTTACTGTCAACCTATTTGTGTCCTTAAACCTAAGTGAGTCTGACTAGATAACATATATTTGGATCATGTTTGTTTTTTTAAATTCATTTTGCCAATCTATGCCTTTTGATTGGGGAATTACATTTAGAGAAATTACTGATAGAGAAAGACTTACTTTTTCCATTTGTTGTTTACCATATCTCTTATTGATGTTTTTTTTGCCCCTGATTTCCTCCATTAATGCTTTACATTGTGTTTAGTTGATTTTTTTGTAGTTACACGTTTTGATACACTTATTTACTTTTGTGTATATTGTACAGATATTTTCTTTGTGGTTACCATTGGGGTTTCATCTAATATCGTAAAGTTGTAACAATCTATTTTGAATTGATACCAACTGAATTTCAATCACACACAGAACTCTATTTCTGTACACCACTGTTCCCATGTCCACACCTTGTTATTGTTGTCAAAAATTACATCTTTATACTTTGTATACCATTAAAAATTATTTTATGCATTTGCCTTTTGAATATTGTATAAAATAAATAGTTGAGTCATAAATAAAAAGTATAATAATTCTGGTTTTTATATGTGTCAGAGTACTTTGCTTTACCAGAGATCTTTATCTCTTCATATGGCTTTAATTTACTGTCTAGTGTCCTTTAATGTCCATGTAAAGGATTGTTTTTAGCATTTATTGTAGGGCAGATCTGTTGGTAATGAACCCCCTTATCTTTTATTTATCAGGGAATTTCTTATTTTCTATTTTTGAAGGACACAATTCTTGCTATAGAATTCTTGGTTGATGTTTTTTCTTACTTTAAATATATCATCCCACTACTTTCTAGTCTCGGAAGTTTCTGCTGAGAAGTCTACTGATGTTCATATTGAGAATCCTTTATATATGATAAATTGCTCTTGCTTGCTGCTTTCAAGATTACATCTTTGTTTTAGTCTTTTGACAGTTTGATTAAAATGTGTCTTATTGTAGGTATCTTAGGGTTTTCCTACTTGAAGTCTGTAAGTGTCTTGAATTTGTAAATCCATATATTTTGTTAAACTTCAGAAGTTTTTTCTAATAACCTTTCCTCCCATTTCTGTCTCTCTTCTCCTGGGAATCCCATGTGTATATGCTGCTGTGTTTGATGATGTAGAATAAGCCCCTTCTTTTTTCTTTCTGCTACCCATACTTAATAATTTCAAGTCTCCTATATTCAAGTTCACTGATTCTTTCTTCTTCCTGATCAAACTCCTCTTGAACACTTGTAGTGAATTTTTAAATTCATTCATTATATTTTTCAGGTCCAGAATTTCTTTTTTTAAATTATTTCTTCCCCTTTGTTGATATTCTCCTTTTGTTCATTTATCATTTTCATAATTTTCTTTAGTTTCCTTTAGTTCTTTCAGCATATTGAAGACAATTATTTTAAAGTCTTTATCAAGTAAGTCATAGCTGTGCTACTTCTGGAGCAGTTTCTGCCAATTTATTTTATTCTATTCTTTGGGCCTTATATTCATGTTTATTTGTATGTCTTTTTGAAAATTGGGCTGTTGACAAAGCAGCCACCTCTCCTAGTCTTTGCAGACTGGCTCTGTGCTGAGGCAGTCCTTCACTATTTAGCTGACTGTGTTCTGAACTTGGATATCAGCTTTAGGTGAAGGCTTATGATAGATATTCTATGTCTTTTCTGTGCGTGCATCTTGTCTGCTTGTTCATGTGGCTTTTTGTATTCTTCCAGGAGTCTGCAGGTCTATAGTCCTCCTGCAGCTTTCATGAACAGTACCCTCCAGTTTTTTGCCCAAGCAAAACAAACACCAATCTTCAGGCAGTCCCCAGCCAGGTTAGATTTACTCAACTCCCTCTCATTTGGGAGAAGTAATAGGGAACTGGGCTGCTACCTCCTCCGACCAAGACTGTTCTGCAACAGGGAGGGTTTGGGCAAGGATGAGTAAAAATGCCACCAAATATCTTACTATTTTGAAGACGGCTTTTTCTTAATTAAATATTCACTTGGTTGCTGTAGGCTTCAACGGTTTTTCAGAGCTCCTATAAGGATATTTTAGTCCCTTTCTGATTGTTTTTTGAGGTTTCCATGGAAAACAAGGGCTTAGAGCTTCCCAGGTGGACATTTTTCTGATTTACTCTTTTTAGCATTGTTTTGTAATTCTACCCCTAAACTCCTTTAAAGTTTTATGTATTTCCTTATAACAACTCCTCCTACTCCTCCCCTTCCCCTCCTCCTCCTTTTTCCTCTTTCTCTTCCTCCTCCTCCTTTGTCACGTTATTATTATTTGTACATTGTGGGTTTTATTTATACTGTTCATGGGATCTTTTTTTTTTCTGACATAAGTTGCTAGTATTCAGGAATGCTATTGAATTTTTATATGCTGATATTATTATCCAGAAATCTATATGAACTAATTCTCTAATTAGTTTTCAGTTTATCTACAGATTAGCTTGGCTTTTCTATGTAGGTAGGTTTATCATCTAAAAATAATGAGAGTTTTTCTTCCTTTCCCATTGTCATTCTTCATTTATTGTGCTATTGCATAAAGTGGGACCGCCAGTAAAATGTTGAATACTGGCAATGATGATAAATATCTTTTTTTGCCCCTGCCTTTGCATGGAATACTTCTAAATTTCTACTACTATATATTATATTTGGCTACCCTTTGTCAGTTTAAGAAAATTCATTTCTATGTCTAGTTTGCTACAAGCTTTTAGCATTTTTTCTTTTTTTTTATTTAAATCCAAGTTAATTACCACATAGTGTAATAACGATTTCAAGAATAGAATTTAGTTATTCATCACTTATATATAATGCCCAGTGCCCATTCCCACAAGTGCCCCCCCGACTGCCCATTGTCCATTTGGCCTATTTCCCCACCCAACACTACACCAGCAACCCTCAGTTCTCTGTATTTAAGTGTCTTACAGCTTGTCTCCCTCTCTGATTTTATCTTATTTTTGCTTCCCTTCTCCTATGTTCATCTGTTTTGTATCTTAAATTCCACATATGAGTGAAATTGTACGACATTTGTCTTTCCCTGACTGACTTATTTCGCTTAGCGTAATACACTCTAGTTCCATCCACATTGCTACAAATGGCAAGATTTCATTCTTTTTGATTGCCAAGTAATATTCCATTGTGTATATACATACCACATCTTCTTTATCCATTCATCAGTCGAGGGGCTCTTTCCATACTTTGCATTTCCACAAACAGTGCAAGAGGGTTTCCCTTCCTCCACACCCTCACCATCACCTGTTGTTTCTTGGGTTGTTGGTTTTAGCCATTCTGATAGGTGTGAGGTGATATTGCATTGTAGTTTTGATTTGCATTTCCTTGATGATAAGTGATATTGAGCATCTTTTCATGTGGCTGTTGGAAAGCTGAATGTCTTCTTTGGAGAAATGTCTGTTCATGTCTTATTCCCACTTTTTAATTGGATTATTTCATTTTGGGGGGTTGAGTTGTATACATTCTTTATATATTTTGGATACTAACCCTTTATTGAGTATGTCATTTGAAAATATATTCTCCCATTCAGTAGGTTGTCTTTCAGTTTTGCTGATTGTTTACTTCACTATGCAGAAGCTTCCTATTTTGATGTGGCCCCAATAGTCTATTTTTGCTTTTATTTCCCTTGACTTGGGAGACATGTCTAGAAAAATGCTTCAGTGGTGAATATCAGAGAAACTACTGCCTATATTCTCTTCTAGGACTTTTATGGTTTCATGTCTCACATTTTGGTCTTTAATCCATTTTGAGTTTTTTTGTGTGTATATGGTGAAAGAAAGTAGTTCAGTTTCATTATTTTTCATGTAGCTGTCCAGTTTTCCCATCATCAATTGTTGAAGAGACAAGACTGTTTTTATTCCATTACATATTCTTGCCTCTTTTGTTGAAGATTAATTGGCCATATAATCATGGGTTTGTTTCTCGACTTTCTTTCCTGTTCCATTGATCATGTGTCTATTGTTGTGTCAGTACCATACTGTTTTGATTTGTATAGCTTTGTAGTATAACTTGGTATCTTGAATTGTAATATCTCCAGCTTCACTTTTTTCATTAATATATTCTTAATTTTTTTAAATATATTTAAACATAATAAGCACAATCATTTTCTCAACTGATCTGATAATACCAATATTTGAAGTCATTAAAAATATGTTGCTGGTAAGTATTATTTCTACTGATGGCATTCATGGTATCTTTTTCTTTGTTCACTGGGTTATGTTGTATGCAGTTCATTTACTTTCAAAAATAATATGGGACAATAATTTTATACCTAGAATAGAAGAAAGGGTTTGTTTTGATTTCTGCAAAGAGACTAGGGCTGCAAATAGTCTGGGATTACTGTAAATTAATTAATAAAATCTCAGAGGAAAAGGGATGAATTTTAATTATTTAGAAATACTGTTTTAAATATTAATTAATTTTTAATTAATTTTAATAAAATAATGTTACATGTGGATCTTGAGAAACTTAACAGAAGACCATGGTGGGGGGGAGAAGGTATAAACAGAGAGGGAGGGAGGCAAACCATAAGAGACTCTTAAATACAGAGAACTGAGGGTTGATGGGGGTGGGGGAGAGGGGAAAGTGGGTTATGGGCATTGAGGAGGGCACTTGTTGGGATGAGCACTGGGTGTTGTATGGAAAACAATTTGACAATAAATTATATTTTTAAAAAACAATTATAAAAATAAATAAAATAAAATTTTATTATCTTTTCCTCCGAATACCTATTTGCATCTGAATGCAAATCCATAAAAGGATTGGTTAATTGGCAAAGCAACATTCATTGCATTCTGTTTGTGAGAGTGGGATAAGGCTTTGCTTCTGGTTCAGTCTTACTGTGAAACAAGATCTAGACATGACTGTGCAGGTTGTGCAATGCAAAAACTTCCATGGTGGCCATGCCCATTAGAGTTTCTTATTAATGAGGGGAGTATTTCATACTCTAACATTCCAAATTCACTGGGCTCTGGGACTTTATTTCTAACTTTTTCATTGCTAATATCATTAAAACTGAACTAAGGAATCTTTTATTCCAACTTATTACAACAGATCCAGTGGCCATCATTGTGTAGCATTTAGAAAAGAAAAATTCTTGGTAGGACTCTTAGAGACATGCCTGGAGGACTGTAGTCTTCTGTCTCATCCAGGGACACTCAGTGGGATAGATGACTTGGGTCCTTATTAAGGCAATTCTCTTAATCAGGTGAAATCGAGAGTTGGCTATTGTCCTCAGTCTGAAGCATTGCTGGAATACATGACTGGTCGGGAAATAATGATCATGTATGCCAGGTTCTGGGGAATCTCTGAGCCCCAGATTCAGCTGTATGTGAATAGATGGTTGAGTTCAATGCAACTGGAACTCCATGCTGACAAGCTTATCATAACCTACAGGTGAGTTATTTCATTATTAGGATCTTTTTGTTGCAGCTGTTATAATGTTGAGATGCCTCCCTATGTCTCTGATGTTTGAAATAAATGTGCACAGCTCTATCCAAGTCCCTCTGTAACAGTATTATCTAATTGTGAAACTATCTCATGAGTTGCTAATATCAGATAATAGCAATTAAGATAGATCAGTGTAGTTCCATGTCTTTCTTTTGCAGAGATGAAACTAAAATCCTGGTTATATTTGAACTATAGCCTCTAAATCTCAAAAGAGATGTTTCCTCAATATATTATCTATAATCACAAAGGTATACTATTCGTCCTAGTGTCCAAATAGTTCTTTGTCTCTCAAGAAAGAAGAAATCTAGGCCCTTTGAATTATGGGAGATTCATATACTTGGGAAATCATGGTACCCTAAGCACAAGTAAATAAATGTCACCGATAATGTGGCTAAAATCAGTTACATAGAAGTCACTCATCTACATTTCAAATGAAAATTATTTGATATATACACCTGTACTGGACCTAACTTATTGAAGTAAAACTAATCAACATTGTGGAATTTCATGTTAAATGTTTGTTGATATGTTTGTGCTCTTTCCTATAAATAACTAATTTGTATAACCTCCCTTTCTTCTAAATTTTCTTTCCTTCTATGACCATAAAGTGGAGGAACCAAACGTAGGCTGAGTACTGCTATTGCCCTAATGGGAAATACCTCAGTCATTTTGCTAGATGAGCCATCAACTGGCATGGACCCTGGAGCCCGACGCCTGCTCTGGGATGCTGTGACATGGACACGTGAAAGTGGCAAAGCCATCATTATAACTTCCCATAGGTGTGGCTCATTTGGAGGCTTGAACGAGGGTTGGCAAGTACTATACTGACTATAAGCAAGAATTATTTGGGTCTAGGAATATTGACAATAAATTTTAGTGTATGTGAGTTCCTCCTTAATCCTAATGAATAGAGTGGCCAAAAATACTCACTGAGTTAAATAATTAAGAGTGGGGAAAGAGTAGGAAGTTTAAGAGATGCTGTGTTTGAGGATTTGTACTCTACTACTAATTGTTTGAAAATTTTTCACTTCCCAACTATAATCTTTATGATTACCAAATTCCATTTCACATTGAAAGCAGAGTCACAAATCCTGGCTCTGTTTGAACTACAGAATGTCCTCCAAAACCAGAACTTTTTATGGTATCATGTTTTGCTAGAATGGAGGAATGTGACGCCTTCTGTACCAGGCTGGCCATCATGGTGGAGGGAAAGTTCATGTGCCTGGGTAGCCCTCAGCACCTCAAAAGCAAGTTTGGCAACATTTACGTCCTGAAGATCAAGGTCAAGATTGATGCACAGGAGGATAAACTGAATGATTTAAAATTTTTCATCACAATGACATTCCCAGGTAAACTAGGTTAGGCTAACTTTTATAAAGATGTGTTAAATCATGGTTTTATTGTTTCATCATCCATATGTTTTATGTCTTCAGTAAGTGTTTCCTGTGGGATATTGATATTTATTGACCTTCCATACTGAATTCCTTTTGGGATCCTTCTTTCTATAATTTTAGCATTACGATACATATTTTTTCACACACATATAAAAAGGTTCTCACTAATCTCTTGTATCATTGTAATAAGGCAGTTTTGGATTTGTGCTATCAATATAAATTATACCACTAAAGTCATATTTTCAAGTACAATGCTCATTTTCACATATTACTTTTGCGAAGTCTTAAGGCTTTTTATTCTAACTAAGCATGTATCCCAATCTTTTGATATCTCAGCCAGGATGTGATATAGAAATGCAAACAAGAACCACTAAGTTTTTCTCTTCTCTCAAGATTAATTCTGCTTCTGCTGCTAAATGCAACAAGCATCTCTCTGCCTATATGGTACAATACCAGAGACAGCAACTATTTCCTTCTGTCCTTTACCTCTCTTTCTTTTTTTTTTAATGTTTATTTATTTTTTGAAAGAGAAAGACAGAGCATGAATGGGGGAGGGGCAGAGAGAGAGAGGGAGACCACAGAATCTGAAGCAGGCTCCAGGCTCTGAGCTGTCAGCCCAGAACCCGATGCGGGCTCGAACTCATGAATGGTGAGATCATGACCTGAGCTGAAGCTGGGCACTTAACTGACTGAGCCATCCAGGTGCCCCTTTACCTCTCTTTCTTAAACATAAAGCAGAGGCATGGAAAAGATTTTAATAATTCTGGTTTTTCATCTTACTCCACTTTGTGAGGGTGAGTAAAATATCAGAGAAGTTCCCACTGTGTGTCAGGCTGAGGAGTTATAAGTTTATCTTTCAGGCAATGGAAAAGAGTATGATTGATTACACAGTAGGAATAAATATCAGAAAATAGATAAGAAAGGTGCCTGGGTGGCTCAGTCGGTTAAGCATCCGACCCTTGATTTCAGCTCAGGTCATGATCTCACAGTTCCTGGATTCAAAGCCTGTGTCAGGCTCCGTGCTGACAGTGTGGAGCCTGCTTAGGATTCTCTCAATCTCTCTCTCTCTCTCTCTCTCTCTCTCTCTCTCTCTCTCTGTCTCTCTGTCTGTCTCTCTCTTTCTGTCTCTCTCTCTCCTCCTCTCTCTGCCCCTCCCCCCCCAAATAAATAAGTAAACTTAAAAAAAAGAAAATAGATAAGAAATGAATGGAAGTGGAGATGTGGAGAATAGATGTATGGGAAAGTAATTACCTCAGTGTTGGCCATAGTGATTATGATGTGCATAGGACACATGCAGATGGATGCGTCCATTAAGAAAGAAGTTTAATACTCACTTAATGCATTCATTCACATATTTTTGAGTACTATTCTATCAAACTTCTATTTCATGTGATAAACTACCATGAGAGAAGCTGTGACCAGAAAACCTCACCACTGTGTGCTGTCCTAGCTCTTCTTGAAGGAAGGACACTAAACACTGACCCAAGACCTATTTTCAAGGATGTGGACACAAGAACTTTAATGGAAATGTGGGTTTGAGGCATTTTCTCAACTGTAAGGTGGTTGTTGCCCTGTTCTTTCTTACATTATGCTAGAGCAAATACCTATTCAAATATGACAGAATCAAAAAGGAATTGACATGGCATCTATACCTAAATTTTGATTTTTAAAAAGAATAAATAAATATTGCAAGCAAAAGTCATCTAGAATGTATACTCTAAAGAGGATTTGCCACAATAATCAGATATCTAGGGTAAATGATTCTGCCTAATCCTGAGTAAATGTAAATGACCATGTGGTTTTTTTAAGGCAAAGATGATTTCTACAGTATGTTAGCTTGTATATTCTGAAAAGTGCTCCTGGTAAAATAACCTAGAAATTGGTAAAAATTTAAACAAATACATCTTAAATACAATAATTGTCTTACAAACAAAATTGGGAAAAAAATTTTAACAACCAGAAAATAAGAAAAAAGGACAAAACAAATAAAAGAAACAGTGAGCAGTTAGAAAATGTGAATTGTGGAAGCAAGTGCCATCTTGGCACTGGGATCATTGATGAAGCTCTGGACCCTTGTCAGGGTTGGGGAGCTCATCCAGAGACAGCCACAAGTGGGTTGGTCAGTTATGATGAAGTTTTGGTTCATGGGGTCTGGATCCAATGGCCAAGAAAAACTTCTTGAAGACATCTTTGGTGCAAAAAGGTGATTTCATTAAAGCATGGGGACAGAACCCATGGGCAGAAAGAGCTGCACTGGAGTCCTGATGGGTAACTCATTATACACCCTCAGGTTGAGAGGGGGTCAGGGATAGAGTAAGTCTCTGAATGAATTTTGGAAGCAAGGTTTCCAGGACCTTGAGGGGCTAGCTGTTGCTAGGGAAACATCATTTATTACCATTTAACAAAACCTCAGTTTTGAGACCCTTCAGAAGTATATCGGGGGCCGTAAGCTTGGAGTATGATTGTCAGCATATATCTTGGGGCAGTTGAGATAAAGGAAGTAGACTTTCAGGATCCTTAAGGTTGGGATAATGTTAAGCTAATGTTCTCTTTTGCCCCAGCAAACTGTCATCATCGAGGCACCTAAGCTCCTAGAAGGAGGTCACTCTGTTTCAAGGACTTGTCAATGGGCTACAAGCAGTAAAGGAACTTAATTTTTCATTTGCCTTAGTTTCCCATATTACTGTGGCAAGCACTTAAACCCCTTTCCTTTGTTTTTGGGTAACCAGGAGTGTCCAAGGAATATCACACATATTCCACTTGTTGGGGGGGAGGGGAGGGACAGGGGATGCCAGCCTGCATTTTGCCCTCAGCTTGCCCCAAGCTCCCTCATCAAAGTAGCATCCTCTGATTCCAAGTAGAAGCAAGCAGATATCCTTTCTGGAGGAAAGGATCTCAAATTTAAGCTTGGAGTGGAGAGACCCACAGGAGGCAGATATCAGAGAGTACCAGAGGAAGGTCTACTTGATAAATCCCAGAAGATTCTTGGAAGGAACCCTTCAAAAGAGGACTCTAAAGCTAAGAAAATATTCTGTCATACCCTACCTTCTACATAGGAAACACCTACTAAAGCTATAAGAAAATTAACCTCATTTAAATATAAATGATTGAAAAGATTAAAATTGAATCCCACAGAAAAATATCATAAAAGAGGATAAAAGAAAATAACCTACAGAGATTGAAAGAACCGCAGAGCTGTAAGGCTTCAAAGTAGATGAAACTAGTATCTAATATTTCAATATGAGCTTACAGAATTAAGAAGGGAATAGATGGTATGTAAGAAAATCCTAAATTAGAATTGAAAGGGCAAGAAGATTAGATGGCTAGACAACAAGGGGATATATAAAGACAGCTGACCTCACTGGAGAGAATACTTTAAGTAAATATTTCAGAAATACTTAACTATCAAGAGGAAATAACCACACAGAAAGCACAAGGGAATGGTATTGGAAAGGAGAAAAACAGAAAACCATCAAAAAGAAACATAGTTAAGCATGTGAAAGTAAGAGAGAGGCGAGGCAAGGACCATCCAACACAATATGAAATTAGTCCACAAAGAAGAAAAGGAAAGCCATAAAATGGAATAAATACTAAAAACTGTCATTCAAGAAAATTTCCTAAGATGAGACAAACCTGCTTACTAAAAGGACAACCTGAAAAATTGACTCAATATCATCAACACCAAGGAGTATTCCAATGTAACTATTGTATTTTAATAATAAAGGTGGTTGACCTTTGGATTCCAGGTAAAAAGATAAGGAAAAGAAGGAAAGTTTATAAGGGAAAGAAAATTAGATTGATCTCAGGCTTTGTGATAAAACATTTTACGCTAAGAAATATACAACCTGTAGTTTTCACATGCAGCCAAAATGATCTTCAAGAATAAATTTCAAAAAGAGTTATAAACAAATAGGTATTCAGGAGATATTGTCCCCAGTGGTTTTCCCTGAAGACTATACAAACAAAAATTTTGTATCGACTAAGGAATGATTGGAGAAGTTTCTGCATAGGAACTACTGGTGAGCACAGAATGTTTATACCACTGTCTTGAAAAGAAGGGACTATCATATATTAAAAAATAAAAAAAAATAAAAAATAAATAAAAAAAAATAAAAAATAAAATAAAAAATAAATAAAAAAAATAAAAGAAGGGACTATTTATGGGTATTAGGAAAAGACATTAGTATGAAGTTAACCATAAAGACAAAATATATCACCCATATAACACTAAGAATAAAAAGAACCAACCACAAGGTGAAGTACATACACACATGTATTTTGTATATTTACATTTGTATTTATAGTTATGCATTTATCTGTATATATGTATATATAATTTTAAAAATTATATAGGAGGACCACAATTAAACATACTGTTGCTTTCAGCATATATAAATAGACTTAACTCCTGCATGAAATGAAAAAAAAATTCAGCTTGGCTCATAAGCAAAATCCAGTTCTCTAATGTGTGTAAGAAGCACTACTAAAAAAAACTAAATCAGAGAAGTTAAAAATAAAAGAGTGGGCTTCTTAATTCTCTTGCTATCCCACACTTATCTTTAGCTACTTATTACATTCTTTAAATTCAGCTTCTATCATCTGGCAGTGTCTGCCTTGCACAAACAAATGCTCTGGCCCTAATCCTCTCTGTAGATGCCTGTCTCTCCCCAGACACAGGTTGCTCTGAGTTTGCCCTATCAAAAAACTGATCTGAAAAAACATTATTTGCAATTTTTCCAGCTTTCTTGTAGGAAGAGTGCGAGTGACACTCTTTCCAGTTTTTAAAAAAGCTATGGCCCAACAATTCTACCTACATCTACACTTTAGATACTTGCATCCACCTGTAACAAGGAGATAAGTAAAATAATACTTAAGTTGGCAATATTCACAATAGTCAGACAACCTGTATGTCTATCAGTAGCCTAATGGAAAACAAACTGTGGAATATTCATATACTGGATTACTATTTACAGAGGAAAATGAATTATAGCTATATGCAACCACATGAATGAATCTCACAACATTTAGTGAAAGAAGCAGAAAGAAAAAATATATATCAGATGATTCCATTCACATAAGCTTCAAAGGTAGGAAAACTCTACCTCAATTTTTAGAGGTGTATGCACAGGTAAAAACACTTAGGAAAGGAAATATCCACAATAACAATGAAGGTATTGGTGACTTTTTATGGGGGATAGAGGCTGAGAAGTGGCACATGGGAGTTTCTGTGTTACTATTACTTGGCCTAAATGAGATGATTTCACCAGTGTTTGCTTTGAGTAATTCATTAAACTCCATGTTTCAAATATTTCACACACAAAAAAGAGCTGTACATGACCATGGAGACAATACATGCATTAAAATTCGCATTAAAAAATCTCACCATTATGAACACGTATTTTTTACTTTAAAACATTTTGAACCCAGTTAATCCAATTTTCATCAACCTGCAAATGTGCACTGATGAGCATAAATATGTTTGTTCCCATTAGAAATGGATACCACCCTTTTCCCTGTCATTCCACCAGTGGGTAAGAACACACAGAACATACAGGCTGACTTTGGTAATCTATAGGTATGATTTTGTCTTTCATGGGGCATGTGATCATGCGAATAGTGAGGAGGCATTGTCCTCCTCTCCTCCCCACCAAGCACACTGTACATGCATACATATCCACACAACCAGAGTGAAAATCCAGCCAGCTCATCATATTCTCAGCACTATGTTCAGGAATAAAGTCTTGTTGTAACATTAGAATTTGAGGAGGCTCAGGTTTTGAACATGGGGCATGTGAGCTGACAACTTTACTGTACCTGAAAGCATACCTTTAGTAATTGCTATGAACTCCACACAATAAGGCTATTCATCAGGAATAAATCTGAAAGGAATTAACCATGTCATGTGTACCAAAGAGAGTGGGTTATTTGACCATGTCATTTTTTTGTATTAACAATTGTGTATAATGAAGTTGATATAGCAATATTTTGGAAATTAAAAATGGTATGTTAAGATTATCTATCTTGCTTTCATTTCTTAGGTAGTGTATTAAAGCATGAGAATCAAGGGATCCTAAACTACTACATTCCCAGCAAGGACAACAGCTGGGGAAAGGTGAATGTAGAAACCATGCTCTTCTAACATTACATGTTAAGAAAGCGCTCCTGATGGGGGAAGTATCTGATATCCAAGCATATGTAATGGGAGGCTGACATTGTATGAGGAGCAGAAAAATTCCCTAAAGTATGTTATTTTTCAAAGGCCCCTAGAGTTTAATTGATTTTTCTTTCTTAAATCCCATTATTTGTCATGTCTAACAAGATAATAGGGACAGAGAAGTGCTTCCTTGCAGGTTCTCAATTATCTGTTCATTTTCTCATCTTCCCCTTTTGTCCTCCAACATGAACTTGGCAGGAGTTGGAGGACGGGCAGGAGATACTCAGCTGGGTTGGAGGCTGGAGGGGGGGCCTGCAATGGTAACTGCCCTTTTTTACTGCTGTTGTTGCTAAAGGTGTTTGGTATTTTGGAGGAAGCTAAAGAGAAATTCAATTTAGAAGACTACTCCATCAGTCAGATAACACTGGAACAAGTCTTCCTGATCTTTGCTAACCCAGAGAACACAGAAGGTGATTATCAAGAAAAGGTACCATGAGATTTACTCCCAAACAGTGACCCTTATGTCTTCCTTAGACTACTATGTCTATAACTGGACACATAGAGGGGCATTACTATGGGTGTGTATATCTTGGCATAAATGTATTTACATAATAAAGAGTCCTCCAAAGAATAACATACATATGTCACTCTTCTGTAAATTTACATGGGTGGCTTGTGTATCCAGCATGTGCAAATCTAAAGACATTTGGTGAAATGTTTGTTTTCCTAGAAATACAAAAGAGCAACATTAATCAGGGTAGGAAAAGGACATATTCTTGAGCATCCTGAATGTTTAAACAGAAACATCCAAAAATAATGGTGCTGTCAAATGGGACAGCTTGAAAAGCAAAAGGATTGTTTCAGTACTTGAGTTGTGGTTAAGAGGAACATTAAGCATGTATCAAACCATTTTTCCCATGGATACACACACACACAAAGACACACACACACACACACACACACACACACACACACACACACACACACACTTTTTTTTGAGGGCAAAGGGAGAGGGAGAGGGAATCTTAAGCAGTCTCCATGCCCAGTGCGGAGTCAGATGTGGGGCTCAGTCTCATGACCATGAAATCATGACCCGAGCCACAATCAAGAGTCAGAGACTTAACTCACTGAGCCACCTAGGCACCCCTCACCCACACACAATTTTATACCAAAAAGGATCTAATTAAAATCAGTATCAAACTTTAAGGGGTAGAGGTGTGTTGGGTTATTATTTCCAAAACTCAAACCAAGATCCTTCATTTGCAAGAGAATCTTTGTACCATAACATTTAGAGTCCAAGAACAGAAAGCAAAACCATTATTTAAAAAATACTATTTTCTTTTCTATTCTTGTCCCACCTCTGATTAAGAAGAAAAGAAGAAGAAATGAAGTAAAGAATGATATACAGAGCTCTTCCTCAGATTCTTGTTTGGCCACATGGAGTCCCCCATAAGCCATGTGAGAAATCTAGTAACTCTCAAGATTCATGGGCAGATGAGCAGACAAGAGATGATTGTTGTCCAGTTGCAAGATAGAAAGAATCCATGAAGCTGCTCTACTTTAGGATGGTTTGTTCAAGGTTTATATATTCTTAGTTGGATAGTTGTGAGTAATAAAATTATACCCAAAAGCTAATTGTTTTTAGGTATAACTTTCTGTGGGTTCCACTCCCATACGTGCCATACATCACCAGTGATTTCAGTAATTGCAAAATTTGCAGGCTGGCAAACTTTAAAAGAGGAGGGGGAACTCATTTTATTAAGGTCTTACTTGCATCTAGTCTCACAGTTGGCATCATTAATGACTCTTTTTAAAATCCCTTGAGTGTGGTGGTCTCTTCACTGTCCCTATGATCCAGTTCACCTCTTATCTTCCAGCAAGAAACGAACAAATTATGTCAGTTCCTCTACTAAGCACTTTACAGGCATTGCATTATTTAATCCCACTACAAAACTCTGGGCTAGGTATTGCAGCTATTATTATCCTCACTGTACATGGGAGACGCAGAGGGGTTAAGGGATTTACCGAGGGTCACCAAGCAAGTAAGCAGGAGCATTCGTCAGTATCCCCACTTGGAGTCAGGAAACCACACAGCAATTTGAACAGGGAAAGTTAAAAGAATGATTAATTATAGCAGGGGGTTAGCTATAGGAGGTACAGGGAACTCTAAAGGATACACTATGGATGAGGGAAAATATCCAAGGAAGAAACAAACTTGGAAGAGGACCCTTCCCCAAGGCTGGGATTCAGATATTCTTGGAGAAGGTGAACTTGGGGCTCACTTGATGGTGGAGAAGTTTCTTGGCCCTGGGTCAAGGCTGTTCCACACCTGCTGAGCAAGCAGGAAACACCCCATAGTTACAGGCTGCCTAGGCTAGCCAGCAAGGAACTGTGGCTGGATCTAGCAAGCAGGAAACTCTTCTCTGTGGTTGTTGGCAGGCTGGTGCTAGGTAGGGGCACCTGCCGGAGTCACTGAGAATCCACGGTTAATGGGGGTCGGGGGAGGTACAGGGTGAATGCCCAGAAATGTCCTCCACACCTGCTGCTGGCAGCAAGGGAGAGCAACAATCAAGAGAAAACACTGAACCTGGAGCAGCAGCCTTTGGTCCTGTAGCGTCCCGCCAGCACCCTCTCCTGACCAAGCTTAACCTGACAGTTCAAGAACCCAATTCCATTTGCTGCCTGGAGGCCAGAACCCGATCCCTGGCGGGGTAGGGAAGAGATTTGCCTCTGGCAGAATTCAGAACCTGCCTGGCAACGCTTAAGCTACACCGAAGGTGGGTATTGGGGTGGGGTCCGCCAAGAGAAGCGACCACTGACGAATCTGTGGAGCAGGAGAGAGGTCGGGACGTGGGGCCCCCTGAGTGGCTGGCGGGTCGGGGAAGCGCGTGGAGAGGACGCCGTGGGAGTCACAACGCGCAGAGCGCCCACGTGTCGAGGCGCAGGCGGCGCTCGCTGGGGAGCTGGACTCGAGGACCGCGCGCCTTACGCCAGAGTCGCCCCACGTCGGGGGCTGCGAGTGGCCCCCGCAGCAGGCTTGCGGGCCCCCGAGCGGGGGAACCTCTGCAAGTTCTCTGCTGCCGCCCACAGATTCTAGAGGGCGGCCACTGAATCTCTCCCAACTTCCTGCCACGAGCTACTGGCCCGCTGAGGTGACCATGACACTTGAGGGAGAGGGGAGCCCGCGAGAGTTGGAGGGTGGTGGGGTGGTCCAGAGGGGTCTAGAGGCAGAGAGCCTGGGGGCAAGCGCACGGGCCCCGAGGTAGGACCCTGAGGGTCTGGGGGCCTCGGGCAGTGCTGGGTGGGGCCCCACGCTCTAAGGGGTCCCGGGAGGAGGGTCCAGTGCGCGCAGGGGGCAGGGAGGCGCGTGCGGGCCAGGTGGCGAAGCGGGACGGCGCCGGGGCTGCAGGGAGGAGGGGGCAGGCTAGGGAGTGGGGGCGTGCGCGCATGCGCGAGGAAGGGTCCATGGCCGCTGACCTGCTCGCGGGGCCGGCAGGCAGCTGGGCGGTTGGCGAAGGCGTTGGGAGGAGGCGCCGCGCCCGGTGACCCGCGTCCCTCAGCGGCGGAGGCGCAGGTGTAGTAGTGGCGGTTTCGAGGCCCGAGCGGTGAGTGCGGGACCACCCCGCCCTGGTGGTGTCTTCTCCCCAGATTCCCGGAGGCCCACCCCCTGGCCGCACTGTTGAGTGCAGAGCCGGAAAGTGCGAACCCCCCAACACCCCCAAAAGCCCCAATACACTGGAACCGTCCACAACCCTTTCTGCCCCCTCCAAAGCCCGTTGTATGTAACATATATAATATTCCCGGTACCTCGCTGTCTAATGTCGCTCGCCGCTCGGCGCCACACCCAGCGTTGACCCTCCATCCTGTAGTTTTGCATGTCCCTCACTGGACCTCACTCCCTTCCTTTTCCTCTCCAAGTGCCCCTGCTCTGGGGAATGCATCCCGGACTTCCCAGGGAGGAGAAAGTGCCAAAACAAGCACATGAAGTAGGAGACACTTCTCTGGACCCCAAGACACACAGAGAAGCTAATGGGAACACATTAAACAAACAGAATTTTATTTTGGTTGCCTTCAGATTTGAAAGCCAGGGGTCTGGAGGCACTTGTTTTGGGTCTAGGGCTGGGTGTCCAGAATTGACTTGCTGTGTGACTGTCCCAGTCAGCTGGGGCTGCTGTAATGGAATACCTACCGTGGGCTGGGCCACCCAAATGTATTTCTCACAGTTCTGGAGGCTGGGAAGTCTCAGCTCAGAGGTCCGTGAGATTCAGTGTGTGGTGAGAGCCTGATTTCTGATGCATAGACAGGCATCTTGTCACTGTGTCCTTCACATGGTGGAGGAAGCAGGGGAGCTCTCTGGGGCCCTGTCTTATAATATGGGCACTAATCCCATTCATCGGGGCTCCATCCTCATGGCCTAATCACGTGCCCAATGTCCCTCATCCTGATACCATCACATCCGGGTTTGGATTTCCACATAAGAATCTGGGGAGGAGGGGAGGACCCAGACAGTCAGATTATAGCAATGACCCAAGGTAAACTTTGACTTCACAAGGCTTGGGTTTCCTTGTCTGAAAGAACCTGGATATTACGCGTACCCATCTCTCAGGGTGACTAGACTATTTCAACGGACAGAACACAGTAAGTGTTCAATAAATAGAGAGAAGGGGTATGGAAGTTAAGTGCTGCAGGAAGCTCACGTTGTCTTAGTTTTCTTCTGTCAAAGCAAAAATTGCACTGGACGAAGTAAAACAGGCAAGGAAGACTTTATGCGAGGCTACCGGAGCAGGGAAGAGAGGCCAGAACTCAGTCTGAGCTCAGCTCTGCTGAAACAAAGGGTGGGAAGGTGTTTGTGGACTGAGGTGAGACAGTGGGAAAGTTGGAAAAGTTGGAGGGAAGGTTGACCAGGAGAACACCTTGAGTAGCTTTCTGAGTTTGCCCATGTGGTTCTCTGATGAGGCCATCTGTGTCTGCTGATTGGTGCCTGTTGGAAGCTAGCTCCCCCCCTCGCACAGAGACTGGGAATAGGGGTGTTATCTTCCTTGAGGATTATGTGTCAAAGGATGACCTCCAGGTCCTTCAGAAAGGCAGTTTGGGGTTGTAAAACAGGAAAGAGGCTTGTAAAAAAGGGTTATCTGTATTTTAAACAGAGAAAGGATGTATAATTACAAGTTTTCTAAAGCACATGTTCAAAGAAAAGGGTGGTTAGGACCTAGAGCCAGAAGAGCCTTTCTAAACGTTGGTCCAGCTCAGAGTAAACAGGCAGGTCATCTTGGTCACCTCATTGGATGCAAAGTAGGCAGAAGATTTAAAAGGAAAGATGCCTCTGTATTAGCAGAGTTAAGAAAGCTGCTATATTTCACTCAGAACAGCTCATGGGGCGCCTGGGTGGCTCACTTGGTTGAGTGTCCGACTTCGGCTCAGTTCATGATCTCGCCGTCTGTGAGTTCAAGCCCCACGTTGGGCTCTGTGCTGACAGCTCAGAGTCTGGAGCCTGCTTCGGATTCTGTGTCTCCCTCTCTCTTGCCCCTGCCCTGCTCATGCTCTGTCTCTCTCTGTCTCAAAAATAAATTAAAAACATTATATATAAAAAAAAAAAAGAACAGCTAAGTACTTTTAAGAAAAGTAAATGAAGTAAGTATAGTGACTAAAAATCTCATTTTAAGAAATCAGCACTGTAAGCAATGTAATAGCTTAATTTTCAGTAACTCCATTTAATTGTGTTTTTGGAACCCACACATCAATAGACTGCCCTAAAACTTTTCAGACATACTAGGTTTGTGCCTCTTCTACATCCTCTTCTTTTCCCTCCCACCCCAGTGTTACATCCAGCTTTGGGGAGGACAAGAGTGGTAGTGAAATTTGTATTTAGGGCCAGGATATTGTGGGTGAACTGATTGCTGGCCAGGCTCTTTTAGACTCTTCTTCCTGAAGGTTCTCCCAAATCTGTCTTGGAGGTAGTGAAGGAGGTGGAATGACAGGTTTTTAAGAAGCTTTGTACTCCCTCTTTGTGTATAATTCCAAATCACATGAGTTACCCTAGAAAGGATAAATGGTAAAAATTAGACTTTGTCCTTTTAGGCTTAGATGTTCCTCACTCTTTGAGACAAAAAAAAAATTGGGAATGTAGTACTTCAATACTAAGATTGTACTAAAGTGCAAACTTATGGTTAATATATCAAAATATTATTCACTATAAGAGCAAGAGAAAAAAGTTCTTGGGTCAGCTAGTACATCAGGTAGTTCTTTCTTCACAGATTTTTACCCCCAACATCTGAAGAAGCAATTAGAACAATAGTACAGGTGAATTGTGTAGAATTCAAATCTTAAAGGCATAACAAATTATAGAATGTGTAAATCTCCTATATTCCACCGCCTGAGAGACAAGTACTGTCAACACATTTGTTTATTCTGTCATTTTTCTTCTTTATACATAAACTAACATATATGTTTTTTTTTAAAAAGTATTTATATCACATAGAATGTTTTTCATCTTTCCCCCTTTCATGATATATTATCCTCTCATGAAATGTATCCTCTTTAAAACAGATGAAATAAAATTTCACTGAAGGGATTGCCATTATTTATGCAATCATTCTGTTTTCATTTTATCTTACTATTTCCAGTGTTCTGGTGAATGATCTTTTTTTTTTTTTTTTTTTGGTATGAATCTTTGTTTTGCTATGGTTTGCTTTTGGAACTTTGTTTCTGTAGTTTTTTTTTCTCTTTAAGACTTTGATTGGCATAAACTCCTTTATTATTAATGTAGCAGACATATATTGAGTGTCTTTTATCAATCAGTGAGGAGTAATATTTACCCTGAGGTGAAGCCCTCCCTCCTAATGAAAAATTGAAGAATGGCACTATTGCAGAGTTAGAAGGTTGTATGAATTATAAGTTGATGTTATGCCATTGCCATATAGACAGAACACCTGCCATGCCATTTTGAGTGAGGTTAGTCTTATATTGAGAATTGCAATCTTTATATAAATAATGTGCAGTGCACCAGGCTTCATGTTGTTTGAGACCCAAAAGAAAATTACACTATCCCTACTATAGGGCTGTCGAAGGTGTCTTGTCACATTCTTAAAGCTAAAGATTGGTTTTTTGTTTTTTGGTTTTTTACCCTTTGTGTTCAATGAATAGGAGCTACAATGATCTTTAAAATGTGTTTCGCTTGAAGTATAATTTACATAAGATGGAATGCCCAGATTTTGAGTGACAATTTGATCGGTTTTGAAAAATGCATACCTCTGTGAAGACACAGACTATTTGTATCACAACAGAGAATATCCTCCTGCCCCTTTGTTTTCGACCACCACTCACCCTGCTCACCCTAACCCTTGATAGGATTTTGCCTATTCTGGGTACCATCTTAATGGAATCATGTGGGCTGTACATTTGTGTCTGGCTCTTATCCCCAGTACCCCCTTTGTCACATCCTCCCATAACTAGAGTACTGATCTGTTTTCTGTTCCTAAAATTTTATATGAATTTTTTATGTATTCTAGATAGAAGATCTTTATCAGATACATGTATTATGAATATTTCCTTTTTCTGGCTGGCTTTTTGGTTTTTTTCAGCAATGTCTTTTGAAGAGTAAAAGTTTTTTATATTGCTTACATCCAGTTACATTTTCTTTTGTGCCTCATACTTTGGGTGTTAAGTAAGAAATCTTCATATACCAGGTTATGAGGATTTTCTTCTGTTTCCTTTGAAAGTTTTATATTTTTAGACTTTTAATTTAGATCTGTCATATATTTGGGGTTCATTTTTGAGGTAAGGTCAGTGCTCATTTTTTTTCCCATTCACATATTCAGTTGTCCCAGCACCATTGTTTGAAGTCTTTTCTTTACCCATTGAATTCCTTTGGTAATTTGTGGGAAATAATTGACCATATTTATGTGAATCTATTTCTGGATCCTATTCTGTGTCGTTGATCGTAGTTTTTATCTCTTCACCAATACCACCCAGGGTTGTTTCTTTTTTTTCCCCCCCTATTTTTGTGGTGCTTATTTCCCCCCTTCCATTTGAAGAACTCTGTATTTTAGAGAGATGAGCCCTTTGCCTGTCATATGCATTGCTAGTTTCCTCAGTTTGTCATTTGTCTTTTAACTTGGCTCACGTTACTATTTACTGCACAACACTTACTTTTTTTATATATATATTATAATATGAAACTTGTATTGCTAGTGGATTTTGATTTCATGGAGACTTTTCCCATTTCCACATTTTACCTTTTCCAAATGAATATTATTTTGTTCTAGCAACATTTATTAAAAAGACATCTTTTGCCCAGTGAATTCATTGTCACTTACAGCATATCCTGAATTTCTGTATGTGTTTTGGTTTATTTCTTGACTTTCTATTCTGTTCCATTTTTCTGACTTTCAATTATTTTACTAGTACCACCCATTTTTAAGTAGACTTTATAGAATGTTTTAACATCTGGTAGAGCTGAACTTCACCTCATTAATCTTATTTTCCAGTGTTTTCCTAGCTGTTTTTTCTTACCTTTCCACATAAACTTTAGAATGAAAAAGAAACTTACTGGTTATTATTTTCAGTGAGACAACATTAAACACATACTGACTTGGGAGAAGAATGATATATTTATTTTATATCATCCTATTTAAGAACAAGGAATATTTTTCCAACTGTTCAAATCAATTTCTGAGTTTTACAAGAGGGCTTTAAAGTTTTCCTCATTAAAATCGCACATTTGTTGTTATATTTGTTTCTAAGTATTTTGTCTTTTTGTTACCATTATAAACTGGAATATTCTCTTCTTTTATGCCTTGTAATAAGTTTTCGGTTTATAAGAACTGTGTATGTGAAAGTTACTGGTTTTTACATTAATTTTATATATTACTACAAATTAAGTAAAATTTTATATACTATTAAAATTTAAGAAGATTTAATTTTTTCTTTTCACTCTGATTCTTTTAGGTCAAGCAATTATATCTGCTTGATAGTTTTACTCTTGTTTTCTCTTGTCTGATTTCATTGTCTAATATCCTTAATACATGTGAAACCGTAGTGAGTACACTGGCCATCATTCTTTGTGTATACATTTTACTGTGTTAGAACATATTCATGAATTCCTATTCGTGTTTAGTGGTTTTAATCAGGAACAGAAGTTAAATTTTGTCAGAGGCCTTTTCAAGGAGGTGATTGTAAGATTTTTTCCCCCCTGAGATATATTAATATGGTGAATTACATGATAGATTTTCTAATATTGAACCACCCTTCTGTTCCTGGAATAAATTCCACCTGCTTAGAGTGTTAATTTTTTTTAATGTAATTATGTTTGGTAGTATTCTATTCAGAATTTTTGCATTGATATGTTAGTGGAATTAGTGGGGTTTTTTTGGGAGGTAGTCTTTGTTAGATAGGTTTGCTTTCTAAAAATAATTTGGTCATTTACTTTATATGCTCTTGAAAGTTTAAGTAGTATTGGAATTGTCTGATATTTGAAGGTTTGACAGAATTTCCCTATGCCATGATGGAACATTTCTTTGATACTATTTGTGTTTCTTTGATGAAAATTGGACTGTTTTATATCTCCAAAAGGATAAATTTTGGTATATTGTATTTTTCTAGGAAATTTTCCATTCAAATAGATTTTAAAATATTTGCATAAAGTTATACATGTAATCTCTTATGATTTGAAAAAAATCCTCTGTTTAAATGTGTTTTCCTCCTTGTCTTTTTATAGTATTTTTTTCTCCTTTTCTTGAACAGGTTAGCTAGTTGTTTTTCCTTTCCTTTTCCCCATAGAACCAATTTTGATTTTTTTTTAATTCTGAAGTTCTTCAGTTTTTTAACACCATAATTTTCCTTATTTTTGTTATGTTCTTTAGCCTACTATTTTCCATTCTAATATTGTAGTTTTTTTTCAATTTACCTATTTATTTATTAACATGAGCATTTATGTTGTCTTAAAAAAAAAATTTTTTTTATATCTATTTTTGAGACACAGAGAGACAGAGCATCAGTGGAGGACGGCCAGAGAGAGGGAGACAAAGAATCTGAAGCAGGTTCCAGGCTCTGAGCTGTCAGCACAGAGCCCAGTGCAGGGCTCAGACTCACCAACGGCAAGATGGTGACCTGAGCAGAAGTTGGAAGCTCAACCCACTGAGCCACCCAGGTGCCCCTGTTATCTTTGTTTCCTTCAATCACTGTTTAAATAGTTTCTGATTTATTTACTAAGGCTTATATACCCTCACTTATTTTTTGTCTACTTGCCTTTCCTTGGACTGTTTTATTAAGTTATCCTGTCATTAGTGTGCCTGTGTTTATTTCTTGGCATTTCTTGTAGTTGGGTTTTATGTATTACTGAGAGCAGAGATAAAATTATTGTTTCTTTCTCATAAATTGTAGACTTCAGCAATATAAATTTTTCTTTGCCTTTTGGCCTGATTTCTACTGTGCCTGCTCCTTGCTTGTAATACTTGCCTGCTGTAACTTGGCATTTATAAATTTTTTAGCCTTCTTAATCATTTTTATTTTATTGAACTATAATTTACATATGGTGAAATGCTCAGATATTAAGTGTACTATCCAGTCTGTCTTGACAAATACATATCAAAACATGGTACACTGCCATCACCCCATAGAGTTCTCTTGTGCCTGAGTTTGAGGTCCCCAAGACTACCTCTATATTTAAAGACTTGCTAGAAGTACTCACAGTACTAATCATATAGTCATATTCATGACTAAGATTTATTGCAGTGATGTAGGAAGGATATACAGCTGGGTCATAATGAAAAAGACACAGGTGGAGTCTAGAGGAATGTGCAGTTTTCTTTATGCTCACTCTCCCCCCTGAGGGGACACATGTAGCTCACTCTTCCCTTAGCAGCAAGAATGACGTGACACATGTGATGTTTCTGCCCACATAAGCCCATCAGAGACTCAGCCCCCAAGTTTTTGATTCTACAGCAATCATGCCTTGCATGTACCAAAATTCCAGGCTACCAAGAAGGAAAGCAGGTATTCAGCATGTCGGAGAGAAAAGACTTCCTTCTGCAGTCAGAGTCCTTGGCTAGGCCTGAGAATTAAACTGATGTAAGACAGACTAACAGAAGAAAAGTATGCAAATTTTATTTAACATTTTTACATGCATATGGGGGTCTTCATAAGGAAAATGAAGACCTAAAGCATCAGTTTGGACTCAGAGGTTATATACTTTTTTAACAAAGAAATGATAAATATGTGGAAATGTGATAAGACAAAAGGATTTGGGCTAGAGATAGTCAATTGTGGGGAAGTGACTAAGAAATATACAGGGGGAAGTAATGGAAGATAAAGGTTATTTTAGTAGGGTTTTTTGTACAGGTCCTTTTCAGAGTGAACTTCAGTGTTCTGGTCATGCAAATTGTTCTTTTTTTTCTGGTACAGAGAGGGTGCTTTCTTCATGTGAAATTGGTTTTTTGTTCGGTTTTGTTTTTTTCCAATTTCTCAGATTTTTTTCCCCAAATTTTTATTTAACTTTTAGTTAACGTATATAATGTAGTATTGGTTTCAGGAGTAGAATTTAGTAATTCATCATTTAAGTATAACACCCAGTGCTCAAAACAAGTGCCCTCCTAATGCCCATCACCCATTTAACCTATTCCTCACCCACCTCCCCTTCATCAACCCTCAGTTTGTCCTCTGTAGTTAAGAGTCTCTCTTTTGGGGGGCGCCTGGGTGGCTCAGTCGGTTAAGCAGCCGACTTCGGCTCAGGTCATGATCTCACGGTCCGTGAGTTCAAGGCCCGCGTCGGGCTCTGTGCTTAACACTCAGAGCCTGGAGCCTCTTTCAGATTCTGTGTCTCCCTCTCTCTGACCCTCCACCCTTCATGCTCTGTCTCTCTCTGTCTCAAAAATAAATAAACGTTAAAAAAAATTTATAAAAAAAAAAAAGAGTCTCTCTTTTGGTTTGTTTCCCATTTTTCTCCCTTCCCCTATGTGTATTTGTTTTACTTCTTAAATTCCACATATGAGTGAAATCATACAGTATTTATCTTTCTCTGACTGACGTATTTCACTGAGTATAATACACTCTAACTCCATCCACGTTGTTGCAGATGGCAAGATTTCATTCTTTTGATGGCTGAGTAATATTCCATTGTATGTTTATACCATATCTTCTTAATCTCATCAGACTTTCATGTAAAGTTTTATGACTGTTTTTAGATATAAAGGGAGGAGGTCAGAAAGCCCTTCTTGCATCTGTTGTTACTCAAATTCCCTCATTCAAAATAATAAATATACCAAAGCAGAATATTTGGGAGAGAACCTCTCTCCAAAAGGGGAATATTTTGGAGAGAACCCCCAGAGAATATTTTGTTCTGAACCCCTTCAAACATAAACCACGTTGTTTGGGCAGAAACGATTTAGGTGCAGTGAGTGCCACCTATCAGTTGGAGAAGGGTAGGAATCTCCTGAGATCCAAGTTTTCATATGCTAGCCAGGTAGGGATTCTTGCAAGAAGGCCTTGGTAGGGATCTCAGTTTCATGCCTTTGTTAACTTTCCTGTACAGTGTCCCTTCTCAGTCATTCTAGTGTATGTATTGAGGTATCTTATTTTTGTTTAATGTTGTGTTTCACTGATACTTATACTACTACTCATCAGATCATTACAACTGATCAACTTCCGTTAACACATCAAAATGTCCAAATCCGTAGTTTACATATTTTACAAGTTCATTCTTGGTATGTTACTTTACAGAAGATACTTGCAAATGACATCACACCCAATAAAGAGCTAGCATACAAAATATATAAAGAACTTACAAAACTCAACAACCAAACAACAAATAACCCAAGTAAACAATGTGCAGAATACATGAACAGACATTTCTCCAAAGAAGACATCCAGTTGGCCTTTGGAGTCAGATCCAAAAAAAATATTGGTAGGACCATTGTGAAGGAGCCTTATTGCCTGTTTTCTCCTAGGAGTTTTATGGTTTCAGGCAGGTCTTACATTCAAATCTTTCATCCATTTTGAATTTGTTTTGCATATGGGGTAAGATAGTGATCCAATTGCATTTTTTTTGCGTGTAGCTATTCAGTTTTCTCAACATCATTTGCTGAAGAGACTGTCCTTTTGCCATTGTATATTCTTACCTCCTTTGTTGTAAGTTAATTGCCATGTATGCATGGATTTATTAAGGAGCTTGCTATTATTTTCCATTGATTTATTTTTTTGTTTTTATGCCAATACCATACTGTTCTGATTATTATAGCTTGGAAGTATACTTTGAAATCAGAGAGCATGATACCTGTTAGCTTTGTTCTTCTTTCTCAAGATTGTTTTGGCTATTCAAGGTCTTTGTGGTTCCATATAAAGTTTAGAATTATTCTAGTTTTATAAAAAAAATGTCATTGGAATTTTGATAGGGATTACTTTGAATCTGTAGATTGCTTTTGGTAAAATGGACATTTTAACTCTTAATTCTAACAATCCATGAGCATGGAATAATCGTTCCATTTATCTGTGTCTTCTCCATTTTTTTTCCAACAATGTATTATAGAGTTCAGTATGCAGGTCTTTCACCTCCATGGTTAAATTTATTCCTAGGTATCTTATTATTTTTTTCTGGTGCAGCTGTAAATGGGATTATTTTCATAATTTTTCTCTTATTGTTTATTGTCAATGTATAGAAATTCATATATTTGTGTATATTAATTTTGTATCCTGCAACTTTATTGAATTCCTTTATTCTGTTTTAGTAGGGTCTTTAGGATTTTTTATATATGGCAAACAGTTTTACTTCTTTCTTTCAAATTTGGATACCTTTTATTTCTTTTTCTTGTCTGATTGCTGTGGCTAAGAATTGCAAGACTATGCTGAATAAAAGTGGGGCTAGTGGACAGCCTTGTTTTGTTCCTGATCTTAGCTTTCAGCTTTTCACCATTAATATGATTTTAGCTGTGGGTTAGTCATAAATGGACTTTATTATGTTAAGGTATGTTTCCTCTGTTTTTACTTTGTTGAGAATTTTTATCATAAATGGATGCTAAATTTTGTCAGATGCTTTTTCTGCATCTGTTGGGATGATCATATCATTTTTATCTTTTATTTTGTTAATGCTTTATCATTGATTTGCAGATATTGAGCCATCCTTGCATCCCTGGAATAAATCCCACTTGATCATGGTATTTGATCCTTTTAATATATTATTGAATTTGATTTGTTAATATATGTTTTTTTAAAGAAGGGATAACAGTATTTAATGCACAATTTAAATTTTTTTACTTTTATTTATTTTTGAAGGAGAGAGAGACAGAGCACAAGTTGGGCAGGGGCAGAGAGAGAAGGAGACACAGAATCCAAAGCAGGCTCCAGGCTCTGAGCTGTCAGCACAGAGCCCAATGTGGGGCTCAAATTCATGAACTGTGAGATCATGACCTGAGCCAAAGTTGGACACTTAACTGACTGAGCCACCCAGGCACCCCTGGTTTGTTAATATTTTGTTGAGTATTTTTACATCTGTATTTATCAGGGATACTGGCCTGTAATTTTATTTTTTGTGGTATGATTGTCTGGTTTTGATACAGAGTGATGCTAGCCTTTTTAACTGAGTTTGGAATTGTTTCCTCCTCTTCATTTTTTTGAAGGAGTTTGAGAAGGTTAAGTATTAATTCTTCTTTGATAGTTTGTTAGTATTCACCAGTGAAGCTGTCTACTCCTAGAGTTTTGTTTTTTGGAAGGTTTTTTATTACTGTTACATTCTCTTTACTAATAATTGGTCTATTCAGAATTGCCTATTTCTTCATGTTTCACTCTTGGAAGATTATAAATTTCTAGGAACTTACTTCTAAGTTGTTCAGTTTGTTGAGGTATAATTTTAATAGTGGTCTCATGATCCTTTGTATTTCTGTGGTATTAGTTGTAAATTCTCATCTTTCATTTGTGATTCTATCTGCACCCTCTCTCTTTTTTTCTTGGTGAGTCTAGCTAAAGTTTTATCCGTTTTGTTTATTGTGTCAAAGGACTAGCTCTTAGTTTCATTGATCTTTTCTATTGTTTTTTTAGTCCCTAATTTATTTCCATTATAATCCTTATTATTTCTTTTCTGGTAACTTTGGTCTATGTTTATACTTTTCAAGTTCTTTTAGTTGTAAAATTAGATTGTTTATTTGATACATCTCTTGTTTCTTGAGATAGGGCTAAATTGCTAAAAAAAAAAAAAAAAAAACTTCCCTTTAAAACCACTTTTGCTGTATATCATAGATTTTGGTGTATCATAATTGTTTGCATTTTTTTTTAATTTCTCCCCTGATTTCTTCTCTGAACTAGTTGCTGATCAGTAACATGTTTAATCTCCACATATTTGTAGTTTTCTAGTTTCTAGTAATTGACTTTAGTTTTATATCATTGTGTTAGAAAAAAAGGTTGATAAGATTTCAGTTTTCTTGAATTAGTGAGACTAGTTTTGTGGTTTAATGTGTGATCAATTCTGGAGAATATTCTGTGTGCATTTGATAAGAATGTATATTCTGCTTTTGTATGGAATGTTTTGTATATATATATTAAGTCCATCAGGTATAATGTGTTATTTAAGGCTGATGTTACCTTATGGATTTTCTGTCTGGATGACCTATCCATGGGGTGTGAAAATCCCCTACTATATACTACTGTCAGTTTCCCAATTTAGGTCTGTTAATATTTGTTTTATGTATTTTCGTGCTTCTTTGATAGGTGTGTATATGTATAAATGTCATATTTTCTTGCTGGATTGATTCTTTGATCATTATGTAGTGGCCTTCTGTATTTTATTATATTTTCATTTCAAAGTCTTTTTTTTTGCATGGTTTTAAAAATTAATTAATTGTGTATTTATTTTTTATTTTTATTTATTTAATATAATTTATTGTCAAATTGGCTTTCATACAACACCCAGTGCTCATCCCAACAAGTGCCCTCCTCATTGCCCATCATCCTTATTCCCCTCTCCACTACCCCCCTTAACCCTCAGTTTGTTCTCTATATTTAAGAGACTCTTATGGTTTGTCTCCCTTCCTCCCTGTTTGTAACTTTTTTTCCCCCTTACCTTCCCCCATGGTCTTCAGCTAAGTTTCTCACGATCCACATATGAGTGAAAACATATGGTATCTGTCTTTGTATGACTTATTTCACTTAGCATAATGCTCTCCAGTTCCATCCACATTGCTACAAATGGCATGATTTCCTTCTTTCTCATTGCCAAGTAGTATTCCATTGTATATATAAACTGCATCTTCTTTATCCATTCATCAGTTGATGGACATTTGGGCTCTTTCCATAATTTGGCTATTGTTGAAAGTGCTTCTATAAACATTGGGGTACATGTGCCCCTATTCATCAGCACTCATATATCCCTTGGGTAAATTCCTAGCAGTGCTATTGCTAGGTCATAAGGTAGTTATGTTTTTAATTTTTTGAAGAACCTCCACACTGTTTTCCAGAGCAGCTGCACCAGTTTGCATTCCCAACAACAGTGCAAGATGGTTCCCATTTCTCCACATCCTCTCCAGCATCTATAGTTGCCTGATTTGTTCATTTTAGTCTTTCTGACCTGTGTGAGGTGGTATCTCAGTGTGGCTTTGTTTTGTATTTCCCTGCTGAGGAGTAACATTGAGCATTGCTTCATGTGTCTATTGGCCATTTGGATGTCTTCTTTGGAAAAGTGTCTATTCATGTCTTCTGCCCATTTCTTCACTGGATTATTTGTTTTTCAGGTGTGGGGTATGGTGAGTTCTTTGTAGATTTTAGATACTAGCCCTTTATCCAGTATATCATTTGCAGATATCTTTTCCCATTCCATCGGTTGCCTTTTAGTTTTGTTGATTGTTTCCTTTGCAGTGCAGAAGCTTTTTATCTTCATGAGGTCCAATAGTTCATTTTGGCTCTTAATTTCCTTGCCTTTGAAGATGTGTCAAGTAAGAAACTGCTGTGGCTGAGGTCAAAGAGATTGTTGCTTTCTCCTCTAGGGTTTTGATGGTTTCCTGTCTCCGTTCAGGTCTATCATCCATTTTGAGTTTATTTTTGTATGTGGTGTAAGAAAGTGGTCTAGTTTCATTCTTCTTCATGTTGCTGTCCAGTTCTCCCAGCACCATTTTTTTAATTTTTTTAATATTTATTTATTTTTGAGAGAGAGAGAGCATGACCAGGGGAGTGGCAGAGAGAGAGAGAGGGAGACACAGAATCCAAAGCAGGTGCAAGGCTCTGCACTGTCAGAACAGAGCCTGATGTGGGGCTTGAACTTATGAACCGTGAGATCATGACCTGAGCCTAAGTTGGACGCTTAACTGACTGAGCCACCCAAGCTCCCCTCCCAGCACCATTTGTTAAAGAGACTTTCTTCCATTGGATATTCTTTCCTGCTTTGTCAAAGATGAGTTGCCCATACATTTGTGTGCCCGTTTCTGCGTTCTCTATTCTATTTCGCTGGTCTATGTGTCTGTTTTTGTGCCAATACCAAACTGTCTTGATGATTACACCTTTGTAGTAGGGGCTAAAGTCTGGGATTGTGATGCCTCCCACTTTGGTCTTCTTAATTATTACTTTGGCTATTCAGGGTCTCTTGTGGTTCCATACAAATTTTAGGATTGCTTGTTCTAACTTTGGGAAGAATGCTGATGCAATTTTGATTGGGAATGCATTGAATGTGTAGATTGCTTTGGGTACCCTTGACATTTGAACAATATTTATTCTTCCAATCCACGAGCACTGAATGTTTTTTCATTTCTTTGTGTCTCCTTCAGATTCTTTCATAAGCTTTCTATAGTTTTCAACACATAGGTTAGTTAGGTTTATTCCTAGGTATTTTAGGCTTCTTGGTGCAAGTGTGAATGGGATCAGTTTCTTTATTTGTCTTTCTGTTGCTTCATTATTAGTGTATAAGAATGCAACTGATTTCTGTACATGGATTTTGTATCCTGCGACTTTGCTGAATTCATGTATCAGTTCTAGTAGACTTTCAGTGGAGTCTATCGGATTTTCCATGTATGTCATCTGCAAAAAGTGAAAGCTTGACATCATCTTTGCCAATTTTGATGCCTTTGATTTCCTTTTGTTGTCTGATTGCTGATGCTAACACTTCCAACACTATGTCAAACAACAGCGGTGAGAGTGGGCATCCCTGTCGTGTTCCTGATCTCAGGGGAAAAGCTCTCAGTTTTTCCCCACTGAGGATGATGTTAGCCGTGGGCTTTTCATAAATGGCTTTTATGATGTTTAAGTATGTTCCTTCTATCCCGACTTTCTCGAGGGTTTTTATTAAGAAAGGATGCTGAATTTTGTCAAATGCTTTTTCTGCATCGATTGACAGGATCATATGGTTCTTTTCTATTATTGATGTGATGTATCACATTGATTGAATTGCGAGTGTTGAACGAGCCATGCAGCCCAGGAATGAATCCCACTTGTTCATGGTGAATAATTCTTTTTATATGCTGTTGAATTTGATTTGCTAGTGTCTTATTGAGAATTTTTGCATCCATATTCATCAGGGATATTGGCCTGTAGTTCTCTTTTTTTGCTGGGTCTCTGTCTGGTTTAGGGATCAAAGTAATGCTGACTTCATAGAATGAGTCCAGAAGTTTGCCTTCCCTTTCTATTTTTTAGAAAAGCTTAAGAAGGATAGGTATTAACTCTGCTTTAAATGTCTGGTAGAATTCCCCAGGGAAGCCATCTGGTCCAGGACTCTGACTTGTTGGAAGATTTTTGATAACAGATTCAATTTCTTCACTAGTTAATGGGTCTGTTCAAATTTTCTGTTTCTTCCTTTTGAGTTTTGGCAGTGTGTGGGTGTTTAGGAATTTGTCCATTTCTTCCAGGTTGTCCAGTTTGTTGGCATATAATTTTTCCTAATATTCCCTGATAATTGCTTGTGTTTCTGAGTGATTGGTTGTAATAAAGCCATTTTCATTCATGATTTTATCTATTTGGGTCCTCTCTGTTTTCTTTTTGAGAATCCTGGCTAGAGGTTTATCAATTTTTTTTATTTTTTTCAAAAAACCAACTCTTAGTTTCATTGATCTGTTCTGTTGGGGGTTTTTTTGGTGGGGGAGGGGGTTGGATTCTATATTGTTTATTTCTGCTGTGATCTTTGTTATTTCTCTTCTGCTGGGCTTGGGGTTTCCATGCTGTTCCGCTTCTAGTTCCTTTAGGTGTACTGTTAGATTTTGTATTTGGGATTTTTCTTGTTCTGAGATAGGCCTGGATTGCAATGTATTTTCCTGTTAGGACTCTCTTGGCTCCATCCCAAAGGGTTTGGATTGTTGTGTTTTCATTTACATTTGTTTCCATATATTTTTCAATTTCTTCTCTAATTGCCTGGTTGACCCATTCCTTCTTTAGTAGGGTGTGCTTTAACCTCCATGCATTTGGAGGTTTTCCAAACTTTTTCCTATGGTTGATTTCAAGTTTCATAGCATTGTGATCTGAAAGTGTGCATGGTATGATCTTAATTCTTTTATATTTGTTGAGGGCTGTTTTATGACCCAGTATGTGATCTATCTTGGAGAATGTTCCTTGTGCACTCAAGAGGAAAGTATATTCTGCTGCTTTAGGGTGGAAAGTTTTAAATATATCTGTCAAGTCCATCTGGTCTAGTGTCACTATCATTCAGGACCATTGTTTCTTTATGATTTTCTGTCTAGATGATCTGTCCCTTGTTGTAAGTGGAGTATTAAAGTCACCTGAAATTACCACATTCTTACCAGTAAGATTTCTTATGCTTGTGATTAATTGTTTTATATATTTGGGTGCTGCTGAATTCGGTGCATAGACATTTACAATTGTTAGCTCTTCCTGATGGATAGACCTCATAATTATTATATAATGCCCTTCTTCATCTCTTGTTACAGCCTTTAATTTATTTTTTTAATATATGAAATTTATTGTCAAATTGATTTCCATACAACACCCAGTGCTCATCCCAAAAGATGCCCTCTTCAATGCCCACCCCCTACCCTTCCCTCCCTCCCACCCCCCCATCAACCCTCAGTTTGTTCTCAGTTTTTAAGAGTCTCTTATGCTTTGGCTCTCTCCCACTCTAACCTCTTTTTTTTTTTCCTTCCCCTCCCCCATGGGTTTCTGTTAAGTTTCTCAGGATCCACATAAGAGTGAAAACATATGGTATCTATCTTTCTCTGTATGGCTTATTTCACTTAGCATCACACTCTCCAGTTCCATCCACGTTGCTACAAAGGGCCATATTTCATTCTTTCTCATTGCCATGTAGTACTCCATTGTGTATATAAACCACAATTTCTTTATCCATTCATCAGTTGATGGACATTTAGGCTCTTTCCATAATTTGGCTATTGTTGAGAGTGCTGCTGTAAACATTGGGGTACAAGTGCCCCTATACATCAGTACCCCTGTATCCCTTGGGTAAATTCCTAGCAGTGCTATTGCTGGGTCATAGGGTAGATCTATTTTTAGGAACCTCCACACTATTTTCCAGAGCATCTGTACCAGTTTGCATTCCCACCAACAGTGCAAGAAGGTTCCCGTTTCTCCACATCCTCTCCAGCATCTATAGTCTCCTGATTTGTTCATTTTGGCTACTCTGACTGGCATGAGGTGGTATCTGAGTGTGGTTTTGATTTGCATTTCCCTGATGAGGAATGAAGTTGAGCATCTTTTCATGTGTCTGTTGGCCATCTGGAGGTCTTCTTTAGAGTAGTGTCTATTCATGTTTTCTGCCCATTTCTTCACTGGGTTATTTGTTTTTTGGGTGTGGAGTTTGGTGAGCTCTTTATAGATTTTGGATACTAGCCCTTTGTCTGATATGTCATTTGCAAATATCTTTTCCCATTCCATTGGTTGCCTTTTAGTTTTGTTGATTGTTTCCTTTGCTGTGCAGAAGTTTTTATCTTCATGAGGTCCCAATAGTTCATTTTTGCTTTTAATTCCCTTGCCTTTGGGGATGTGTCAAGTAAGAAATTGCTGCGGCTGAGGTCAGAGAGGTCTTTTCCTGCTTTCTCCTCTAGTGTTTTGATGGTTTCCTGTCTCACATTCCGGTCCTTTATCCATTTTGAGTTTATTTTTGTGAATGGTGTAAGAAAGTGGTCTAGTTTCATCCTTCTGCATGTTGCTGTCCAGTTCTCCCAGCACCATTTGTCAAAGAGACATTGGATATTCTTTCCTGCTTTGTCAAAGATGAGTTGGCCATACTTTTGTGGGTCTAGTTCTGGGGTTTCTATTCTATTCCATTGGTCTATGTGTCTGTTTTTGTGCCAATACCATGGTGTCTTGATGATTACAGCTTTGTAGTAGAGGTTACAGCCTTTAATTTAAAGTCTAGTTTGTCTGATATAAGTATGGCTACTCCAGCTTTCTTTTGACTTCCAATAGCATGATGGATAGTTTGCCATCCCCTCACTTTCAATCTGAAGGTGTCCTCAGGTCTAAAATAAGTCTCTCACAGACAGCAAATAGATGGGTCTTGTTTTTTATCCATTCTGATACCCTATGTCTTTTGATTGGCACATTTAGTCCGTTTACATTCAGTGTTATTGAAAGATATGGGTTTAGAGTCATTGTGATCTCTGTAGGTTTCATGGTTGTAGTGAGGTCTCTGGTACTTTGTGGTCCTTGCAACATTTCACTCACAGAATCCCCCGTAGGATCTCTTGTAGGGCTGGTTAAGTGGTGATGATTCCTTCAGTTTTTGTTTGTTTAGGAAAACCTTTATCTCTCCATCTATTCTGAATGACAGACTTGCTGGGTAAAGGATTCTTGGCTGAATATTTTTTTCTGTTCATCACATTGAAGATTTCCTGCCATTCCTTTCTGGTCTGCCAAGTTTCAGTAGATAAGTCTGCTACTACCCTTATGTGTCTACCTTTGTATGTTAAGGCCCATTTATCCCTAGCTGCTTTCAGAAATCTCTCTTTATCCTTGTCTTTTGCCAGTTTGACTATGATATGTATGCAGATTGATTCAAGTTGCGTCTGAAGGAAGTTCTCTGTGCCACTTGGAGGTCTTTTCTTTTTTTTTTTAATGTTCATTTATTATTGAGAAACAGAAAGAGACAGAGCATGAACATGGGAGGGGCAGAGAGAGAAGGGGAGACACAGAATCCAAAGCAAGCTCCAGGCTCTGAGCTGTCAGCCCAGAGCCCAACACGGGGCTCGAACTCACAAACTGTGAGATCATGGCCTGAGCTGAAGTTGGATGTTTAATGGACTGAGCCACCCAGGCGCCCCTGTGCCTCTTGGATTTCAGTGTCTGTTTCCTTCCCCAGATTGGGGAAGTTCTCAGCTATGATTTGTTCAAGTACATCTTCAGCCCCTTTCTCTCTCTCCTTCTTCTTCTGGAACTCCTATGATATGGATATTGTTCTGTTTCGTTGAATCCCTTCGTTCTCTAATTCTCCCCTCATGATCCAGAATTTTTTTCACTCTCTTTTTCTCAGCTTCCTCTTTTTCCATAATTTTATCTTCTAATCCACCTCTTCTCCCCACTGCCTCTTCAGTCCATGCTGTGACCACCTCCATTTTAGTTTGCACCTCATTTATAGCATTTTTTAATTCATCGTGACTATTTTTTAGTTCCTTGATCTCTGCAGCAATAGATTCTCTGCTGTCTTCTGTGCTTTTCTCAAGCCTAGTGATTAATCTTATGACTATTATTCTAAATTCTTGTTCAGTTATATTCCTTATATCTCTTTTGATCAGTTCTTTAGCTGTCACTTCTTCCTGGAATTTCTTTTGTGGAGAATTATTCCATTTTGTCATTTTGGCTAGTTTTCTGTCCCTTATGCATTTTAAAAGCTTGTTATGTGCTCTGCACCTGTAAGCACTGCTGTATTAAAGGGGGGCGGTCATACACTGTCCAGGGTCTGGCCCTTCAAGCAGTGTTTTTTGGAGAGTGTTACTTGCTCTCTGTTGTGACTTTGGTTATTTTATTTCCCTACTGGCAGTGATTTTTTGGACCCTCCACCAGGTGTGCTTTGATTTGTTCCTTGAAGTAGCCCTGGAAAGGAAAACAAACAAACAAACAGAAAACAAAAACACACAAACACACAAATTTGAAAATAAGAAAAAAAGAAAAAAACCACAAACACCAGCCAGAAGTAAAGATCAGGGTGGAGACGGTCCTGATCGAAGAGCACATACTAAGAGAGAAAGGACAGGGGCTGGGGAAAAAGAAAAAGTAAACATTGACCAAGCAGAGAGACTAAATGGCCTAATCCAGAGAGAGAGTGGGGGGGGGAGGGAGAGGGAGAGAGGGAGAGAGAGAAGGAGGCAGGAGGGAAAAGAAAAGAAGATAAAGTTTCACAGACAAACTATACAGCTTAATTATTCCAGAGAGAGTGAAAGGAAAGAAGGAGGTGTAGAACATGTGTCAAGAGAATGGATTAAATATGTCTGTTTAAACAAACCAACAACCAGAGTAACCAGACTAGAAGAGGGAAGAGATAAGAAGAAAAAGAAGGAAGAATATATCTATATAACGAGAATTGTCCAAGAATTAATCCAGGCCATGCAGCAGCGCCAGTCTGGAGGAGGAGGCCATCTGTTCCTCAGCATCTCTCCTACCCCAGTAGATACCCAGTTACCCAGCGCAGAGGGGCATGGTTTGGTGTAGGTGGGTCCCACCTCCACTGTGGGCCCCACCGACTGATCCCTGAGGCCCCCGACTGATCCCTAAGGTGGTGGGGATAAAAATGGTGACTCCTTCCTCCCCAGTCTCTCTTCCACAGACCCAGTGTCCCAAATCACCTCGTTAGAGCCATCCTCACTGTGCCACAGGTACAGACGAGGTGGTCTGTCTCACTCTGCTAACTCCCACACCCTGGCGCTTGCTGGGTGGGATTCAAACTCCTGCTCGGCACGCCCCAGTATTGGGAAGCGCAGCTCCACTCCACCCGATATGTGATCCCTGGACAGGCTTTGTCCTGTCCTGCAGCATTCCAGGAGGGGATCCCTTTTTCCTACTGCAGACTGCACCCCTGACCTAGCCACCGAGCCGAAGGCTGACTCCCCTCCTCTTCAGGTGCACGAACAGGGCAGCCGGCCCCAGTCTGGAGAAAGCCCAGCAGTTACAGGTTGGATCTTTCCCCATCCCAGTCCAAGGTTTTCCTCTTGTCCAAATACAGTCCTATGCTTCCCAAGTTGCTCTTTCTCTTCCCTTTGTCTGTCCACAGAAGAGGATCCCTCCCCTCCATTCCTTTAATCTCTCCCAGTTCACAGCCATACACCTCTGGCCCATCAGATTGTCCCGGTGTATCCCTGGCAGCGACTCAGTCTCTTTTCCTCCCAGACTCTTGGGGTTCAAAGTCCTTTGGCTTCAACACTTCTTTGTTTGAGAAATGTGGGAAGTTCGGATCCACCTACTTCTCCACCATGTTGGCCCCCTCCTAATTATTTATTTTTAAATAGGCTCCATACCCAGTGTGGGGCTTGAAGTCATGACCCTGAGGTCAAGTCACTTGCTCTACTGACTGAGCCAGCCAGTTACCCTTAAAGTCTGTTTTGACTCTACTATAAGTAGAGCTACATCAGCTTTCTTTTTGTTTCAAAGAAACATGGAATATCTTATTCTGTCCTTCTTAAGTGAGTCTCCTATAGGCAATACATAGGTGTGTCTCATTTTTTTATCCAGTCAACAGCCATTCTTTGTCTTTTGATTGGAGAATTTAGTCCATTTATGTTTAAAATAATTATTGATTGTAGAGTAGTTCTATTTTTAGTTTTTTGAGGAACCTCCATACTCTTCTCCAGAGTGGCTACACCAGTTTTCATTCCCACCAGCAGTGCAAGATGGTTCCCCTTTCTCTGCATCTTCGGTAACACCTGTTGTTTCTTGTGTTGTTAATGTAATTCTGACAGGTGTGAGGTAGTGCCTCATTGTGGTTTTGATTTTTATTTCCCTAATGATAAGTGATAGTGAGCATTGTTTTCTGTGTGTTAGCCATCTGGGTGTCTTCTTTGGAAAAGGGCCTCTTCATGTCTTCTTTGTTTCCATGTCTTAACTGGGTTGTTTGTTTTTTGGGTGTTGAGTTTGGTAAGTTCTTTATAGATTTTGGATACTAACTCTTATCAGCTGTGTTACTTGGAAATGTCTTCTCCCATTCCATAGGATGCCTTTTAGTTTTGTTGGTTGTTGCCTTCACTGGGCAGAAACTTTTTTATCTTGATGAAGTCCCATTAGTTCATTTTTGTTTTTGGTTCCCTTGCCTCTGGAGACCTGTCTAGTAAGAAGTTGCTACCTCCAAGGTCAAAAGAGGTTGCTGCCTGTGTTCTCCTCTAGGATTTTAATAGTTTCTGTTTCACATTTAGGCCTTTCATCCATTTTGAATTTATTTTTGTGTATGGTGTAAGAAAGTGGTTCAGTTTAATTTTTCTGCATTTCACCATTCAGTTTTCCCAACACCATTTGTTGAAGAGAGTGTCTTTTTTTCCACTGGATATTCTTTCCTGCTTTGTCGAAGATGAATTGACCATATAGTTGTGAGTCCATTTCTGGGTTTTCTGTTCTATTCCATTGATCTGTGTGTCTGTTTTTGTGACACTACCATACTATCTCAATGACTACAGCTTTGGAGCATAGCTTGAAGTCTGGAATCGCGATGCGTCCAGTTTTGCTTTTCTTGTTCATGATTGCTTTGCTAATTCAGATTCTTTAGTGGTTCCATACATAGTTTAGGATTGTTTGTTCTCGCTCTGTGAAAATGCTAGTGGTATTTTGATAGGGGTTGCATTAAATGTGTAGATTGCTTTGGATAGTATAGACATTTTGACATTGTTCCTCCAATCCATGAGCATGGAATTTTTTCCCATTTCTTTGTGTCCTTTCCGTTTTCTTTCATAAGTGTTCTATAGTTTTTAAAGTACAGATCCTTTACCTCTTTGGTTAGGTTTATTCCTAGGAATCTTACTATTTTTGGTGCAGTTGTAAGTGGGATTGACTCCTTGATTTCACTTTCTGCTGCTTCATTCACTTTCTGCTGTATAGAAATGCAACAGATTTCTGTACATTGATTTTATAATCTGGAACTTTGATGAATTCATATATCAGTTTGAGTAATATTTGGTGGAAACTTTTGGGTTTTCTGCATAGAGTATCATGTCGTCTGCAGATAGTAAAAATTTGACTTCTTTCTTTCCTATTTGGATGCCTTTATTTCTTTTGTTGTCTGATTGCTGAGACTAAGACTTCCAGTATTGTGTTAATTAGGATTGGTGAGTATGGACTTCCCTTCTTGGTTCTGACCATAAAGGAAAAGCTGTTTTTCCTCAGCAAGGATGATATTATCTGTGGGTCTTTTGTATATGGCTTTTATGGTGTTGAGGTATGTTCCATGTATTCCTACTTTGTTGAGGGTTTTTATCAAGAATGGATGCTGTGTTTTGTGAAATGCTTTTTCTGCATCTGGTAAGAGGATCATGGGATGCCTGGGTGGTTCAGTCAGTTAAGCATCCAACTCTTGATTTCAGCTCAGGTCATGATCTCATGGTCTGTGAGACTGAGCCCCACGTTGGGCTCTGCACTGAGGGTGCAGAGCCTGCTTGGGATTCTCTCACCCTCCCTTTCTCTTGGCCCCTTCCCAGCTTTCTCTCTCTATCAAAATTAACAAATAAACTCTTAAAAAAAGAAGATCGTATGCTTCTTATCCTTTCTTTTATTAATGTGGTGTATCACATTGATTGATTTGTGAATATTGAACCAGCCCTGCAGCCCAGAAATATATCCCACTTGATCATAGTAAATAATTCTTTTAGTATACTGTAGTTTCAATTTGCTAGTAACTTGTTAAGAATTTTTGCATCACTTTTCATCAGGAATATTGGCCTGTAGTTCTCCATTTTAGTGTGGTCTTTGTCTGGTTTTTGAATCAAGGTAATGCCAGCCTCATAGGAGTTTGGAAGTTTTCCTTCTGTTTCAATTTTTTTGGAACAATTTGAGAAGAATAGATATTAACTCTTCTTAAATATATGGTAGAAGTCCCCTGGGAAGCCATCTGGCCCTGCCTGGACTTATGTTTGTTGGCAGATTTTTGATTACAGATTCAGTTTCTTTGCTGGTTATGGGTCTGTTCACATTTTCTATTTCTTCCTGTTTTAGTTTTGGTAGTTTGTGAGTTTCTAGGAATTTGTCCATTTCTTCCAGATTGCCCAGTTGTTGGCGTATAATTTTTTTTTTTATTTTTTTTTTTCAACGTTTTTTATTTATTTTTGGGACAGAGAGAGACAGAGCATGAACGGGGGAGGGGCAGAGAGAGAGGGAGACACAGAATCGGAAACAGGCTCCAGGCTCCGAGCCATCAGCCCAGAGCCTGACGCGGGGCTCGAACTCACGGACCGCGAGATCGTGACCTGGCTGAAGTCGGATGCTTAACCGACTGCGCCACCCAGGCGCCCCTATAATTTTTCTTAGTAATCTCTTCTAGTAGTTTGTGGTGTTGGTTGTGATTTCTCCTCTTTCATTTGTGACTTTATCTATTTGGGTCCTTTCTCTTTTCTTTTTGATAAGTCTGGCTAGGGGTTTATCAATATTGTTAATTCTTTCAAAGAACCAGCTCTTGGTTTCATTTTGTTCTACTGTTTCTGGGGATTTTTGTTTATTTGTTGTGGTGGTTTTTTTTTTTTTTGCTTCTATATCATTTATTTATGCTCTATTGTATATTATTTACCTTATTCTGCTGGCTTTAGGCTTTATTTGCTGTTCCTTTTCTAGCTCCTATAGGTGTAAGTTTAGGTTGTGTGTTTGGAGACTTTCCTTGTTCCTTCCCTCTTAGGACTACCTTTGCTGCAGCCCAAATGTTTTGGATTGTTGTGTTTTCATTTTCATTTGCTTCCATGTATTTTTAAATTTCTTCTCTAATTTCCTGGTTAACCCATTCATTCTTTTGTAGGATGTTCTTTAACCTCTATGTATTTGTGGTCTTTCCAAATTTTTTCTTGTGGTTGACTTGCAGTTTCATAGTGTCGTGATCTGAAAATATGCATGGTATGTTGTTGATCTTTTTGTACTTGTTGAGGGCTGATTTGTGACCCAGGATGTGATCTATTCTGGAGAATGTTCCATGTGTACTTGAGAAGAATGGTATTCTGCTGCTTTAGAAGAAATGTTCTGAATATATCTGTGAAGTCCATCCAGTACAGTATGTCATGCCAAGCCATTGTTTCCTTGTTAATTTTTTGCTTAAGGTGATCTATTCATTGCTGTGAGTGGTATTAAAAATCTCCCATTATTATTTTCAGTGAGTTTTTTTATGTTTATTGTTAATTTATTTATATATTTGGGTGCTATCAAGTTGGGGGCATATATATTTATAGTTGTTATATCTTCTTGATGCATGGGTCCCTTAATTATGATATAATGCCCTTCTTCATCTCTTGTTACAGCCTTTGTTTTAAAATCTGGTTTTTGTGATAGAAGTATGGCTACTCTGACTTCCTTTTGATCTCCATTATCATGATAGATGGTACTTCAACCCCTCACTTCCAGTCTGCAGGTGTCTTCAGACATAAAATGAGTTTCTTGTAGGCAGCATATAGAAGATGGGTCTTGTTTTTTTAGCCATTCTAATACCCTGTGTCTTTTGATTGGAACATTTACTTCATTTACATTCAGAGTGATTACTGAAAGACATGCGTTTAGTGCCATTGTGTTACCTGTAAAGTTGGTGTTTCTGGTGGTGGTCTCTATTCCTGTCTAGTCTTTGCTGCTTATGGTCTTTTCTTCCCCACTCAGCCCCCTTTAATATTTTTTGCAGGGCTGGTTTAGTGGTCATGAACTCCTTTAGTTTTTGTTTATCTGGGAGACTTTTTATCTTGCCTTCCATTCTGAATGACAGCCTTGCTTGATAAAGTATTTTTGGCTGCATATTTTTCCCATTCAATATGTTGAATATATCCTGCCACTCCCTTCCGGCTCTCTAAGCTTCTGTGGACAAATCTGCTGTGAATCTTACCTGTCTTCCTTGTACATTAGGGATTTTTTTTCCCTTGCCGCTTTCATGATTCTTTCCTTTTCTTTGTGTTTTGTGAATTTGACTACGATGTGTTTTGGTGATGTGTGCTTTTGTTGAATTTAATGCAGGTTCTCTGTGCTTCTTGAATTATGATTTCTGTGTCCTTTCTCATATTAGGGAAATTTTCAGCTATAAGTTGCTCACATAAACCTTCTGCCCCTTTTCTGTCTTTTCATCTTCTGGGATTCCTAGGAAACGAATGTTATCCCATTTTAATAAATCACTGAGTTCCCTAAGTCAACCTTCATGATCCAATACCTTTGTTTTCCTATTCTTTTCAGCTTCATTATTTCCCATAACTTTATCTTCTGTATCACTGGGTTAGTCCTCTGCTTTGTCCATCCTTGTTGTCATTGCACCAGTTGGCTTTGTGTCTCAGTTAATAGCTCTTTTTGTTTCAGCCTGAATGGTTTTTAGTTCTTGTATCTCTATAGTAATGGATTCTGTAGTGTCTTCTGTGATTTTCTTAAGCCCAGCTAGTATCCTTATAATTGTTTAAATTCTGGTTCACACATCTTACCTATATCTATATTGAAATCCCTGGCTGCTGCTACTTGTTTTTTGGGGGTGAAATCCTCCAATTTGTCATTTTGTCTAGTTCAGTTTTTTGTGTGTGATTGTTAGGAAAGCCTGTTATATTCCTGCTCCTGAGAATAATGGCTATATTAAGAAGAAGTCCAAAAACAAAAACAGAAAAGAAGTCCTATACTGACTTGGGTCTGCTGCTTCAGGAGGTGTTTGGAGTGTGCATTCTACTGTTGTGTTTTCACTGCTCCTTCCCACAGGTCTGTCCTTTGCAGAGTTTTTCCTTGCCTTCAGAAGCAGGTGGGTGTATTTGGACCTTGTCCACTATGTTGCAAGTTTTAATTAAGTGTGTTTTTGTCTGCTTGATAAAGGAAGATAGATCATTTAAAAAAAAAAAGAGGAAGAGGAAAAGGAAGAAGCAGCAGCAGCAGCAGCAGCAGCAGCAGCAGAAGCTGCTAGAGGGATCCTATTTCCCCTAGAGCTGAAATTTTGCAGCACTCTGATCAATAGATTTAGTGCATGGGAGGGGTTTGTGCTGGTCCTCTGGTGGAGGGGTCTGCTGCACTGATTCTCAGACAGACTTGCCCTAGTGGAGATGCACCTGCAAGGTGCAAGACTGTGGGACTTTGTGTAAGCGGCCCTGGCCTCCAGTTTTGGCATTGTTTTGCTCACTGAAGTTGGTCAGGACTGATGGAGAAAGAGGGTGGAAATGTCATCTATAAAACAACTATAAATGTCTATAAAACAACTATAAGACACCCCACTGTCTTATCTCCAGAGCAGGGAGCTTGTGCCTGCCACTCTTCAGGAAGCCCTCACAGGAGAGGAAACATTCACCCTTTTGTGTCCCTGGCTTCTGTCAGATCCCTGCCTTCACTATGTCTGTGCCTGAGCTGTCTGCCTACCATGCAGCCCAGTACTCCTGTGTTTTGTCTCAGTGGGTTTCCAAACTCCAAATTTCAGGCATCTGTGTTGCACATACCCACACTGCTCCTCTGGGGGAGGGTCTCACTGTGCTGTGGCCAGTGCTAGTTTGTCCCAGAAAATGTACATGCGACTGTGCAGCAGTTCAGTTTATGGTAAAGCACAGCAAAAAACCAGCACCAAGGTGCTGCCCTCAGCCGTGTCTTCATTCCTATGCTAGTGAACAGAGCAGTACTTTGGTGCCACAGCTTCTTTTGTCCCTGGAGAAGCCATGACAAACTCCCAAATGTACTCCAAGAAGGGGTACTGTTTCTCCCCATGAAACCCAGGGGATCCTTAGACCATGCTGCCTGCTCCTGGGTCTCTGCCCTTCTTCCCTACCAGAATGCCACTAAGCTGACCAGGCACAACCCTGGCAATGCCACAGACTTCTAAAACTTCAGATTTTGTGCTCCACTGCCTATAAAAATTTGCAGTCATTGGTTTTGGGTATGAGTTTTCTTGTGCAATTCCCTGCATGTGCTTTCATGCACTCTCTCCCTCTTTCTCTTCCCTGTGTGTGTGTGTGTGTGTGTGTGTCACTCCTCTCTCCATGATCAGGTCTCCTTCTCCTCTGCAGCACCGACAGTTCCTTTCTCCCCCAAATCCAGTCTCTGCAGTTTCTACCTTCCAAAAGGTGGCCATTGTTCCATCTGTAGATGTGCAGTTTGTGCTCTCAGTCCTCAGATCAATTTCTTGAATGTTCAGAATGATTTGATATTTATCTAACTGTGTTTGAGGGACCAGGCAAGCTTAGGGTCCCCTTACTCTTCTACCATCTTACTTAACTCATCTCAATTTTTACTTTTTTTGTGACTTTTCATTTTGTTGATGTGTTTTCCTAATTTTATTTAGTTGTACTAAATAAAAGCATTGTACTCCGTGCTGCTTGTAGTTTGCTAAAGTCCTTTAAGAGCATTATCCTGAATTCTTTGTCAGACACTTCGTAGACCTCCATTTTTTAAGGGTTAGTCATTGGAGTTTTATATTCCTTTGGTGGTGGTCACTTTTCTTAGATTATTCATAATCCTTGTGGCCTTGTGTCTGGCACTTCAGGAAGTAGGTACATCTTCCAGTCTTTGTAGACTGGGTTTGTCAGGAAAAGCCCTTCACCAGTTAGCCAGTCCAGAGTTTCTGGGTGGGCAGTCTGGTGCTGTCCACAAATGGGCTACTGCCGGTGGGCTGATCCGGTATCTGGAGCAGCAGGTGTGAAGGCCTGGTATTTGGGTGCATGGGGGCCAGTCTAGTGCCTAGGTCTATAGGGATAGGTGTGGTACTTGAGTGGTGGTAATGGACCTTGGGACCTGGGTCTGTGTGGGTACTACTAGAGCCAGGTCTACAGGAGCCATCCAGCACCCTGGAGCACCGTGGTGGGCCCAGCAACAGGTCCGTGGGTACTGGTCTGATACTGGGACAGGTCAGGAGCCTGGTTTCACAGGAGTGAGCCTAGAAACTGAAGCCATAGGTACTGGCCTGACCCTAGGGTTTTCTGGGAACCTGGACTATAGGAGGCTGCCTATAACCTCGGTATGCAACATGGAGGTTGCGTCTGTGGGGGCTGATATGGTCCTGAGGTGGGATGGGAACGTGGGTCCCCACGGCTGGTCTGGTGGTGAGGTAAGCCAGAAACCTGAATGTGTGGGAGCCAGGATGCAATTTAAGTCCATGGAGACCAATCTGGTACTGGGGTTAGCTGGCAGCCTGAGTTCACAGGTGCCTATCTGGAACCTGGGTTTATGGGGACTAGTTGGGAGGCTAGAGCCACAGGAACCACCACAGTCATGGAACTGGTGAGCATTGGAGTGAGCCAGGAGCCTGGCTTTTGAGACCCTGTCAGGAGCTTGGTGCCATGGAGTGGCTAGCATCAGAATGGACTGGGAATCTGCTGGATGGGAGCTGGGTGGTGCCAGAGTGGATTGGGAGGGTAGGTTTATGGGAGCCATCCCACTGGGAGCCTGGGACTGTGGGAGGCACCTGGAGCAATCTGGTTCTTAAGATGGCAATTATATCTTCAGCATACAGGAAATCTAATGATAAGTGTATAATTCTACATATACATGCAGAGGTAAATAAATTGTGCATAATGTATAATTTCAGGTATAGTGTTACATGTGTATTCCATACAAGGACTTTATGTGCACCTTATTTTAATAATTGTTCGATTTATAAAATTCATATTCTAGCATTATACATCTCTCCAGAAGAAAAAAAAACCAAGAGGGAAAACGCTGTATATTGTAGTGATTTATGAGACTTTTTCCACCAGAAAGCCAAAAAAATTCAGCCATTCTCTGAACATACCTTGTAGTTTTATGCCATCCTACCTTTCTTCTTATTACTTTCCCTCCTCTGTCTGTTGAAATCTAATTTATCCTTTTGGTTCCTGACTGAGTGTTGCCAGTTCTAATAAGCCTACCAAGAGCTGACACAATGAATTAGCTTTTCTTTCTATATTTTTGAGCTATCTTTACATTTCCCACATTCTGTTGTGTATTTTCAGTATTGTTTTAGGAAGCAGGTGTGACTCTCAGTTCCTAAATATGAATGAAAGTGGGTTAAAAACATTATTTCCAAGTTTGCTTAATGTTGCTACATGTAATACATAGAGAAGACTATTATATAAGAAATTTAAACTATAATGAAGAAATACTTATTTTTTATAGTATTAAATAATAACATTTACAGGAATTTAGAGCCACTTGTAAACCTCTCTCCAAACCTAGTCTGTAGGTATTCTGATAATTTGGATTAATCCTTTCCTTGTTTCAGTATAATTCCTGTGAATACATTCTTAATCACTATGTGGTGAAGTTTTGCCTTTTGAACTTGAGCTAAATGGGAAGTTAATGAATATATTCTTCTTCGACTTGCTTTTCTCTTTTCTTTCTTTTTCTTTTTTCTTTTTTTTTTTTTTAAGGTGGTGGGGGGAAGGGGTAGGGAAAGAGGAACAGAGAATCTTAAGCAGGCTCCATTCCTAGTGAAGAGCCCGACATGTGGCTCGATCTCACGACCCTGATATCATGACCTGAGCCAAAATCTAGAGTCATACACTTAATCAACTGAGCCACCTGGGCACCCCAAATTTGCTTTTCATTGGTAAGTACTATGTTGGGATGTTTAGACTGCATAATTGCAGTTAATACCTATCATTGATTTGCAATATTCTGTTGTACACATACATTGCAGTTTCCATTCCACTGTTGATTTTTGGGTGGTGTTTAGGTTTTCTGTATTACAAATAGTTATATTAAGTGTACTCATGGATATTTTCCTTGTTGCGTGTATGTATGTATTTTATTTGGATATATATCATGAAACCATTCTCACCATCATTCTATCAAAGAATTAGGATTTGGCCCTAATATCCACAGGCATATAACCATTTGGAGAAATGGAGCCACATCTTAATTACACTCTAAATATGTTCATTAGATGGTAAATAAACTAACAGAAAAATAGACACGGTATGACTTTCTTTAATTCAAATATGTAATCATAATTGCTATCAGTATTTGAGACTGATTGAAAGGAAAATTAGGAGAAAGAAGTAATTCTATTATCTGCTTGATATCCACATTTTTAGGTAACTTAACATTATGAAATCTTTCCTCTATCCCCAGAGTTGAATTGTAGAAGAGTGGACTTGTTGACATTCAACCAATTTGCAGTGCTCCTCTGGAAAAATTTCACTTTAAAGGTGGGTGAAGGCATCCATATAAAATGTTCATAAATTCCCGTTTGTTGCAGTTGAGGGGTATGTGTGTACATGCTTTTGAAAAAACCAATTGCAAAGCTCTTCTAAATGTATAAAACTGGTTAATCAATAGTTTAGTATGACCTATTAGAAAGTTGGGAGGGGAGAAGACGGGGTAGCACAAGATAGTCTAGGAAGCACTTGGCTGTTTCAGAGTGAAATTGGCAGAAGTTCAGTATCATAGAGCTATCCATTTGCATTAAATGTGTATTCTCAGATTAATTAATACCATCTTTTTGTTCCTCTTCTAGAGGAGGCATTTCTTTAATTTAATATTGGAAGTCTTATCAGTACTGGTGTTCCCAACGAGATTTTGGTATTCCGTACAATTATTAATATAAAGGCTGTTGGACCTTACAATTTTACTTCTCAGCCCATCAATACTCTGCCTCCTTTCTTCATAAATCCTGAAGACTGGGAATTGATTTATGTGCCTTCTAATATTAATTTGGTAAACAACATTGCTGAGAATGTGAAGAGGAATCTGAACATCAGTGTAAAAGGTTAGAAATTAAAATTTTCTGTAAAACTTATTGAATTGCTTTTCAGTGGAGATAAAGTGGTGTTTTAAAAAAGAATAAAATCAGAGGAATCACTCTTGCTATTTTTCTTTTATTTTGTGGGGGGAAGTGTAAAAGGAGAGGTGGGGGGAGGGAATATGAAGCAGGCTCCACACCCAACGCAGAACCCAACGTGGGGCTCAATCTCATAACCATGAGATCATGGCCTAAGCTGAAATCCAGATTCAGATGCTCAACCAACTGAGCCATCCAGGTGCCCCACATTTCTTGATTTTAAAACTTGCAGTATAACTGTAGCTGTAAAGACAATGTGGTATTGGTGGAAGGATAGACACATAAATCAATAAAACAATACAGGCCTACCACAGGGAGATATTGTGTCTCAGTTTCAAACCACTGAAGTAAAGCAGATATTACAGTAAAGCTAGTTAGATGAATGTTTTGGTTTCCTAGGACATAAAAAAAGTTATGTCTACACTCTACTGTAGCCTGTTAAGTGTGCAGTAGCATTATGTCTAAGAAAGCATTGCATATCTTAATTAAAAAATACTTGTTACCAGAGTGCCTAGGTAGCTCAGTCAGTTAAGCATCTGACTTCGGCTCAGGTCATGATCTCACAATTCATGAATTCGACCCTTGCATCAGGCTCTGTGCTGACAGCTCAGAGCCTGGAGCCTGCTTCAGTTTTTGTATCTCCCTCTCTGTCCCTTCCTCACTCACGCTCTTGGTCTCTCCCTCGCGCTCTCTGTCTCTCTCTCAAAAATTAATAAATGCTTAAAAAAATACTTGTTAGTGCTAAAAAATGCTGACCATCTTCTGAGCTTTCAGCGAGTCATAATCACTGATCACATATCACCATACAAATAAAATAATGATGAAAAAGTTTGAAATATTGCAAGAAATACCAAAATGTGACATATAGACATGAAATGAGCAAATACTGTTGGAAAAATGGTGCCAGTAGACTTGCTTGACTCAGGGTTGCCACAAAGCTTCAATTTGTAAGAAACACAGTATCTGTAAAGTGCAATAAAACAAGTTTTACCTGTGGAGAACCCAAAGATCTGCCAAAATATTTTTTTACAATAGTGGGAGGATAATCTTTTCAACACATGGTGCTGAACAATTGGACATCAGTAGCTAAAACAGTGAAACCTCACTCTTAAACAGAAAATACATCAAAATGGATTACAGATCTAAAAGTAAAATGATAAAACACTTAGGAGAGAGCATAGGAGAAAACCTTTGTAACTTCATAAAGAATTAGTTGAAGAATTCGTAGGCATGATACCATTTCTGAAAAAATGAAAAATTGGACTTCTAATATATAATATTAGTGGTTGCTCTTGGGATTAAAATTATGCATACATCATTTTTCAGTCAATTTAGAATATTTTGCTACTTTATTGTAATGGCAAATGTTTACCAGTGTATAGGTCCCTTTATATTTCTCTCTTCAGTTTGTAGTTTTCATACCTATGTAAGTTGAAAACTATACCAGGAAGTGTTATAATTTACACAATTTTAAAAAACTTAGGAGAAAACTATGTAACCAGATATTTACCATAGTTCTTGCTTGTAACTTTATTCTTGAAATTCCAACTTTCCTTCTTCTATCATTTAACTTCTTTCAGAAGAAATTTCTTTAACAATTTTTTAGAGCATGTCTACTAGCATTGAATTCTCTTTGTTTTCCTTCATCTGAGAATGTCTTTAATTCATCTTCATTCCTGAAGATTATTTTCATTTGGTATAAAATTTTGGATTGACAGTCTTTTCAACATTTAAAAAGTATTTGCCACTTTTTTCTGACTTCCTTGGTTTTTGAAAAGAATCTGCATTTGAATCCTTGTTCTTTTTTATAGGTACTGTATCATTTCTGTCTGGCTGCTTTCAAGATATTTTCTGTCTTTATTTGTCAAAACTATTACTACTATATGTCCGAGTGTAGATTTCTTTTGGTTTATTCTGTTAGGGGTTCACTGAGCCTTGTGAATCTGTAAGTTTCTATCTTTCATGAAATTTGAAGAGTTTTCAATAATTATTTCTCAAAGATGTGTTGTCCCATAGGTCATTAAGGATCTATTCAAGTTTTTTCCCATTTTTTCCATCTCTCATTCAGATTAGATAATTTCTACTGATCTGTCTTCATGACTCCTTCCTCTGTTATCTCTCTACAGCTTTTGAGCCATCATATGAGTTGTATTTTTAAGTGCAATTTGAAATGATCTCCATCTCCTGATTTATCTTGTTTTGAGACAGGTTTTTTTGGGATCCTGGCTGGCTCAGTTGGTAGAGCCTATGACTCTTGATCTCAGGATTGGTAGAGCATGTGACTCGTGATTTCAGGATTGTAAATTCAAGCCCCAGATTGGGCATGGAGCCTACTTTAAAAAGAAAACAGAAAAAAGAAAACTGTGACACAGCTTTTTGAAATATAAGGCATATACCATACATTTACCCATTTAAAACATACAATTCAGTATCTTTTAGTGGATTCACAGAGTTGTACATCCATTACCACAATCAATATTAGAGCATTTTAATCACCAAAAGTAACTCCTGTAACCTTTAGCCATGACTCTACAATTTCCTATCCCACCAGGATTTAGGAAAACACTAATCTACTTTCTGTCTCTATCGATTTGCCTATTATAAACCTTTTATATAAATGGTTTATAAAGAAATCTTATATGCATAAATTTTATATAAATGGAAATTGTGGGCTATTGTGCCTGGCTTTTTTCATTTAGCATAATGTTTTCAAGGTTCATCTATGTTGTGGTTTGTATCAATACTTCATTCCTTTCCATTGTCAGGTTATAGCCCATTGTATGGATATGCTGCATTCACTTGGTATATCCTTCATCAGTTGATGGACATTTGGGTTGTTTCTGCCTCTTGGCTATTATGCTGTGAACATTCATCTCTAAGTTTTATGTAGACATATGTTTTCATTTCTTTTGGCTATATACCTAAGAGTGGAATGAATATGTCATGTGGTAACTATGTTTAACTTTTTGGGGGCTACCAAACTGTTATCTAAAGTTACTATGCCATTTCCTATTCTGATCAGCAGTGTATGAAGGTTCCAGTTTTTCCATAATCTCACCAGCACTTGTTACCTTATGTCTTTTTTGTTGTAACTACCTCAGTGGTTGTGAAGTGGTATCTCACTGTGATTTTGATTTGCATTTCCCTTATGATTAATGATTTATATTTATATATATTTTATAATGATTATTTAAAATTGGAGTAAGGTTTATAAAATACCTAAAATTATTTTGAACCTCCAGTATCTATTAAGTAGTTGTGATACCAGTATTTGAAAAACAGTGTTTTTAAATTTAAAATATTGGGATAAGCTTTTATCCCCTCAGGAAGAATTATTAGATATTTCCATTATCCTGAACAATTCATCCTCTTTACAGTTCGACGGTTTGCTTCAGAAATGGAGTTTGAGAAGTATGTTAAGTATGACTCTGGATCTCATAAAATACTGGCTGCCATCATTTTCGACTGTAACTTCAAAAGCAGCAGTGATCCTCTGCCACTTCAGGTGAGATTGTTTTATTTTGAGTTTTCTAAATACATAGTTTTCTAGCAGTTGCACTTCCAGTTTCTAGGATTATAATGATTTGATATTACTAACCCTATTTTATAAATGAAGAAACCAATTTTCCCAAGATCAAGCTACCAGTATACAATAGAGCATTATAAATCCAGATCTTAGTAATTTCTATGCTCTTAATTAACTCTTGCACTATGATAAGGAAAAAACTACACACAGAAGGCTTCAGATTCATGGGAAATTTTGACTTCTCAGGCATCCGTTCTAGTTCTGCAAAGAGTGGTGAGCAGATACATTTTCACTAACAAGGAACCACGCATGGGAAAAAAATCCTCTTTCTTTGATTGAAACAGAGTTTTACGGGGCACTGGGTGGCTCAGTTGGTTGGGCGTCCAACTTCAGCTCAGGTCATGATCTCACGGCTCGTGAGTTTGAGCCCCACACCAGGCTCTGTGCTGACAGCCCAGAGCCTGGAGCCTGCGTTGGACTCTATGTCTCCCTCGCTGTCTGCCCTTCCCTCGCTTGTACTCTGTCTCTCAAAAATAAATAAACATTTAAAAAAACATTAAAAAAAAAAAAAGAAACAGATTTTAAGTTCTCTCATAAATCAGTAGAAAAAACTCTAAGGTTCAGCCATATTGATTCAGAACTAGGACAACCACAGGCGCTGAGAAAGGATCTGATTATAGTATAGCCCATGGGAAGGAGAACGAAAAACAGTGCTTTCAACTTGGTGTCTACCTAGCAGATCTTATTAGACATTCTATGCTGGAGGTGATGGAAGTAAATGGTCTATAATACCTAGACATGGAGCCAAATTCTATGTTTAGAATGCATTTGTGTGTTAGTAGAAGGCAAAAGTAATAAATGCACTGATAGGATAATCAGGATGTTGCATCCTTCCATGACTCCATGCTTCTGTACCAGCTTCCTTCCATTTACTAAGTCAAAATTATCCATATGCTGATAATGGATTTAGGCTCAATAATACGCATTGGCTCAACATGTGTTAAGTGCCATTTCAAATTATATTCTCATTACTAAATGACTGTGCTTGTGTCCTCAAATATTTGTACTAGATTCCAGGCACCAAAGTTCCCCCAGTTATTTCCTTAGACGTTTGGTCTGTTTTTCCCCAGCTTTGCTGAGGAATAATTGACATATAATGTTGTGTAAGTTTAAGATGTACAATGTGACTGTTGAAACACACATATATATATTAGAAAATGATTACCACAGTAAGGTTAGTTAACATATTTGTCACCTCACAAAATAACCATTTTGTGTATGTGATGAGAATATTTAAGATGAACAGGTTCCAGAGATTTAATGTACAACATGCTCCTTGGTCTGGTTTTAATGGTTTTCTAAATGTACTTTTTGATCTCTGTTGCTGACTTCTTGTATAGCATAAACCTTCTAGTATCTACTAGCTTTTTCCCAGCTTAGCAGACTTTCTTGACAGGATCTTTTATTTATCCACAAGTGCCGCAATGATTCATCTGTACCTCAGATATGATCATGTCACTGTTCTAATTAAAAGACTTTGGCAACTTCCCATTGCCTTAGGCTCATGTCCAGAGTGCTTTACCCAAGATATATGGCTATCTGTCCTGGTACCTAGATATCGCTCCAATCCCATTTCTCCCACTCCTTTGTATACTGTATAGTATGCACTACGTACCTGCTGGAAGTTCCATAGATGAACCATATTACTTTTTTGCTTCTGGGTTTTTGGTCATATGATTTCCTCTACCATAGGAGTGCTACTGTGAACTCCCATCCAAACTTTCATTCAGCTTGCACATCCATCCCTTCCTTTTCTGTCCTTTCATTGTAATTTGTGCCTGTTTCTGTTAGTCACAATCTGCATGGGGGCACAGACCCTACTGCAGCTATTTCAACAGAGGGATTTTAATATAAGGAAATATTTACACATTTACATTCTAAATTTTAGTCACTCTTGACCAACACTTCAAATGGTCTACCTTGCTTCGCTGTTAAGTTGAGCCATACCCTTCTTGAGCCCTTTAGTTGTCAGGCCATGGTTGTTGCAAAGTGCATATTCACTATTATCAGTGGAAAAATAAGCAAACCAAGAGGTGCCCCAGTGAAACCCCCACATTTCAGAAATACCTCTTTCTGCTTTCATTGTATAACAGCAACCCTAGCCCTGCTCACTCTGATGTAATAACTTGTTTATATGCTGGTACACTAGTGTGAGTGGCTGAGTATTATTGGTGGTAATCATATGAGTCTTAGTGAAAGTTGTAAGTGTTTCTCCTACCGCAGAAAACAAGCCTTTAATGCAGCAGAGCATGGGATTGTGATGATGGAAAGTATGAATTCCACAGGAAGGTCTCTGGGAGTAATGATAAGAAGAGCTGATTCTACATCTAAGCCTTGATTCCTATAGGAATCTAGCTTCCAGGGACACAGAGTCATTTGTATTACATATGTATATCTAGTGGGATAAAAATTTGAATCATTTGTATTAATGGATTTCACTATGAATTTCCTGCTTGGGTTACCACCCATTGTAATGCTATGTTTCTCACCTGTCTTTAGTTTTCACTTTACCACCAGCAATTTCATTCCATGTTTATAAAGAGAGCACTATTCACTTGGCAAAATTGGAAGTTGATGTTGTTACATGTATCTGTGATTTTGGTTTTAACTACATATCTATTAATAACTGCAAACTCACATTATGACCTGCCCACCAGAGAATTTGATTTGAGTCAGTATGGTCGAACAATTGTGCCTTACTCAATTTCAGGGAATTCTGATTTGGCTCTGAATCTCATAAGTCATCTTAAGATTTTTCTAAAACGTTAAGAATCAAGAATTTTGGGAAGTACCATAGGTAAGAGGTAAGACCCATAGGAAAAAAAGTGCTGCTATATGAAGACCTATTTGCATTATTTATAAAGGAGGGACTTAACTAGTTGGTATTTAGCTACCCATTTCTTTCTTTCCCTACTAATTACCAGTATCTTAGAGGCAGCTAAATCAGATGCGAAAAAAAGTATACTTCAAGACAACTGGCCACAAAAGTTAATAATTAATGGAGGCATTTTGGATATAGGTTGTCTTTCAGATACCTTTAAGAGGATGAGTAAAAAGGCCAAAATACTATATTCCTGTGAAATTTAGCAGTGAATTTTTATTCTGACCAAAATACAGAAATGTTTCTCTAAGCTCTCAAGGTAAAATGTTGATTCCAACATCTGAAGGTTATCCTTCAAGCTACTGAATTCATCTTTTAAAAACAGGTGGCTGAAGATTTAGAAGACTGGCTCCTCAGAACTAATTTCTTGAAGGTAGTATAAATAATTATACTTAATTTGTTTAATGCTTACCTTTGGTAAAAACCATAATAAACACTCTATATTATCTTTCTTAATAGTAAAAGCAACCCTTTTATGTAGCTTGGTATCTATTCCTATGTAGCACATTACTCCAAAAGTTAGTAAATGGAAAATTTTAATTTTTGGGTATGATGGAATAAACTCCTTTTCCCACAAAAGCAACAAAAATACTTGGAAAACAACTTTTTAAAATCACCCAATTAAGAGCACTGGAAATTAACCAAAAGCACAGAACAAACTTAAAAAGAGTCTATTAAAAAACAATAACAAAAACAAAACAAACAAACAAAAAAGTACCAAACCTCTATAAAAACAGTAGTAAAGGTCTGTGGCATTTTAACTTAGAACTGTCCCTATCATACTCCCTCCTCAGCTCATGGTAGCTATAAAAGTCTTGAAGTTGATTAAAAGAACTAATCCATTTAGAGCTATGTTAAAAGCCCCATCCCTAGACACTGTCAATACTTTGACTAAAATAGCAGGTCCCTGAAAAACTCCATTCCCAGGGAGTTATTGCTATTGAATTTGAATCAGGACTTCACTTTTTGGAAAAAGCCCTATGGCCAGGGCATTAATAAAAACAATAGCAGTCTGCTGGCAACATCATTACATTTGGCTAAGGCTGTGATTTCAGCTGAGCCAAATAAGAGCCTGGCCAGAAATTAATTTTGAAGGAACACCTAGAGAGCTAGATAACCAAAGTGAACTTTGAAAAGTTCTGACATTCCTGAGGATATTAAAAGCTCAGAATAGTAGTATGACCAGAAATGACCTAGGAGAGAAGACTCCAGTCAGAAACCTCTAGTTGATGTTGAGATCCTGTCAAGCAAGAAATTAAAAGTTGAGGCTGTAAAGCGTCTTAAATTTGAAGGTGTGCCTTCATTCACAGATCCTTTTGACAAAGAATGGAAGACTTACTGACTCTAGGCATGTAAAAAATTCTTTTAGCTGATTACTAAATTATACTGACCCAGGGATGACTTCTAAGAACCAGTTTTAAAAATAAAAGCCAGATTGTTTTTAAGCCTCTCAAAGAAATAAGTGGCTGCACCCGGTAGAGGATACAGAATCTACAGAATTAGTCCACATAAGTCACTAACCAAATGAACAGCAACAAGTTAGGGGGAAAAAAAAAAAGACAGGAACAGCAAACAAGGGATGGGGAGGGGAGTTCAGATACCAGTTCAGTTCAGTTACACTATTTATCTTAAATATATTTATCTTAAATATCTAGTTTCCACAACAACAACAGTAACAGAAAGATAATTATGGGCTGAATTGTGTCCCTTCAAAATTTATAAATTGAAGTCCTACCCCCAGTGCCTCAGAATGTGGCTATAGTTGGATGTAGGTTCTTTAAAGAAGTAATTAAGCTAAACTTACTTAGGTCATTAGGGTGGGCCCTAATCTAATATGACTGGTATCTTTATAAGAAAAGATTAGGAGGTGCCTGGGTGGCTCAGTTAGTTAAGCATCCAACTCTAGATTTCAGCTCACGTAATGATCTAGCCCTGCATCAGGGCTGTGCTTTCAGCACAGAGCCTGCTTGGGATTCTCGCTCTCCCTTTCTCTGTCCCTTCCCTGCTCACGCATTCATGCATGCACATGTATCCATACATTCTGTGTCTCAAAATAAATAAACTTTAAAAAAGAAAAGAAAAGGGGATTAGGACACAGCCATGCATACTCAGAGGAAAGACCATGTGAGAACAGGGAGAAAACAGCCATCTACAAACCAAGGAGAAAAAGCTTTCAGAAGAAACCAACCTTGCTGACACCTTGACTTGGACTTCTAGCCTCTAGAACTGTGGGGAAAAAATTTTGTGTTATTTAAGCCACCCATTCTGTGGTACTTCCTTATGGCAGCCCCAGAAAACTAATACAGGAAAAAACGTATCATATGACCCGTACACAGGGAGAAAAAAAGCCAGATATTAAACTTAGTAGACAAAGACTTAATTTTTTTTTCTACTAAAAGAAATGTATTTTATTTATTTTTTTTCATTTTTTTTCCCAATATATGAAATTTATTGTCAAATTGGTTTCCATACAACACCCAGTGCTCATCCCAAAAGGTGCCCTCCTCAATACCCATCCCCCATCCTCCCCTCCCTCCCACCCCCATCAACCCTCAGTTTGTTCTCAGTTTTTAACAGTCTCTTATGCTTTGGCTCTCTCCCACTCTAACCTCTTTTTTTTTCCCTTCCCTTCCCCCATGGGTTTCTGTTAAGTTTCTCAGGATCCACATAAGAGTGAAACCATATGGTATCTGTCTTTCTCTGTATGGCTTATTTCACTTAGCATCACACTCTCCAGTTCCATCCACATTGCTACAAAAGGCCATATTTCGTTCTTTCTCATTGCCACGTAGTATTCCATTGTGTATATAAACCACAATTTCTTTATCCATTCATCAGTTGATGGACATTTAGGCTCTTTCCATAATTTGGCTATTGTTGAGAGTGCTGCTATAAACATTGGGGTACAAGTGCCCCTATGCATCAGTACTCCTGTATCCCTTGGGTAAATTCCTAGCAGTGCTATTGCTGGGTCATAGGGTAGGTCTATTTTCAATTTTCTGAGGAACCTCCACACTGCTTTCCAGAGTGGCTGCACCAATTTGCATTCCCACCGACAGTGCAAGAGGGTTCCCGTTTCTCCACATCCTCTCCAGCATCTATAGTCTCCTGATTTCTTCATTTTGGCCACTCTGACTGGCGTGAGGTGATATCTGAGTGTGGTTTTGATTTGTATTTCCCTGATAAGGAGCGACATTGAACATCTTTTCATGTGCCTGTTGGCCATCCGGATGTCTTCTTTAGAGAAGTGTCTATTCATGTTTTCTGCCCATTTCTTCACTGGGTTGTTTGTTTTTCGGGTGTGGAGTTTGGTGAGCTCTTTATAGATTTTGGATACTAGCCGTTAGTAGACAAAGACTTTAAATCGGCTATTACAAATAGTTTCAGAGTACTAAAGGAAATATGTTTAAATAATTAAATTATAGTAACTATGTCTCCACAAAGAGAATGTTAATAAAGAAGCAAATCATTTTTAAAGTTTATTTATTTTATTTATTTTGAGAGAGAGGGAGAAAGCGAGGGGTAGGGATGGGGGAGAGAGAATCCCAAGCAGGCTCCACGCTGTCAGTGCAAATGTGGGGATTAATCTCACAAATTGTGAGATCATGACCTGAGCTGAAATCAAGAGTCGGACACTTAACCAACTGAGCCATCCAGGTGCCCCAAGAAACAAATAATTTTTAAAAAATAAATGGAGATTTCAGAGGCGCCTGGGTGGCTCAGTCGGTTGAGCGTCTGACTTTGGCTCAGGTCATGATCTCACGGTTCGTGAGTTCAAGCCCTGAGTCAGGCTCTGTGCTGACAGCTCAGAGCCTAGAGCCTGCTTTGGATTCTGTCTCCCTCTCTCTCTGCTCATCCCCTGCTCACATTCTGTCTCTCTCTCAAAAATAAAGATTTAAAAAAAAATTTTTTTAGTAAATGAAAATAAATGGAGATTTTGTAGTTGAAAAGCATGACTGAGAGAAAAATAAGTGGAAGGAAGATGGAGTAGGACTCTGTTCCACATTTTCAACTAGACACTGTCCACATCTAAATCAGCAAACCAGAGAGCAATCCAAAGACTGGCAGAACAAACTCCACAACTAAATAGAAGAAGCTGCATCTGAAAGGTTAGGAAAGTCAGAACAGCAGAGGGAAACTGCCTGCAACAGGGAGGGAACTGCAACAGTAGAAAGGTCAGAGAAAGGGGCCCTCACACGGGGAAGACTAATCTAATGTCTAGTCTAAAGGCTAATTTAAATATCTGGCTTTAAAAACCATAGGGGCTGAATTCCATGAGTTTACAAAAACAGTGGTACTTGGAGCCTGGAACTTTAAAAAGTGTGTTGACTAAGCACTGGGTGAGCCAGAATGGTGAGTGATAGCTCAGTCGCAGTCCTTAAAGACAGAAGCTTGCGTGGAAAGGCAACAGGCAACATAAATATGTCAGTTTATCCAATGCTGGGGGCAAATGGGAGACAGTAAATGTTGATTGTGGAGGGTGTTGGAGGACTTCAAAAATGAAGCATCTGACAGGCACTCTTTTTACCCCTACACCCCAGCATAAACACAGAGCCACCTGAGAGAGTCAGGAGCTACATAGACTTTTCCTACCAAACCTACTAGCAGTGCACCATGCCCACAAGTTCTGAGGATTAGCCCACTCTAGGCCTCCTGGCCTAGGCCCTGGGCTCAAGGCAGAATTTTTTAAAGCCATGCATGTGACCAGGTGCCGGGTGCACAGTTTCCACAGCACTTAACACACATCCACCATAACACCCATTCATATGCCCCCAGCCACTGACATATGCCACATACCCCCAGGTGCCAGCACATTAATGGAACAGAATAAAGAGCCCAGAAATATGAAGCCAACTGATCCTTGATAAAGGAGTAAAAACGATTCAATGGAGCAAATGTAGTCTTTTAAGCAAATGATACTAGAACAACTGGATATCCACATGCAAAAAAAAAAAAATGAACCTAGGCACATACCTAACACTCTTAACAAAAATTAACTCAAAATATATTACTGGCCTAAATGTGGAATGTAAAGCTTTTATAGTTTTATAATAAAACTCCTACAAAAAAAATTGGAGGAAATATAGATTACCTTGAACATGGCCATAACTTTTTAGATACAACACTTAAGTCATGATCCAGGAAAGAAATAATGGGTAAGTTGGACTTCATTAAAATTATTTTTTTCTGCTCTGTGAAAGACACTCACTGTCAAGTGAATAAAAAGACAAGCGACAAACTGTGATAAAATATTTGCAAAAGACATATCTGATAAAGGACTATTATCCAAAATATACAAAGAACTCTTAAAACCCATCAATAAGAAAACAAGCAACCTGATTTTAAAATGGGCCAAAGATGGGACACTTGGGTGGCTCAGTTGGTTAAGCATCTTGGTTTCCACTCAGGTCGTGGTCTTGGGGTTTCATGAGTTCGGACCCGTGTGGGGCTCTGCACTGGTGGTGTGGAGCCTGCTTGGAATTCTCTCTCTCTCCCTCTCTCTGCCCCTCCCCCACTCACACTGTCTTTTTCTCTTTCAAAATAAAAATAACTTTAAAAAATAAAATGGGCCAAAGACACAAAGACACCTCACTAAAAATTATATACAGATGGCAAATAAGCACATGAAAAAATGTTCCACATCATATGTAATCAGGGAAATGCATACTAAAACAACAATGAGTTATTAGTACACACCTATTAAAATGGTCAAAGTCTGGAATACTGGTAACACCAAATGCTGATAAGGATGTGAGCAACAGGAACTCTCATTCATTGCTTGTGGGGATGAAAAAATGGTATAGCCACTTTGGAAGGCAGGTTGGCAGTTTCTTATAAAGCTAAACATACTGTTGACATATTATCTAGCAACCATGCTTCTTGGTATTTATTCAAGGAGTTGAAAATTTATGTCCACACAAAAACCTGCACATAGATGTTTATAGTTGTGTTATTCATACTTAACAAAACCTGGAAACAAACAAGATGTACTTGTTTGTTTAAGTACAAACAAGTTTAAGTAAAAAGTCCTTCAGTGGGTGAATGGATGGATAAACTCTGATTCATCCAGACAATTGAATACTATTCAGCACTAAAAAGAGATCTAATAAGCAAATTTGGCAAAATTTCAGGGTATAAGATCAACCCCCAAAGTCAACTCTGTTATATATCAGCAATGAACAAGCCATACAAAAAGTCAGGAAAGCAAGTACATTTACAATGGCATCTAAAAATTAAATACTTAGGGGCACTTGGGTGGCTCAGTCGGTTAAGCATCCAACTTCGGCTCAGGTCACGATCTCACAGTTTGTGAGTTCGAGTCCCGCGGCGGGCTCTGTGCTGACAGCTCGGAGCCTGGAGCCTGCTTCAGATTCTGTGTCTCCCTCTCTCTCTGCTCCTCCCCTACTCACACTGTGTGTCTTTCTCTCTCAAAAATAAGTAAACATTAAGAAATTTAAATAAATAAAAATTAAAATTAAATACTTAGAAACAAATATAACCAAGGAGATAAAAGACCTATGCAATGAAAGCTATAAAACATAAAAGAAATTAAAGATTTAGATAAAGGGAAAGTGTCCCATGGTCATAGGAAGACTTACTCATTGTTAAGATGTTAATGCTACACAAAGGAATCTACAGATTTAATGCAAATCCTATCAAACTCCCAATCTTTTTTGCAGAAATAGGAATATCCACCCTAAAATTGATATGAAAGTTCAGTGGACTCCAAATGGCAAAAACAATCATGAAAAAGAACAAAACTGGAGTATTTACTCTTCCTGAGTAGTTTTGAACTCAGGAAGTATGATACTGGCATAAAGATAAGGACAGTTACATAGATGAACAGAATGTAATAGAGGGCCCAGAAATAAACCCTTGCATATAGGGGCAGCTGCTTTTCAACAGCTGGTTGAAACAGTCTAGAGTGCCAAGACCATTAAATGGAGAAAGGACAGTCTTTTTAAAACAATGATGCTGGGAAAATTGGATATCCACATGCAAAAGAATGAAGTTGAACACTTATATCATATGCAAAAATTAACTCAAAATGGATTGAAGACCTAAATGTAAAAGCTAAAACTGTAAAATTCTTAGATGAAAATATTGGGAGAAATCTTCATGACATTGGGTTTCACAATAACTTCATAGATATGAGCCCAAAGTACAGGCAACAAAAGAAACACTAAATAAATTGGACTTCATCAAAATTAAGAACATTTGTGTACCAAAGACTACTATGAAAGTAAAAAAAACACCCTACAGAATGGGATAAAATATTTTCAAATTATATATCTGACAAGAGATTGTAATATCCAGAATATATAAAAATCCCTTACAGCTCAGCAAAAAAATGAAAAGAAAAAAATTCAAAAATAGGCAAAGGACTTCAGTAGACATTTCTTCCAAGAAGATAGAGAAATGGCCAATAAACACATAAAAAGATGCTCCACATCGCTAGTCGTCATGGAACTTAAGTCAAAACCACAATGAGATACCACTTCACACCTGCTAGGATGGCTATAATCAAAGAGGGAAAATAAGTGTTGGTGAGGATGTGGAGAAACTGGAATTATTGTGCATCACAGTGTGAGTATAAAATGGTAAAAAGACCCCTATGGAAATCACCTTGGGAGTTCTTCAAAAATTTAAAGAGAATTAACATACGACCTAGCAATTCCACTCCTAGATATATCCTCAAAATAATTGAAAGCAGGGACTTCAACGGATATTTGTAAACCAGTGTTCCTAACAGCATTATTCACAATGGTCACAAGGTGGAAAATACCCAAGTGTTCATCAAAGATGAAGGAGTAAATAAAATGTGATACATACACACAATTCAGCCACACAAAGGAATGAAATTTTAATAATGCTACCACATAGACGTACTTTGAAAATATTATGCTTAGGGGGAAATAAGCCAGACACAGAAGGACAAATATTGTATGATTCCACTTGTATGATGTACCTAGAATAGGCAAATTCATAGAAGCAGAAAGCAGAACAGAGATTACCAGGAATTGAAGGGAGGAGTGATGGGAAATTGTTTAATGAGTACAGAAATTATATTGGCGATAATGAAAAAGATTTTGGTATAGGTGATGTTGAGTACACAGTATTGTGAATGTAACTATTGCCACTGAATTATACAGTTAAAAATGGCTTAAATAATAAATTATCATGCATATTTTACCACAATGAAAAAAGATCAAGAAATTAGAGACTATCAAAAATGAATAAAGTAGACTGAGGAAATTCCTTTCTTTTTAAGTTTACTATGAATCTTAATTATTAATGGATGTTGAATTCTATCTCGTGACTTGCACACATCTATGAAAATGATTTTATAATCTTTGCTTTTTTTCTGTTAATGTGGTGAATTATATTGGTTGATTTTTTTTGAGGGTGGTACATCCTTTTTTTTTCTCATTGATAGACATTATTTTTTAGAACAGTTGAGGTTTATTTTTTTTTTAATTTTTTTTTAACGTTTATTTATTTTTGAGACAGAGAGAGACAGAGTATGAATGGGGGAGGGTCAGAGAGAGGGAGACACAGAATCTGAAACAGGCTCCAGGCTCTGAGCGGTCAGCACAGAGCCCGCCTGACGTGGGGCTCAAACTCACGGACCGTGAGATCATGACCTGAGCCGAAGTCGGACACTTAACCGACTGAGCCACCCAGGCGCCCCCAGTTGAGGTTTACAGATGAATCGATAAATGGGTTTTCACGTGCACCCTGTTCCCCTCACACAATTTCCCCTTGCATTCTTGCATTAGTGTGATACATTGGTTACAAGTGATAAACCTACATTGATACATTTTTTTTTTAAATTTGATGTTTTTATTTTAGACTGCAAATACAAAAACAAGCAGAGAAACAACAAAAAATTTGAAATAGGCTTGTCAAATGATGTAAATTCATCCTTTCTAGGGAAGCAGAAGGTAAATCCTACCATAAAGAAAAGATGCTTAGTTAATGGTTAACCTCCATTAAAAATTACATTTAAAAGTACAGTTAAAATGATAGTGCATGTGTGCTCTCTCTCTCAAATAAAAAAATAAATACAAAAACAAAACTGGTTGAGACAAATATATGGTTAAGAATTTCCAGGGGCGCCTGGGTGGCTCGGTTGGTTAAGCATTCAGCTCTTGATTTCGGCTCAGGCCATGATCTCATGGTTAGTGTGATCAAGCCCCAAGTCGGGCTCCGCACTCAGCATGGAGTCTGCTTGGGATTCTCTCTCTCTGCCCTTCCCTTGCTCGCACGCTCTCTCTATTCCTCAAAATAAAAAAATAAAAGAAAAAGAATTTCCAGTGAGACCAGAACTTATAACTTGTTAATGGACTTTGTATTTTAAGTGATAAAGTTAGAAATATTGATACAGTTTTAACTTAAGCCCATAGTTTACATTAGAGTTCATTCTTTGTGTCATACACTCCTATGGGTTTTAACAAATGCATGTCATGAATCCACTACTGCAGTATCCTACAGAATATCTTCACTGCTCTAGAAGACCCAGTGTTCCACTTATTTATCCTTCCTTTCCACCTCACTAACCTATGGCAGCCACTGAGCTTTTTACTGTCTCTATACTTTTGCCTTTTCAAGAGTGTCCTGCAGTTGGAATCTACACATGTAGATTTTACAGACCAGCTTCTCTCACTAACGCTGTGTATTAAGGTTCCTCCATGTCTTTTATGAATTGATAGCTCATTTCTTTTTATCACTGAATACCATTCCATTGTATAGATGTCCCACAGTTTGTTTATCCAGTCACCTAGCAAAGGACACCTTGGTTACTTCCACTTTTTGATGATAAGCTACTATAAACACTCATCTGCAGACTTTTGAACATAAGTTTTCATCTCATTTGGGTAAATACCTAGGCTATGATGGCTAGGTTAAATGTAAGAGTATGTTTAGTTTTATAAGAAACTGCCAAAATGTCTTCTAAAATAGCTGTACATGAAATTAAAATAAAAACTTAAAAAACATATATATATAAAACATATATGTGTGTGTGTTGTGTATATATATATATATATGTATATGTTTATACATATATGTATATGTTTATATACATACATATATATATACACAACACACACAATAGCTGTAGGGGCACGTGGGTGGCACAGTTGGTTAAGCCTCCCACTCTGGATCTTGGCTGAGATCATGACCTCATGGGTTTGTGGGTTTGAGCCCCACATCAGGCCATGCGCTGATGGCATGTAGCCTACTTGGGATTCTGTCTCTCCTGCTCTCTCCCCCTCCCCCACTTGTGCACATGAACGCGTGCTCTCGCTCTTTCTGTCAAAACAAATAAATAAACTTAAAATACCAAAAATTTAAAATAGCTGTACAGTTTTGCATTCTGGTCACTAATGAATGAGAGTGATCCACACTTGCCAGTATTTGTTGTTATCATTGTTTTGGATTTTAGCTGTTCTAATGGCTGTGTAGTGATATCTCGTTGTTTTAATTGTTTAATTTGATTCCCTAATGACAAATGATTTTGAGCATCTTTTGTAGGCTTATCATCTGTATATATATTTTTTTGGTGAGGTGTCTGTTTAGATTTTTTACCCATTTTTAGTTGGGTTGTTTGCTTTTTTATTGTTGAGGTTTTTGTTGATTTTTCAATGTAAGGCATTCTTGTATTCCCAGAATAAATCTCACTTAGTTCTAATGTACTCTCCTTTTTACATACTGCTAGATTTAATATGCTAGTATTTGATAAATATATTTTCATTTATGCTCAGAAGATATATTGTTGTATAATTTTCCCTTACAATTTGTGGTATCTAATTTTAGGATGAAGTTTATACTCGTCTTATAAAATAAATTTTGAAGTGCACTCTCTCTACTCCTGAAATCCATAGTAGGAATGAGTACATATGTTCACTAAAAAAATACGTACAAAGTTGTTTATTAAAAGCTCTATTCAGAGGCACCTGGGTGGCTCAGTTGTTAATCATCCGACTTCAGCTCAGGATATAATCTCACAGCTGGTGGGTTTGAGCCCCACGTCAGGCTCTGTGCTGACAGCTCAGAGCCTGGAGCCTGTTTCAGATTCTGTGTCTCCCTCTCTCTTTGCCCTCCCCTACTTGCACTCTGTCTCTCTGTCTCTTAAAAATGAATAAATGTTAAAAAATAAAAAAATAAAAGCTCTGTTCATATTAGGGTTTTCAACTCCTCTTTATGATTTCCTTCCTTCTATTTTATTTGGATTTATTCTGTTATTCCCTTTCCAAATTCTTAATTAGATAATTAACTTATTAATTTTTAATCTTTCCTTTTTTATAATATAGATAGAGCATAAAGTTTCCTCTTAGTTTAGCTGCATCCCAAAAGTTTTTATATGTCATATTTTCATCATTATTCACTTGTGTGTGTGTGTGTGTGTCTAATTTTCTTATTTGACACAAAATGTCACATCATTGGTATTAGGTATACAACATAGTGACTCATCTCTGTACCTTTTGCTATGCTCACCACAGGCATAGTTACCATCTATTACAGTATCATTGACTATAATCCCTATGGTGTGCCTTTTTTTTTTCTGTCTAGACCTTTTATTCTTGTGACTTACTCATTCCATAACTGGAAGCCTGTATCTGCCTCTCCCCTCTACCCATTTTGCCCATGCCTCCACCCCCTCTCTCTTCTGGCAGCCATCAGTTTCTTCTCTGTATTTATAGGTCTGATTCTGCTTTTTGTTTGTTCATTCGTTTTGTTTTTTAGATTCCACATACAAGTGAAATCATATGTTATTTGTCTTTCTCTGTCCACCTTATCTCACTTATCATAATATCCTCTGGGTTTAGCCATGTTGTTGCAAATGGCAAGATCTCATCATTTTTTATGGTTGTGTAATATTACACTGTGTGTGTACAGATGTAGATATATAGATACCACATCTTCTTCAACCATTTATCTACCAGTGGACACTTGGGTTCCTTCCATATTTTGGCTCTTTTATATAAGTGTATATAATTCATGGAAAACATCTATAACAAAAACTAAGTGATGGAGTATCTTCCAAGAACCCTGAAATACAAACAAATAGGCCAAAACCACTACAGCAACATGACTTATGTACAATCATCGGTTATGCTGGACATGCCCAAGGGAAGAGAAAGAGTAGTTTTGATATTCTTAACAGCTAGGGACTCTAGAAATTGTTATGTTTTGGAGAGAGCAATTTTCTATTTCAAAAAAATAAGCAAAACAAGCAGCAAACATATAGAAAGGTGCTCAACATCATTAGTCATCTGGGAAATACAAATTTAACTTGCAGTGAGTTACCACTGCACACCCATAATAACAGCTAAAATTTAAAAATTGACCATACCATGGGGCGCCTGGGTGGCGCAGTCGGTTAAGCGTGTGACTTCAGCCAGGTCACGATCTCGCGGTCCGTGAGTTCGAGCCCCGCGTCAGGCTGTGGGCTGATGGCTCGGAGCCTGGAGCCTGTTTCCGATTCTGTGTCTCCCTCTCTCTCTGCCCCTCCCCTGTTCATGCTCTGTCTCACTCTGTCCCAAAAATAAATAAAAAACGTTGAAAAAAAAATTTAAAAAAAAAAAAAATTGACCATACCAAGAGTTGGTACAGATGTGTACAAAGGAGACTCTCATAATGGCTGGTTGGAGTAAAAAGTACTCGGAAAATTTTGGCAGTGTCTACAAATGTAATGAAACTCAAATCTCTGCCCCAACAGTTCCATTCCTAGGAAAATTATTTCATATAAGCACCACAAAGTAGGTGGAGAGGGGGTGCCTGGGTGGCTCAGTTGGTTGATCATCCAACTTCAGCTCAGGTCACGATCTCACCGTTTGTGAGTTTGAGCTCCTCATCGGGTTCTGTGCTGACAGCTCAGAGCCTAGAACCTGCTTCTATTCAGTGTCTCCCTCCCTCTCTCTCTACCCTTCCCCCCCCCCAATAAATAAATATTAAAAAAAATTTTAAAGAAAGAAAGTAGGTAGAGAGTATTTTTTAAATCATGTGTAACAGCCCCAAAGTGGAAGCTATATCAGTTATCTCTTGTTGCATAATAAATTACCAACAAAAAAAACCAAAAAAAAAACAGTGGTCTAAAACAACAATAAATACTTATCAGACTTTCTGGGAGTTAGAAATTTAGGAGTGGCTTAGCTGGGTAGTTCTGGCTCAGTCTTTCATGGAGTTAAAATAAAGCTGTTGACTGGGGCTTCAATCATCTGAAGGCTCTCTGGAGCTGGAGGATCTGCTTCCAAGATGACTCATTCATATGGCTATTGACAGTTCCTCACTACATGGTTCTCTCCACAGGATTTCGTAAGTGTCCTCCTTACAACATAATGTCTGGCTTCCCCTACATCAAATGACCCTAGAAAGAGCAAAATAGAAACCACAGTGTCTCTCATGAATTAGCCTCAGAAGTCACACTCTGTTGTTTCCACAGTGAATAGGTCAGCCCTATTCACTGTGGGAGGGGACTAGACAATTTTGTGATTACTAGGAGGTAGGGATCATTTGGGGCTACTTAGGAGGCTGGATACCACACCATATATCCACCAACGATAAAAGTGTAGTCATACACTGGAAACTTTATAGTAATGAAAACAAATGAAGTACAGTTTACAGAGCAACGTTGATGAATCTTAAAAATATAATCAGTGACAGAAGCCAGATAAAAATAATACAGACTGTATTACTGCACTCATATGAAGTTTAAAAAAGCCAAAATTAAACTCTAGTACTTAGGATTCCACACTTACATAATAAAACCATAAAGAATAGGAAAATAAATGCTTACCTTAGGGAGGAAGTGAGTTTTGGTAGTGGCACATAGCTAACATCTGGAGTGCTGGATTTCAGTTACACATTTGTTAACTTAATTATAATTCGCTGAGCTGTACATTTATGTTCCATACATATTTTATATATGTTTGATGTATTTCACAATTGGAAAAGTTTTTTTTTTAATTTTTTTTTCATCTTTATTCATTTTTGAGAGAGAAACAGAGTGTGAGCAGGGGAGGAGCAGAGAGAGAGGGAGACACAGAATCCGAAGTAGGTTCCAGGCCCCGAGCCTTCAGCACAGAGCCCAACGCAGGGCTTGAACCCACAAACCATGAGATCATGACCTGAGCTGAAGTCAGATGCTCAACCGAGCCACCCAGGCGCCCCCGAAAAGTTTTTTAAAATTTTATTCCATGGAGGTTATTTTGGGACTTATTACAAAATTAAAATCAGTATTACTGATTATACTTTTTAAAAAATACTTTAACCCAGGGGTGCCTGCGTGGCTTAGTCAGTTAAGTGTCCGACTTTGGCTCAGGTCATGATCTCACGGTTCATGGGTTTGAGCCCCACATCTGGCTCTGTGCTGACAGCTCAGAGCCTGGAGCTGGCTTCAGATTCTGTGTCTCCTCTCTCTCTGCCCCTCCCCCACTCATGCTCTGTCTCTCACTCTCAAAAATAAACAAACATTAAAAAATTTTTTAAAAATTACTTTAACCTCAATTCCATTTGCAATAATCTCCAATTGTGTGATAATATGTATAAGTGCATCCTATCAATTAGGAATGGCTACAATATTACTACCATATTTTCAAAAGCTGTAATATCCCATTTCTCCAGTGAATGCCTTCACATTTATGTTTTATATATATGAATTTTTCTTTCCTTTAGGATGAAGATTCCCTAGTCATGAGAATAGTTATAGAGATGCTACCCTAAACACGCGTGTACACATACATATACACATACACACACACACACACACACACACACACACACACACACACACACCTGGAGAAGGAAACCACACCCAAATTTATGAGCATAGTTTTAGGACAGTGGAACATTAGGATTCATATAAGTCAGGTTTGGCAAAATAAGTCTATGACCTTGCTGTGATTATCTGTACCTCTATAATTTTTACAAACTATAGGCAATAAGACCATAGTTCATGTGGAAGTAAATCTATTAAAATATTTAACAAAGTGACATATACTAAAAGAGAAAGGGCTTTGGGATTACATTGTCTTTTGTATTAATATGTATTCTCTCTTCCAGTGGTATGGACAATTAGAATAGGATTTATTTATCTTATCAAATACAGGGCCCTTTCTGTTACTCACCTGTCAAATCTTACCTTTCTTAGGTAACGACATACACCAGGAGAATCAAGGGATTATTGGCTACCACATTCCAAAAAAGGGAATCTGCTGGGAAAAGGTGATTGTAGAAATCATATTCTTCTAGCATTGTGTGTAAGAGAGGACTCTTAGAAGGAGGCATTGGGATTAAGCATGTGGAATGGGAGCCTGACACTGGCATAGGAGAAGAAACTTTGTTACTTTTCAAAGGCCCCTGTAGTTTGACTGAGACTTCTAACCCTAATTAATTCTATCATTCTATCGTATCAAGAGAATAAGGATGGAAAACTGCCTTCTCTCTATTTTTCAACTATCTTTCCTTCTACTTTCTATCTTCCCCCTTCTGTGTCTTTTTGTCACTAAGCATAAACCTGGCAGTAGTTGGGGAACGATTGGGTGGGGGAAGGGTCATCTGGGGATATTACAATGGTAATACATCATTTTTTTCTATTAAAGGTGTTTAGGATTTTGGAAGAAGCTAAAGCACTATTCAATCTAGAAGACTATTCTGTCAGATAACACTGGAACAAATCTTCCTGACCATTGCTAATATTGACAAAACAAAATACTCAAATAAACCAGCTATGAGATTCAGTTCCAATAAGTGACCGTTATGTCTTTCTTAGATTGCTGTCTGCAATTAGATACTAATTACTATTAGACACACAGAGGGACTTCTCCCTCTCCCTTTGTGTCTTTGTGTGTGTCCATGTGTATATACAAATTGAACCCCCAAAGAAGAAAATGTGTAGATTTAAGATTAAGATTACAGTAAGTGACCTGTTGTAAAGAACTGAGATGTTACCCTACTTGAAAGCTATCAAGTTGGCTTACCACAGTTTCATGAATACTGGCAGAAGACCCTGGAATCCTGGGTCAAAGACAGGAATTTATTATAGCAATAGCAGTAATCAGAGATTATATTTGTGCCAATTCTTTAATCCCTAATTTTAATTTATTTTTTTAAGTTTATTTTTGAGAGAGAGACACAGAGTGTGAGCAGGGGAGGGGCACAGAGAGAGGGAGCCAAAGTCAGATGTTTAACTGACTGAGGCACCCCAATCCTTAATTTTTATAAGGCAACATAAAAAGAACCATGTAATGCCTGTACATTCAGTGGGTTGTGTGACAGAAGAGGAACTTTGGGCTTATGGAATCCAAATCTTTTCTAAAGGGCCCTACCTTTGCTCTGGAAGGAAACATTCTTAGTATACTAAACATTAAGTAAATGTTTCCTCTGGTCCAGAGGGAAATATGATCTCTCTTCAAGGCTGTTTGCTATATATTCATCCTTGCAAAAATAGTCCAAAGCAAAAGGGCAGTTAGTGCTTCTGTTTGCAAGTCATGCAGAAATGCAAGAGACCCATGAAGAATTGTCTCCCAATAAATATCTGCCCCTTATTTCCACACCGTCTTGGCTTCTGGCACATTTCTTCTTGAGTGTGCCACCTATCAGCCATTCTGGTTAATGTGAGATTGGAACCAAATTTAATTTGTCTCATATAATTTTCAATTATGTATAGACATAAGTAAATAGATAGCCCAAGAAAAAATAGAAAACTTAAGCTGATTAATAACTATTTTTTAATAAAAATGTTAATCAGGGGCACCTGGGTGGCTCAGTTGGTTAAGCATCAGACTCATGGTCTCAGCCCCATGTCGGGTTCTGTGCAGACAGCTCAGAACCTGGAGCCTGCTTCGGATTCTGTGTCTCCCTCTCTCTCTGCCCCTCCCCTATTCACACTCTCTCTCTCCTTCAAAAATAAATTAACATTAAAAAATTAAAAAAAAAAAGAAAATGTTAATCAGAACTCATCCCATCTGACTCTCCAAAAAAAGGCCCAGATGAGTTTAACTACTTTCAAGGAATCTCTGTTTTTTATAAGTGCTTCCTGAAAATATAAGAACTGCAAAATTGGTGTCATTTTATGAGATCATATCACCTTGATATTAACAATTATATAAACTTGATACCAACACTGGATAAGCATAAATCAAGAAAACTATTTTAATTCTATTTCACTTATGAACATAGGTTTGGGCAGATAGCTTTCTAAACCTTCTGTACATCATTATCCTGGTATTTCATTTTCTTGCACTCCTGGGTTGGTTCTACTTTTTTTGGTATACTGTATCTTCCTCTTTCTTGATTTGTGTCCTTTTTTTGCTGGAGTCAAACCACAAGTAACTTTCTAGGCAAGAGGAGGGAGTAAAGTTTCTGAGTAATTGCTTGGTTGTTTCTTTGTACTTCACACTGCTGGGACAGAATGTCTGGGTATAGAATTCTACTCTAAATAGTGTATTTTCTCAGAACATTGAAGACATTATGCCAGTCTCCTAACATCCAGGGTTGCTGATTAGCATTCCTTTGTAGTTAAACAGGTACCACCCCAAACATGAACACACCCAGCTCTTCCATCACCCCAAGACTTTTTTCCCTTTATGCTTGGAGTTCAAACATTTCATGAAGAAGAGTCTTGGTGTAGGTCGTGTTGCATTCATCCTGTTACACAACAGACTCCTTCAAGCTCAAGTCTTTCTTGAGCTTTGAGGAAATGTTTTCAGTTATTTAGTAGTTGCTCCCCTCTATCTTTCTGTGTTCTCTTTTTCTGTATTTACTATTATGCAAATGTGAGATCTCCCACATTAGTGATTTAAGTCCCTTATGTTTTCTCCCATATTTCTTTTGTTTTTTCTGTATTCTCAGAGAGTGCCTACATTTTGTCTCCCAGCCCTTATCTTGTTTCTTTTAAGCAATGGAATTTTTCATTTCAAAGGGTTCTTGCCCCACTAATGGCTCCTTTTTAAAAAAGCACCTTCTGGTTTTATGCATTGCAGCCTTTTCTAGTACCTAGGATTCTACACTTGGAGCCATCTGGGTGCTATACCCTACCTGACTGGAACAACTATGCTAGTTTTTAAATTTTAAAATTTTTTAAATTTTTAAACTTTAAAATTTTCATATATGTATATATATTTTTAATTTTCCCTATAATTTTAAGATCTCCAAATCACATGTCAACTCCCAAGCCCTGGGTCTCTCCAGGACTCCACTGAGAAAATCTGTACCTAGATCTAGTGTATCCCCTCTTGCTCGCTTGGTGACAAATTCTCTTGCTTTCATTTGTCAACACACTTCCATCTGCTTTCTAACTTGAAATCTTTTATATTGTTAACCCACTCATGACCCTTGCCTTTTGTTTTCCTCTTTTGTTGGAGGTTTATTTCTATTCCATTCATTTTAGGGAGGAGAAGCACCATGTCCTCCAAAATCCAAAGACTAAAGATTTAAGTTAGAGACGAAAACAGACACACACAAAACATATTCAATCGCCGAAGCGTATATAGGTAATAAACTTAAGAGCTAACCAGTGTAAAGGGATAAAGAAGGCATGGCGCAGGAAGGCCGGATGAGGAGACCTGTTGCAGGAAATAACACGGGGGTGCCTGGGTGGCTCACTTTGTTGAGCACCCCACTTCCACTCAGGTCATGATCTCTCTGTTCATTGGTGAGTTCCAGCACCGCTTCAGGCTCTCTGCTTCAGGACAGAGCCTGCTTCGGATCCTCAGTCCTCTGCTCCCTCTGCCCCTCCCCCTCTCTCACACGCGTTTATGATCTCTCTCTCTCTCAAAAATAAACATTAAAAGATAAAACGAACGAAAAAATCAGGAAAGAAATAGAGAACAAGTAAGTAGAAAGGCGGACAAAAACAGGAGACCCAGGATGTAGGGTGCAAGGATAGGAATAGGACTAGCTGAAGGAAAGCTGGAGGAAGTGGGGTTATGGAGGATAAAGGCTGAGAGGTCTGCACGCACCTGGAGGGGCTGAGGGCGGTCGGACCTCAAAACCCGGGCCTGAAGAAGCCGGCCAAACGCGGAGAAGGGGGGAGCGCCCGCGTAGGGGGGGTCAGGGTGTGGGGATACACGCGCTGGGACTAAGGGGGCGGGGCGCACGCGCCGGAGGATCAGGGAGTGGGGATGCACGCGCTGAGGGTTCAAGGTGTGGGGATACACCTGCTGAGGCTGACGGAGCGCGGCGCACGCGCTGAGGGGTCAAGGAGTGGGGATGCACGCGCAGGGGGTTCAGGGTGTGGGGATACACCTGCTGAGAATGAGGGAGCGCGGCGCACGCGCAGGTGGGTCAGGGGAGGGCCGCAAGCATGGCGGTTTCGGAGAAAGCGGGCTGCGCGCTGCTTATTGAGCGCAGCCAGAGAGCCCTGGGAGCGAGGTGTCTTGGGTGAGTATCCCCATTGGCTGGGGCGCTGCTGGCCGGGAGTGTCATGCGCCGCTCTGGGGTGGTGACGGTTGTGGGACGGAGGGAGGCGCGAGCCCCTCGCCAAGTTCCGTGGGTGAGGCAGCTGTGGTGCCAGCCGCCACGGAGACTCGGAGCCGTCCCGCGAGCGCCCGCAAGCTCCTTGCATGCAGCTCCTTCCCACCCGTCAAATCTGGGGCACACGGGGCCCCCGACCCCACCTTGCTGAAGGCCTGACGTCCAAAGTGATGGATAAAAGTGTGCCCTGGCTTTGTAAAGTTCTGGAAAACTTAGGTTGATTCCGGAAATTCTGAGACAAATTTGAAAGGACTTTTTTCTCTTTACCCAGTACAGGACTGAAGTCACTGTGAATCATCTAATTTGATTTCTACTTGAAAATGTCCTGCGTATGTGTTGTTTCAGTGTTAAAATATAGTTTGTGTGTAATTTTATTTTAAACAGCTTATATTTAAAATGGAATTTTAAAAAATGTTAGTGGGGGGGAAGGGACAGAGAGAGAGAGGGAGACAGAATCCCACACAGGCTCCACACTCAGCATGGAGCCCATTGTGGGGCCCCATCCCATGACCTGGAGATCATGACCTGAGCTGAAATTAAGAGTGGGATGCTTAACTGACTGAGCCACTCAGCTGCCCCTAAAATGGAATTTTAAAATGGTTTAAGACTTTAAGGAATCTGGCAGCCTTTGGTTTTTTTAAATGCTTTTTGAAAACCAACAGTTTTAACAGAGGTCATAATTTTTGGTTTCGGAACATAGAATTTTAATAGTTTCGGAACTAATCATCTTCTTAAGTATCAAATAGAGAATAAAACATCTATTTCAGAGACCTTATTGTCTTTGTACTTCTAGAACCTAGCACGTGTCTGGCACATTGTAGACATTTAACAAATGTTTGCACTGAATGCAGAATGGAAGAAAGCCATTTTTTAAATGGACAGACCTGTTACATGAAAGCATTTAAACCCATTATGCCCACTCTATTATCTTCACACATCTTTAGAACCTTTAGTTGACAGACTTGCCTAGAGCATTATCTTTTAATAAACCTAACCAAATCCCACCCCAGGAGCTTATCCTTCATGAGATCAGCAGTGGGATCTCAGAAACTGTATTAGCCAGGTGGTCTTTATGCACAGCCAAAATAAAGGATCCAGATCTCAAAGGATGTACCACCAGAATTGTACAACCAATCTTCAAGAACTAGGGTGGCAGTGAGGGTTTTGTGCACTAAAAGCATGGCCAGCCTTTCTCAAGGGCTCTCTGCATGTCAATTTAACTTTTTCTGCTACATTAGTCTTTTCTCCCACAATGGGATGTTGCCGCTGCTGGCTTACAGACTTACCTCATTACATTTTATCATCAGAGAGAACTTTACCTCACTCAAATTAGAAAATGCCTTGAAGGATTCAAACTGATTTGCCAAGATCTTGTATGCCTATCATTTTGATGCACAAAAAAAAAATCTCAATTTCCATTTATTTTTTTTTAATGTTTCTTTATTTTGAGAGATGGGGTCAGGGGGTAAGGGAGCAGAAAGAGAGGGGGAGAGAGAGAAGCCCAAGCAGGTTCCATGCTGTCAGTTCAGAGCCCAACTTGGGGCTCAATGTGAGGAACCATGAGATCATGACCTGAACCAAAATCAAGAGTTGGACACTTAACTGATTGAGCCACCCAGGTGCCCCTCAACTTCCATTTAGATCTCATGTCTAGGGGTGCCTGGGTGGCTGTCAGTTAAGCATCTGACTCTGGCTCAGGTCATGATCTCATGGTCCGTGAGTCTGAGCCCCATGTCAGGCTCTGTGCTGGAGCTCAGAGCCTACAGCCTGGTTCAGATTCTATGTCTCCCTCTCTCTGCCCTACCCCCACTCGTGCTCTGTCTCTCTCTCTCTCTCTCTCAAAAATAAGTAACATTAAAAAAATAAAAACAAAAAAGGATCCCATGTCTAGGGTGAGAAAAAATCAGTTCTCCAAGGGCTACCACATACAGTTTTATAAATTGTGGCATGGAGTGTCTTTTTTCTAATTTGCATATGTCATATAAGCCAGCAGAACCATAATTCCCTAATAATACTTGTTAATTTTGAGCACTTAAAATGTAAGTACTTTATTAAGTACTATCTGAGTATAAACTCAACCAATAAACTAGTTAAATAGGTACTGTTTTTATTCCCACTTTACAGATGAGAAAACAGAGGCAAAGATAGGTTAGGTAGCTTACCCACAATAACACAGATTTTTTAAAATGGTATACTTGGATTTGAACTCAGCTTATCTGGCTTCAGAGCTAGTCTCTTAAATTCTTATAGGGGTTAAGAACATACTGCCTCTCAAAAGAAAGGAATTGCTGTTCCCATAAGGCTGTGGTTCTCAACCAGGTCCGATTTTGTCCTGGAAGGATATTTGGCAATATCTAGAGACATTTTTGGTTGTCACAGCTGAGAATGTGGGTGCTACTGGCATCTGAAGAATAGAAGCCAGGGATGCTGCTGAACATTCTACTATATACATATAGCCCACCACTGAGAAATCCAGCCATTAGGCAAAAGGGCTTTGAGCTGACAGGTCAACTTTGTTGTTGTTGTTGTTTTAACATTCCAGATGTTGCTCTTCATTATCTGGTGTATATTTTAATTTCCTGGGGAGTGTTCCAAAGTTACACAAGCCTTCACTGAAATGGTTACCCTTTTTTTCCCACCCCAACATTTTTCAAATGCATGATACACTTCAGAATTGCACTACTAAAGTGATTCTCAGGAAGGTCAGATGATGTGCAAGGGTGGGGAGGACGTGGTATATTAAAATAGACATATTTTAATCTGTAGGAGAATTTAAAACTAAAACAAAAATAATTGGTTCTTCCAACCTCCCTCCTATTTAAAACCAGTATTCTGTTGACACAGTTTGTCCATTAGTTTTCTGGCTTCCGTCTGCCTTCCTCCCAAGTTGGTTAAATAAGCACAGGTGACTTACATCCACCCTATGGACAAACCAGATTGATCCTCTACCCACTGACTCTTTCCTTTAGAGACCCCACAGCAACTACGAAGACAGGATAAAGGTATGTAAATACTGGCACTGTTTTGAGAAGATGCCCAGGATACTGCCCAAATTATAGTTCTTCAGCACTATAATTGGGTAGCTTTTTATTAATTTCTAAGGTTATTTTTTGGTGTTTTTACTTTAGTAAAAGATTCATTTAAATTACAGACACCTTTAAAAAATTTTTTTTTAATGTTTATTTTTTTTTGAGAGAGAGAGAGAGGCAGAGAGCGAGAGAGACACAGAATCCAAAGCAGGCTTCAGGCGCGGAGCTGTCTGCACAGAGCCTAACGCAAGGCTCAAATTTAGGGGACTTCAAGATCATGACCTGAGCCAACTGCGTCACCCAGGTGCCCCTGGGCACCTTTTTTTTGAAACACAAATTTGGAAAGCTTAAGCCATTCATAAGTCAATTCAATCAGGCCATTGTTATCCCAACCCTGACCTGAGATTTAACTCCCTCACCAGAAGAGAAACTTTGCTAGGGTTTTGTTTTTTGTTTTTGAGACTTTTTTTGTAATGTTTATTTATTATTTTTTGAGAGAGCGAGAGAGAGCAGGGGAGCCATGCTGACAGCAGAGAGCCCCACTTGGGGCTTGAACTCACAAACCGTGAAATCATGACCTGAGCCAAAGTCAGACACTTAACCAACTGAGCCACCCAAACACCCCTTGATTTTTGTTTCTGTAGATAGGTAGTGGTGGAACATTAAAGAGTAGAGAGAAGGTAAAGCATGCCTGGATGAAGAGCCAAGAAGGGGAATGAAAAAATAGGATTTTACACAACTCACAGTACTCAGAGCCTTTCACTAAAAAATTAAAAGAAAAACACAAAATGGTGGTCTGTGGTATCAAAAAACAAAACAAAACAAAAACCCCACATGTTTGAAAAAGTTTCCCAGGGAAAAATGATGACTTTCAAGAATAAAATATATTTTGGAAGACTGTACCTAGCCCAGCCTATTATGTAACCTTTGCTATAATTGCACGTGTATTTTCACAATATTGTTATCATATATGAAGGTGAAGTTGTAGTAATGGAGAAGGTAGCATAAATACAAGAAACCATTTTTAAAGAAAGGAGTGGCAAAACTTGGTGGCAGTCTATGGGGAGTAAATGATAGAAGAACAGCTACATGGATCTGAACTTGGGGAACCATTAACAGAGTTAAGGAGGTTGGGAAGGTGAATTTGGAAAGATTTTATCAGCAAAATCTTGTGCCTTAACGGCTTTCTTATGGCCCATGGTTTTGTTAGTAAGCCTCAAAATGTCACTCCAACTACACTGTTAAATGTCAGAACGAGAGCTAAAGAGACCAGGGCTATCCCAGGGAATCCAGGATACAGTGGTCACTGTAGCTATAAAAGGTTCTGCCCTTCCACCACCACCACCAATACTACATTGAATGGTGGGTATATTCAAATCTTTACCTTAGCCAACCCAACAAAATCTTATTGAGTAAGTACTCTCTTTGGACACTTCGCTGATTCTAGAGATACTGAGATTTAAAAAGAGAGAGAGATCCTCCTGCCTAGAGTTTAGTCTTTGAGAAAAAGTACAAATAGATATAAAAGATACAAAAGTTGCATATCTCGTAGCAGAAAAAAAAAATGATGGTAGAGTGTGTGTTAGGAAGAAATTCATTCAGTCATTTTTTTCAAAATATTGAACACAGACTCTATGCCAGGCACTGCTAAACACTGAACACAGAGTAAAGAACTCCACAGAAGAGGTGTCCCTTCCTGGTTTATGTTTTAGTAACAAAGATAATAAACAAACAAGATACTTACAGATTGATAAATGCCGTAAGGGAAATAAGATGGTAAGAGAGAGTAACTAAGCATAGGCCAGTCTTGGAAATCTAATGTACCCAAGTTTGTAGAGGTAAATAGTTCCTACTCACTAGTTGATGTGATTAACTAGAGTTATAACTCAAGCCCATGGAATCACTGGAAATTTTGCAATTTCTCTTTACTGCATACCCAGTTAATTTCCTGCAACATGTGGAAAGATGACATTTCTTCTGATGCTGCCTTTCATGAGAATACATCAGATTTTGTTGTACAGGTTTTGTAAGAAAGGTACCCCGAAGTATGAATATAAAAATAGGATTTGGCTGTTTTGTTTTTTTTTTAAGGTTACTGTCCAAGGTTTATTGAAGGTATTACAGCACAGCAAAGATTCAAATGGCTCCACGTGGTGTTTTGAAATTCATGCCAACTGTAGGCTAGGTGACCTGCAGGTTGGACAGACTGCCAAAGTCGAAAAGTTTCAACATTTCCTTAGTGTCAGGATCTACTTCAATGATCTCCTGATCCGGAGGGCTGAGACCTCGGGTACATAACTATCCCTCCTTTCTCTCTCCTCCTCCTGCAGCTTGATGGAGATGCCTCTCACTGGGCTTCTCTGGATCCGCTTCATCAGATGTGTAACATAGCCTGCAATCTTGTTACGGAGCTTCTTGCTGGGAATAATGGCGATCTCCTCACACACGTGCTTCTTGGTGTGGAAATCGTTGCCCAGGTGCATGTAGTACTTCTCAATGATGACCCGGGCCGCCTTCTTCACGGTCTTGGTGCGGACGTGGCCCATGTTGGCGGGTATAGTAAAACAGCTGTGGTTTGGTTTTTTTTCTTTTTTAGGCAGGAGGATTATTCATTCAATAAACTGTGTGTTAGATATTTTTCTACTCTTCGAGATGGGGAAGCTATTTTTTTAAGTTATATTCTTGTTACCTGTGTATGGAATAATACGTGTATGAAAGAGTGATATAAAAATAGGAGTATGGCATTTCTGATATTTGACCCCAGTGAACATGTTGTTGGGTATTCTACATTTCTTCTCTTTAGTCTTTACCAGTGGTGAATTGCCCCTTCAAATAGAAGAATGGCAGTGGTGTGTGAGAAGATTACACTTCTTCTTTGGGAGAATTTTGCTTTAAAAGTAAATATATTCAGGGGTGCCTGTCTGGCTCAATTAACATCCAACTCTTGATTTCAGTCAGTTCAACATCCAACTCTTGATTTTGGCTCAGGTCATGATCTCACGGTTTGTGGGATCAAGTTCTGCTTAGGGCTCTGCACTGACAGCATGGAGCCTGCTTGGAATTCTCTCTCTCTCTCTCTCTCTCTCTCTCTCTCTCTCTCAATAAATAAGTAAACTTAAAGAAAAAGTGAGTATACTCATCTGAAAAAATAAGCAGCAGGGCAGGGAACCTAATACCTGATGAGTACCTATGTTATGGTAACTGATACTCTCTATTCCAGGATCATAGATTCAAAATGAGCATTTGGATCATCAAAAATCAATCACATACTAGAGTTAGAGTTATTAGTATTTTCCTTAAGAAGGTGGGTGATTGGCATATATATTTTTAAGTCCAGAAACCCACATTGGTTAAAGGTCAGAAAAGGAAGACCACCACTAATAAGAGGAAGTCAAGGCAAACATTCGATCAGATGTGACAGGTTTCAGGAAGACACAAATACTGAATGATGCAATATTCACATAGACACAAATACTGATAATTAAAACCAAAAAGAAGTCTGATGAGACAGGATCCAGCTTTCACAGAAATTGGACTAGTTGGGAAAAATGGGCTGGAGAATGGATACAACATACCAACCCCAAAAAGTTTGATAATTAAGTCTTTTGCCAAAATAGTTTCTAAATTCTTCCCCATTGGTCAGCAGAAAGCATCTTAGGGGGAATAGCTAATTGGAGTGTGGAGTGACTAAATAAGAAAGAGACAGAAGATACTGATACTTTTTAGTACATGGAGCACTGGGTATTAAGGAGTGAGAGAGGAAGGAATAAAACCTTGATGTGACATTAAACACTATGTTCTTGTGTCTTTCGTTTTGTTTCAGAAGCAACAATGGATTCTTCTAATCATGGAATTCATACTCGAACAGCTGTTTACTGTCATTCTCTTGGTATTTTGAAATTCTCGTTCTATAAAGCATATAGATGTTCTCACAATTGCAAGTCAGTCCCTCCAGAGTCCACCTTCTTACTTCCTTAATACCAGTATCCAAAGAAACTGGGAATTGGTTTATATCCTTTCCAACAATGAAGTAGTAAAAAATCTTACTAAAATGCCACAATAGATTTTATTAAATAGTATTAAAAGTAAGAAATTATTAACAGTTACATTCTATATGGCAATTAGTTTAAGTAATTTCCAGTGTAATTTACACTTGGCCCTCATAATTTTAAGCAACCCAAGAGGAAATTAGTTACCGCATGAGTAAAAAAATTATGAATTAGGATATGACCCATAAAATGAGGAATTTTAATTAAATTATTGGTACAGATCCTTACTTAGATTTTACATCTTCTTGTCTATGGTAGTGGGGCCAACAGTGGATGAGCTTAACTGTAGACTGCAGTTGAAATTCTCCAAGTGAAAGTTGACTCTACAAGTGAGGAATTTTACAGAGAATCAGGAAACTGAAGTTTTGCCATCCTTGGCAGGCTTAACAAATTTGTCTCTATAAAGTTGTCTGATATGTCTCATTCCCTCAGATAGAGCATCAGATATTATTGCCTTTATGTTGAAAGCTTACTGCTTAGATTTTCTCCCTTCATAGTTCATGGCTTTACTTCAGAGGAAATTTTTTTTAATACGTTAAATATTATAAGGATTTTGATTGTGTAATGGCCGCTGTTATATTTGACCAGGACTTTGAACATAGCAATGATTCGTTGCCACTTCAGGTGAGGGAACTTAATTTAAAATGTTCCCAAGGTTATAATAAGAATTTAATTATCAGATCTGGAATTGCTCATTGGAATTTAACTGCTTCATGAATCAACATACTTACTCTCACAGTATCTCTGCCAAGACCAGAATTGACAAGTTTGGTGTGATTTAGTTACGAGCCCACATGATTTTCGGTAGGTTAGGTCAGAGAACCAATATTTTTTCTGAGGAGGGACTGCTTTGAATCTGCCTGAAATTTTGTGATTGCTGGGTTAAATGAGTGAACATGGCACCAAAGTTATAGCAGGGGGATCATCTGTGAATTTCATGAAACTCCAGACAAGTGGTTGGAAGATGTGACATTAACAGCTGTCTAGATCAGCTATTGAAAAATGTTCAACGCTCCTAAGCAGTTACTGCCAACTTATTAAGGAGGATGAGTTTGGTACTTCATCTGCCTAAATGGAGGTCTAGCAGAAATAGCTACCTTCTCAAGATTCCAACGTCCTTATTCTTTTCTTCTCATAGTCTGGTTTACAATAATACATTCAGTGGCTTGAATTAATTTCATTCATTCCACATACTGGTTGAGTATCTGCTATGTTCCAGGAGACACAGTAGGTATTCAGGGATGAATGTCCTCATTCAGTGATGAACAAAACAAGCATATCTCACGGCTGTCATTCTAGTGAAGACAGAAGTGGATACACAAGCTATAATTACTAGTACCTTCTAGTAACTAATACTAGCAATTGTGATTACTAATTATTCTGTGTTAATAGTTAAGATAAGTGCTATAAACAGGGAGAAACCATTGTGCGGTGAGGAAGACTATCAAAAAATGACTCTGGAAAAGTGACATTTAAACTGAGAGGTAAAAGGTAAGAAGATACCAGCCAGCTAGCAGAGCTCAGGCTCAGGAGTACCTTCCAGCTGGAGAGAATAACACTTGTTCAGCCCCTGAGGCTGGAAAAAAAGATTGATGTGATTAGATCATCTGACATCTAGGGCTGAAGCAAAAGGAACATTGGAAAGGTGTGCAGAGGCATTTTAGGCCTTGATAAGAGTTTGGATTTTATTCCAAGTACAATCAAAAGTCATTAGAAGAGACTTACCAGAAGAGCATTTATTTTTTTAACACCAAGCATATAATACCTACAGCAAATATTTAATGGGAATTTGTTGTTAGTTGTGCCAAATTTAATTTGGTAGTCTCATGTTGGACTATCAGTTGGTCCTTACTAATATCTGAGAGGACGTTTAATACACTGGCAGGGATAAGAGCCAGATTTTGCAGAATTAAATAATAGATAAGGATAAAAATAAAAGAGTAAGTGTAGTCATTTTACTCTACTTAACTAGCTTTTAAAAAAAGGAATATGTCTTTTAAAAGCATTTTTATTGCCATCCTTATTCACTTTATATTTTCCTTTTTGTTTTAATTCACATTATATTTTCAAGTATGAACTACTTCCTCTAATGTAGTGCCCTGGGGTCACATACTTTCTGTTTGTGCTAGCCAATCTTACTTCATGTGTACTTAATGCTCTAGTCTGATTTTTTTTTTTGATGGTATAGATCCCTGGCTTTAAAGTGATGACAAAATATCCAGGTGGATTTAAGTGGCAAATATTAAAACTGTAAAGTTAAATTTCTCTTCTCTTAAACCTCCTAATTCTCTTGGTTATTTCTGTCTGTCCCACTAAAATATAAAGTCTTACTCATCTTTCCACATTATACATTATATAGTATACTGCTTCAAGCATGGTTGGTATACCATTAATGAATATTTTTTTAAGCAGAATTAATTTTTCTGCTACTGATACTTTTTCCAGGTTATTTTATGATGGCAAGATACACATATCATAAAATATACTGTCTTAACCATTTTAAGTGTACAATTCAGTAGTATCAATACATTCATAATGTGTGTACAATTCATACACTTGTAATGTGTATCACACATAACTATCCATCTCCAAACTATTTTCAACTTAGAAAATATTTATTTCAGGGCATCTGGGTGGCTCAGTTAGTTGAGCATCCGACTTCAGCTCAGGTCATGGTCTCACAGTTCGTGAGTTTGAGCCCCACATCAGGCTCTGTGCTGACAATGCAGAACCTGCTTGGGATTCTCTCTCTCTCTCTCTCTCTCTCTCTCCCTCTCTTTCTGCCCCTCCCGACTCTCTCTTTCTCTCTCTCAAAATACATAAACTTTAAAAATGTTTAAAAATATATTAATTTCCAATAGTTAACATTTGCTTAATAATTTCAATACAATTATATTTCTTTAAGTTGTTCTCTAAATTCTAATTTCAACACCCACTTGGGAATCATTCTCAACCCTCTTTGGCTGCTCTTGACCACTCTTGCTCTGTATCAGAGTAATATTTCTCTTTGATTAGCTCTAAAATCTTCTGGCAAACGAATACCCCATCTGTGCCTTCACTCTTTCACACTTAGGGTCACTCTCTTAGGCTGTTTCTCCACTTAAAGGGATCAAGTGTTTTTGTTTAAATATTTTAAAAATGGGGTACCTGGGGAGCTCAGTCAGTTAAACGTCCAACTCTTGATTTTGGCTCAGGTCATGATCTCATGGTTCATGGTTCGTGAGTTTGAGCTCTGCATTAGGTTCTGCACTGAAATTGTGGAGCCTGCTTGGGATTTTCTCTCTCTCCCTCTCCCTCTCCCTCTCCCTCTCCCTCTCCCTCTCCCTCTCTCTCTCCCTCTCTCTCTCTCTCTCAAAAATAAATGTTAAAAGTAAATAAATATTTTAAAAATACAACTAATCAAAAAATAATATTTAGATGAACATAAAGTGGTTTCTCACCTCATCCTTGTGAATCAAAAATATGAGTTCTGTGCATATTTTCAGTAAGAAGTTAATTCTGATTTTTTTTCAAGGATTGTTCCTTCTAGAATGCAAGGATCCCAGGGGTTTTTTTTTAACTTAGCTTTGACGTGCATATGGTAAAAACACTGTGCTAGAAAAGAATTGTGTTATCTTATCCTCATTGTGGTAAAAGAAAAAACACGTAACATAAATATACCATCTTAACCATTTCTAAGTGTAGAATTCAGTAGTGTTAAGTGTATTCATATTGTTGTGCAACCAATCTGCAGCCACCCTGGTGGCTCAAGTCGGTTGAGGGTCTGACTTCGGCTCAGGTCATGATCTCAGGGTTCATGAGGTCAAGCCTGCATCGGGGTGTGTGCTGACAGCTCAGAGCCTGGAGCCTGCTTCACATTCTGTGTCTCCCTCTCTCTCTGCCCCTCCCCCGCTCACGTTGTCTGTCTCTCTCTCTCTCTCTCTCTCAAAAATAAATAAGCATTGAAAAAAGTTCTTAAAAAGTGTTCCTTGGACATTAAATAATCACTTTTAAAGAAGCTCCCTAATGAGTTATCTTCTAAAGCAAGGACAGCGGTGTACAAATAGCCCTTCAGATGTATGGGAGACTTAACAGGACAAACACATGTTTTGAGCTTAGATCACTGAGCAACATCTCTATAATTTTTATCCCAGCTCATACAACAGGGAGAAAAAAAAGAAACCTCTGACTTCTGAGGGACAAATACATCAGCAAAGTCTCTATCATGTGGGACAGCATTTGGAAGTTTACTACAAGATAAAAACAAGGACATTGCTGGCTGCAGAGAGCACCAGTTACCAAATTCATTAAAACAGCAGATAATGGACCCCACTCCCAAAGATTCCAATTCAGTTAAAACCGCACTGGGACCAGGCCTCTGTGCTTCTCAAAGCACCTGGGGTGATTATGATGCAGATGATATGAATCACATGTTGAGAAATATTCCATGGTATGCATCAGGCTGTATCTAGGGATCTTATTAAACATGCAGGTGCCCTGGCCTTCTCAAACCCAACGAATAAGCATCTAGAGGAGTGGGACCAAGGCATCTTTTTAACAGGTTTTCTGGGAGATTGTGATGAACCATTGTCTTATTGTTAGTGTGACTGTCTGCCCACTTTTTAGTTGTAATTCACATATCCTATAATTCACTTCTTTTAAGTGTACTAATTAATGATTCTTAGTCAATTCAGCCATCACTACAATCCAGTTCTAGAACACTTTGCTGTTCTCATCACGCTAATAAGATCTCACTGATAAGATCCCTGTTCCCACCCCCAGTCCTAGGAAACCCCTAGGACTTTCTGTCTCTATAGATTTCTCTTCTCTGGACATTTCATATAAATATCTTGTATGCCAGATTTCTTTCATTTAGTATGGCTTTTTAAAATGTTTATCTATTTAATTTATTTAGAGAGAATGCATGAGCAGGGAAGGGGTAAAGAGGGAGGGACAGAAAGAATTCCAAGCAGGCTCCACACTACCAGCGTAGAGCTGGACACAGGGCTGGATCTCACAAACCGTGAGATCATGACCTGAGCTGAAATCAAGAGGCAGACGCTTAACCAACTGAGCCACCCAGACACCCCTCATTTAGTATGTTTTTGAGGTTTATACTAGTTTCTAATTGCTGCAAATTGCCACACACTTAGTGGCTTGAAACAGTGCAAATTATCTTGAAGTACTAGAGGCCAAAAGTCCAAAATGGGTCTTAGTGGGGCTAAAATCCAAGTATCAGCAAAGCTGTCCTTCTGGACACTCTGGGGGTGAAACCATTCCTTGTGTGTCCAGCTTGTAGAGGCCACCTGCATTCCTTGGTTCTTAGCACCACTCTCACTCTGACCTTTGCTTCCATTGCCGTGTTATAAATACCCATGTGATTGCATTGGGTCCACTATGATAAGCTCATCTCAAGATCCCTAAGTTAATCACATCTGTAAAATCACTTTTGCCATGTAATGTATTCAGATTCCAGAAACTAGTGTTCTACCTACACAAGGTTCATCCATGTTGTATACATGTAGTATCAGTATTTTGTTATTTTTTTATGGCTCTAGTGTATGGACATACCCTGTATTTATTCATTCACCAGTTAAAGGATATTTGAATTGTTTTCACTTTTTGGCTATTATGACTAATGCTGCTGTGGACATTCACACACAAGTCTGTCTGTGGACATGTTTTCATTTGTCTTCAGTATATGTCTAAGAGTGAAATTGCTGGTCATATGGTCCCAGATTTATTTTGTCCTGGTTTACTTACTAATAGTTCTCCCTGGGGCAGCTGGGTGGCTCAGTCAGTAAGCATCTGATTCTTGATTTGGGCACAGTTCATGATCTCAGTCCGTGGGTTCAAGCCCTGTGTCGGGCTCTGTGCTGACAGTGCTGAGCCTGCTTGGGATTCTCTCTCTCCTGGTCTCTCTGCCCCTCCCCTGCTCACGTGCTCACTCTCTCTCTCAAAATTATATAAACATGTATAGTTCTCCCTTTTACTCTCAAAATTATCTCAGTTTGTGTAGTAACCCTAATTATAGCAGCTTATAGACCAGAACGTATTGCAATCAATGTAGTCCTGCCTCCTGGCCCAGAATGTTTTACAGGTGGAAAGAGTAACATTAATTATAAACTTGATATAGAAACATAGGTAGTAACTCTAGTTCTTACCTCAGAGCTTTCTAAATGTGGAGATATTTTGAAACTAAATGAAAATCAAACAAACACAAAAACCAGAAATGTTGAAGGATGGAGGGCAGGAAAGGAAGAGAAAGTAACCAGGGGTCTAAGTTTGGTACTTGAATCCCCAGACATCTGTGAAATCTCCACATCAAGAGATAGAAGGACAGCAATGGGTAGGGAAGAACAGATAAATACAATTAAACAAGGAGAATCTAACAATCTAGGAATTCAGTAAAAGCAAAAGGATTGTAATTTCTGAGTTTAAAATGACCTCAAGGGGCGTGTGGGTGGCTCAGTCGATTGAGCGTCCAACTCTTGATTTCAGCTCAGATCATGATCCCAGGTCATGGGATCAAGCCCCATGAGCCCCACAGTGGGCTGTGCTGAGCATGGAGCCTGCTTGAGATTCTCTCTTTCTCTCCCTCTGCCCTTTTCCACTGTTTGTGCCCTCTCTCTCTTTAAAGTAAAAAATAATAATAAATTTTTTAAGTGACAGCAAGTTTTGTCTCCTTGTGTTTTGTGTGTAAACAGTAAAAATTTAAAGGCATATACTCCTGGAGCACCTGGGTAAGTCAGTCAGTTAAGCAACTGACTTTGGCTCAGGTCATGATCTCACAGTGCATGGGTTCAAGCCCCGCAGTGGGCTCTGTGCTGACAGCTCAGAGCCTGGAGCCTGCTTCAGATTCTGTGTCTCCCTCTCTCTCTGCCCCTCACCTGCTCACACTCTGTCTTTCTCTCTTTCAAAAATAAATAAACATTAAAGGCATACACTCCTGCTATATGCTAATTACTACACAGGGGCAGAGAGGCTAAGCCAGCTGTTCCCAGACTTTATGACTAGGCACTAGATTCACCTGGGGGGCTTTTCTTTAAAATGAAGATTCCTTGGGGCCCCTGGATGGCTCAGTCGTTTAAGCGTCTGACTTCAGCTCAGGTCATGATCTCACACTTTGTGAGTTCGAGCCCCACATTGGGCTCTGTGCTGACAGCTCAGAGCCTGGAGCCAGCTTCAGATTCTGTGTCTCCCCCTCACTGCCCCTCCCCTGCTAATGCTCTGTCTCTGTCTCAAAAATAAATAAAAACATTTTTAAAAAATTTTTAAATGAAAACTCCTAGATTCCAAACCCTGTAGAGTCTGATTCAGTCAGAGTGGTGGAGAACCCAGGAATCTGCATTTTAACTAGTACTCCTCCTAATTCTGATACGTATTTGGCTCTGGGGCAAAAAATGGGCAGGCTTCCAGGGGATTCACAAGTTAAGGCTTGCAATTTTAACACCTAAGAAGTCATTTTTATTCTTGGGAATTAGTAGCAGGTAACAACATATCTTTAGTGATGTCACCACTCAAATAAGACTACCACTAAAGCCATACCGAAGAGATGACACATTCTCCTTTCCCAAATTACCAGTGTCAAGGCCTCCTTGCTAAAGTAGTTTTGGCTACCTGAGTCATAAAATAATTTCAAAGAAGATAGATCAGCCTACCTTGCTTGCAGAATTTCACGTTTTTTGATATCATGAGGTCGAAACTGGACATCATAAGAATACAGCACTGGCATCTAGGCTGACTCCAGAATATTATTTCTCAGTAAGGTGTGAATCCTGAGGTTCCTTCCTTCCTTGTCTTTGCAATCTTGTGACACAAGTGATCTCCCTTGGATTCTCCCTTTCACATCTGACATCAACCAAGAAGGCGCGTAGCAAACTTACGTGGATCCCACATACAACTAAGAGAAATGTGAAAAGCAGAGTTTTTAAGACAAAAGGGCTGTATGTTTCTGTTTAATAAAATGCATGGATCCAAGAGAAAGTGGGAGAATTAAACATTACCTAAAGCAGCTTTGACTTCAGATCTTGACCACTAAAGTGAGGTGTCAAAAATAACCATGCCCTTGGCCCCTGCTCAGGGATGATATACAAGTTAGTGAAGCATTCCATATTTAAAAATTTTTTACATAACCATCCCCCTCCCCAATTATGATTGGTAGCTACCTTAAACATTTATGAGTCATAGTTCTCTCCATTAAGGAGCTTAAAATCAAAGAAAGGTAAAATGTTGATTCTGGTTGAAACTGGGCAATAGGTAAATGGGAGTTCATTGTGCTATCCCTTTAACTTCTATTTGTCTGAAAATGCCAATAATGTTTTTTCTTTAATCTAGTTAAGGAAAATGAAACATGAATAAACAACCAATTATCAATACAAGGCAGTAAAGTTCCCAGAAGGGAGAATAAACTCCAGGCTATAGTGCTATTTGCTTGGGTACGATTCAGGAACAGGGAAGGAAATGCCAACCATCAAAATTATGGACTAGGAGGAGCCACGATTAATGCCTCTGGCTCTAATATGGCAAGATGATGTTCCCAAGTACAAGATCAAACCACGTTCCTAGAGTCTATTTTGCCTCCCCATAGCCTCCTTCCTTATGATGTTCCTCCCCACCCACCCAACTCCAGCTCAAGGCAGGAAGTTGGGCTCCACGGGTCAGATTTGACTCCATATTAAGAAAACTAACAAAGCTTTCCAGCAATGTACTCCTCTGGTTTTCCATCTTCTTATTCCTTTCCTCTCCCAGGGCTTGCAGTGTCTCCTATGCAGAAACAATTTCAAGGACCTCATTTTCTTCTGCAGTAAAATTCGAGAGTTGTGTCAGAAATCTGACATGAGCTGGTAAGGCAACCTGGAGAAATTTCAAGGTCTTCTGTCACCGACACCCTTGTTTTTATGCTAGTCTGGGCCATGGGCATTATAAAAGAGGAAAAGAGGTTTTAAAAATACATTTAAAAAGTAATGAGTAAGGAGATGTAAGCAATCTGGAGCCTCATCTAGATAAAGAACACTCTTCTTCCCTCCCTTTTTTCTCCTTTATTTCTTATCCTCTTGGCCACCCACTTTCTCTTTCTGTGTCTTCAATTCTCAACTCTTTTACTACTTCCCTCCATTTGGGGGGCTTACTCCTCCAAGCATTAATTATTCAAAAGGTATAGGGAGTGACAACACAAAATGAGAATTGGAGCTCAAGGATCCAGCCTCCCCCAGCACTATAATTATGTAATTAGCTATACAACTGGTTGGGAGCTGAAGAAAAGCATGAGGTGGAAAATGTACATTACCTACCAATACCACACATGTTAACAATGGCATCCCATTTCAGTTACACACACCCTTCCTCCCCTCATAAGCAACAGTCAATGAATTAGGTAGGACACCGATATGATGTGGAAGTGGTAGATCTGTCCACAAGATGGCAGTCCTACTTTGTAGTGTATAACAATAGGAAATTTGCGGTGGTACAAAATATGAATAAACTTAGAATTATGTTATTTATGTAGGTGATATCATGAATTATATTTCAATTCCTACCACATATTAACAATTTTTTGTTTGGGTCACAGTTAAATTTTGAGGTGTGGGTGATATTTATTACAAGGGAACATTCTAAATAGGTGTGTGTATGCGTGTGTGTGTGTGTGTGTGTGTGTGTGTGTGTATCCCACCTAACCTGAACTGTTGAATGAAATTCCAATGACTGGACTCTCAGGGGTGCAGCTAATTTGGGGGGTAATGCTTAAAAAGCACTGGAAATAGAGGTTTATATTCCATGTTAATGAATTTGAACTTTATCTTGAAAAACATGGGGAATCATTGAAAAATTTTAAGCAGGTGGGTGACTTGATCAGAGCAATGTTTCCCCAATTTCACTCATTGGTATAGCACCTTCATGATTTTTGCCATAACTATTACCAGTAGTTAATTTACTCAATGTTGTTTAAACCTACTTTTACTCTCTTATAATGTATTTAAAGAGGAAACTCATTACTAGTATTGCTTGCCATAATCAATTTCCAAAATAAATGTACAACTGTTGAAATGGAACAATATTCATTTATAAACTTAAAATTACCTCATGCACCACTATAGTGTTAAGTCTCCCACACTTTGGGTCACTCTCCTGTGTGGTATGGACTGAGTTAGGGGTGCCCCCTGAAAGCACAGAAATTGGGTTTGCATCAGATACTTTTTTTTCCATGTCCCCAAGTAAATTTTATTGCCACTGCACATAGAAGAAATTAGAATGTTTGACATAAATATTCCAAAAATAATTTTCCACTTTTTGAAAAATTTCAAATGTAAAGAAAAGCTGAGGGAATAGTACAATAGATGCCCATTTACCCTTGACTTAGATTAATTTTTTGAAAGTTAAAAATTTTTATTTATAAAGAAAATGATTGTATGCTAATTTGAACAGCTACATTGTACAAAAAATGACTTGAAAATTCCCTTTTGATATCCTTAAAGAGCTGGATGCCAGTATATATGCTTTTCGCTCTCTTCGGACCTCTTAATGTTAAACTGGAGTTGAGCAGAAATATAACCTAGGTTCTCTCAAATCATTCTTGGGCTCCAGACAAGGAACTGGACCTCTGAACAAATAAACGGGTTACTAATAACTGTAACCAGGGAAAGACAAAGCTATGAGTGATGAAAGTTCCTTCCACATGGCATCCCTCCACTCCTGCATCAGATTCTTAATGATCAGGTGTCACCTGAAATCCTGTTAGACAGTTGTAGGCGTGAAGCCAGTTAGCTACAGACCAAAGAGACATAAGTTCGTCTATGCCTTGTAAATGTCTAAAGCACCACCAGCCCTTCTGAAATTTCAATGTGCGATTCTTGTAAAATGCAGATTCTGATTCAGTATGTAGATTCTGCATTTCTAACTCTAAATGGTGTTAATGTTGTTTTCCCCCAACCGTGCTACGATAGCACAGTACGAGACTGTAAGTTCCTGAAGGACAGGGGACCACGTCTCAATCTTTAGCATAGCCATGAAAGGTGACTTCATGAGTCATGAGTTAATACTCATTGAAGAGGGGTGAACTCTCTTCCCCTGGATAGTCACGGGACTCCTAGTATGCAGGTTTCAGCTCAGAAGTACCCCCAACACACAGCCCTGCTATTCAAAACATTTTAATTTTTCGCATACGAAAAGTGTAGTTAAATTTTTGTTTTCTACGTAGCCTCGGCCTAGAATATAAATTTCATGAAAGCAGAGACCTTAATTGTGAGGACTGCCTCGGTTTCAGGACTCAGCCCATTTGTATCCCCCGCCTGTTCTGGGAGTTAGAGCAGCAAGTTCATTGGACAAGACCTCTATTCTCAGAAAGCTAATGATCTAATGAGGACTTTACCAAGCAAGAGACAGTCACGTCCGGACTCGAAGCCCGTCTCTGCAAAAAAGCAAATAGATAACGGAAATCTCTCCGAAAGCGCCGGCCGAAAGAGAGCAGAAAAGCGCGGGAGCGCAAGAGCAAGGGTAAATCCAGAGGCCGCGGGTGGGATCCCGGGAAAGCGGGCTCTCTCATTGGACAATCCGGATCGGGAGAATCCAAAGTGCGGGGGGGGTTGTGATGGGATGTCGTAGACGTAGAGCAGGATTACAGAGTGGATATCCGGGCCAGGACTAGAACCCAAAAAGTGGTAACATAAGTAATCTTCTGATTATTTACTTACAAAATTATGCGTCTGCCTATCCTGCGTCTTAGAGTAATTGGACTGGCCCAACCTCCTCGGGGGAGCAGTAGAGTGCTGTCCGCATAGAGAGTCCTCTTACGTAGAAAGCGTGGGAAAAGAGTGTCGCGGGGGAAGCTGGGAAACTCCGTCGTCGGCCACCATCTTGCTTTCCTTTAACCGGCTGTGACCGTGGATTAGAGCAATCTTGAGCCATGAAGCTGCTAAGCAGAGCCGGGTCTTTTTCGGTGAGCACAGCCGGTGGGCTTGGGGAAAGGTTGGGGAGCAGTTTGTCAGCATGTCAGGTGATACGGGCCGGTGGTGCTTGGTTTGGAGTTTCGGGGCCTTGGGCTTCCGTCTGCCCTTCAGCCGAATTCTGCGGGCCAAGTGGGCTGCAAGCTGAGTGGGTCGCGCATTGGAGGCCCAGCTCGTGCTACGAGCAGAAGAGACCTAACGCCGGAAAACCTGAAAAGGAGAGGGAAAGAGCTTGAGAGTGGAGGTGAAGTGACTCCGTGGAGAGACCTCTGAAGGTCACTGCTGCACTTGGCGTGCGGGAGGAGACAGCGAGTCCTGGGGGGAAAGGAGGCCGGCGAGTACCTAGCCCTCCACCCTTACCCTGTCAGCCCCGGCCCCTGCTTCTTAGTGTATCACGGAGCATCAGTTTCCCCAACGGTTAAGTTTAGCTTATGAGTAAAATGTTAAGGAAGAAATAAGCAAATTGCCGTACAGTGCTTATCACTGTGCCTGAAACTTATTACGGTGCCCCAGCAGTATAACGTTTCTTGATGTTAGAGAATTCTAGGAGGGGCTCAGGGTCAGCCCTCGGGAGCCGCTTAAGACTTCTCATTCAACCCAGACAAAACAGAGCCGTCACTTGGGGAAGACTCCTCAAATGTCAGCGTGCTATCACTGTGGAGTGGAGGTTATCATCAGGGGAAGTGAGGAACACTTTTAAAAATCTCAGGTGGGCGGGGCCCCTGGGTGGCTCAGTCGGTTAAGCACCGAGTTTGGCTCAGGTCATGGTCTCGGTCGGTCCGTGAGTTGGAGCCCGGCGTAGGGCTCTGTGCGGACAGCTCAGAGCCTGGAGCCTGCTTCAGATTCTGTGTCTCTCCATCTCTCGGTCCCTGCCCTGCTCATGCTCTGTGTCTCTCTGTCTCTCAATAATAAATAAACGTTATAAAAAAAAAAAAACTGAGGCGGGCAAGGTTTGCTGCCAGGGAATACTTGGTAGTTTCTGCATACATTTTTGGTTATAATACCCTTTGGGGGAACGTACCTGGCATCTAGAGGCCAGAAGTGCTGCTAAATTCCTACAGTGCGCAAACACATTCCCCCACAACAAAAAATTAGCCCAAGATGCAGGTAGAATCTGGTTACTAGATAACCTAGTAACCTGCTAGAGAGTGGTGAAGAAGAACAGGGAATGGAGTTTCCCTGTGCCTAATGTTTAAATAGATATACTGTGGATATATAAAGGGCTGCCATTTAGACTACAATATCACCTAAATTACCCTTCCTGGCACACCTAGACAAACCAGTAATTAACAACTCTGAGAGCAGCCTAGTTAAACTAGCAAAACACCCCAAAATCTCCTCCATTCCATCCATCCCCACTTTCCAGTAGATGAAAGTACTCAAAGGTAACAGAACTGGAGAGGACTAATGTAAACAAATTGCAGTAAACTTGAAAACAATTAATGTTCCCAATTATATCACTTACTTTACAGAAGAATAAGTTTATACATATTTGGTTATTAATGTAATCTAGTAATTGCATGACAATTACGAGGATAATTCTTTGCAACTGATTTGAGTGGGACCAATTAAGGACGGTACATAATCATCAAAGCTGTTTCTTGAGGTAAAAGCACCTAAATCTCCCTTAACAGTGGAACTATAGATTATTCATACTTGAACAGCTATGAAAATCGAAAACCAAAATCACAAGTAGAATTAAACGTACCACACCCAGCAAACGAAATTGATAGTAAAACAAAGCTCATTGTAATTTATAATTAAAAAGTACTAATAACAAGTGAAAACTAGGAATCAACTTAGTACAGCACTGATGTTGAATATGTAACAGCCCTTCAGGATATCATAGAGGAGGGGCATTGCAGCCTCTGATGGGAGTCCTCAGGAAACTCCAGCAGTATGTGCATTTGGTTTTGGGATAACATCTCTGCTGATAACCTCAGGAACCTAAAGATGAATATTATAGCAGTGTATATCATTTGACAAAAAAAACAAAGTTATGCATTTTGGATCCATTATCCAGCATTTAAGAGGACCCTTTTACCTTTCCAGTGGCTGCATATAATAAACTGACAATCTGCTGTAGCTGAAGCTATTGTTAATTGCAGGATGGTCAAAATTTATATTAGGCGAAGAAATAAAACTCTTGGTTGTGTGGTCCTACAGTAGCACGCAAGACAGTGAAGATACTGTGGAAAATATCGGGGGCTTGGAGGAATTTTCCTTGGTATACTCTCTTTTTTAAAGGTTACTAAAATGATCATGGAGATGAAGTCACTTCCCTTGGGAAGTAGGCTAAAATGAGATTCTCTGAGCAGATAAGGAAAACAGTAATGCTGACATCAATAAAAGGGTATGGATGTGGCAGTCCCACACCTTTTCAAAAAAAATTCCAAAGCATTAGAGCCAGGAAGAACCACCTGAAGCTTTAATAGGATGTTTATAAGAAAAAAGATGGCTAAAAGGGAAAAGAAAATACAGTAGTTCTTTACATTTTAAAAAATGAGCATTGGGGTGCCTGGGTAGCTCATTCAGTTAAGCATCCAACTTCGGCTCCAGTCATCTCACAGCTAGTGGGTTCGAGCCCCGCATCAGGCTCTGTGCTGACAGTGCAGAGCCTGGAGCCTGCTTTGGATTCTGTGTCTCCCTCTATCTCTGCCCCTCCCCTGCTTATGCTCTGTTGCTCTCAAAAATAAATAAATGTGAAAAAAATTATTAAAAAAAAATGAGCACATAGGATTAGGTATTCCTTCAGGCTCTACACAAATAGAGATTTAAGAGACAGTAATACTAAGTTAATCAGCCAAATCCTCCCATGAAGTTATTTTATCACTGGACACCTGTTCCTTGGGCACACCAGAATATAGGACATTGTTCTTGAAAGAAATCTGGGTAACCTGTCTTTTTTTGTGTTTAGAGGTTTTATTCCCTGAAAGTTGCTCCCAAAGTGAAGACCACAGCTGCCCCTGCAGGAGTGCCTCCACTTCCTCAGGACCTTGAGGTTAGTCCCACTGAGTTGCTCACTGAAACCCATACATGCCTTACTGTCTTTGGTAATATGAAAACATTGATCACATCTTACTTTATTTTAAATACAGTTTACCAAGTTACCAAATGGCTTAGTGATTGCTTCTCTGGAAAACTATGCTCCTGCATCACGAATTGGTTTGTTCATTAAAGCAGGCAGTAGATATGAGGACTCCAACAACTTGGGAACCTCTCATTTGCTTCGTCTTGCATCCAGTTTGGTAAGCGTCTTTACTGCCTCACTTTGTTCAGAAATGCTATAGTATCATGGTCTTACAGAAAAGAAGTATAGTGGTAGCACCTGGGTGGCTCAGTTAATTAAGCATCCAACCCTTGATCTCAGCTCAGGTCTTCATCTCAGTTGTGAGTTCAAGCCCCACGTTGGGCTCTGTGCTAGGTGTGAAGCCTACTTAAAAAAATACATAAGTAAAACAAACAGAAAAGAAAAGAAACACTATAGTGTACTTTTGGCAAATTTTAAAAGGATCTGCTATTTAGGTAAAGTTCTTTTTGAGTCTAATGACAACCAGACATTAGATTGTGATACAGTGTGATGTTTGGCAGTAAAAAATTACTAAATACGGTTGTTGTTTCTTTTTCCAGACTACAAAAGGAGCTTCATCTTTCAAGATAACCCGTGGAATTGAAGCAGTTGGTGGTAAATTAAGGTATGTTAAAAATAAGTAATAAGAGGGGCGCCTGGTGGCTTGGTCAGTTAAGCGTCCGACTTCGGCTCAGGTCATGATCTCACGTTCCATGAGTTTGAGCCCCGCGTCAGGCTTTATGCTGACAGCTCAGAGCCTGGAGCCTGTTTCAGATTCTGTGTCTCCCTCTCTCTCTGCCCCTCCCCTGTTCATGCTCTGTCCGTCTCTGTCTCAAAAATAAATAAACGTTAAAAAATTTTTTTTAAATAAGTAATAAGAAACGATGAGAACACCAGAAAATACTCAACTGTAAGAGAACTTTTCTATCTTATCAAGGTGATTAAGGATTTGTGAAGACACAAGAAGAAGGCTAATCAATTTGACAACATCAAAATGTAAAACATCTTTATGACTTAAAGTAAAAATTCAAGTAACTGGCAGTAAATATTTGCAACATAAACACGGAAATTATTATTTGGAAAAATAAAGAACTACAAATTAGGAGAGGACAAGCAAAATAGGAAATGGATGGACAAAGGATAGGAACAGTCTATTCCCAGAGTAGGAACCCAGAAACACTGATCTTTACTTATAATCGACAGTGTCATGCCGTTACCTGTCAGATTTATAAAAGGTCTTGGCAGTGTTAAGAGGGAGAATCTCTTCTACAGTTAGTGGAATAAACTGATACAAGTACTTAGGAAAGAATCAACAAATATCTAGTAATACTGAAAATGAGCATATCTTACAGTCCAAGTTTTTAATCCACATGCACAAAGACTGGAAACAATCTAAATGCCATCTTCAGGGAAATGGATAAATAAAGTATAGTCTAGTGATATGATGGGACTAGTATACAGCAGTTAAGGAATGAACTAGATTATTCTAGTTAAATGTTTTGTGGAGAAACAACAGATATTTTTAAGGTATCATTTTAAAAACAATACATAGTGCTTACCATTGTGTTTGTCTCTAGAGTGGGAAAGAGGGAGTGAAAGCCAGAGAAGGGTACAAAGAGATCTTCAACTTTAATTGCCATTTTTTTTTAGTTAGGGTAAAATATACATAATTTACTGCTTTAAGTGTACAGGTCTTTGGCATGTAGTGGCTTTAGGAAACCATCACTACTATACATCTCCAGGTTGTTTTTTTTTGTTCCCCAACTGAAACGCTCTAGCTATTAAACACTAACTCTCCTTCTGTCTTTGGCCACCCCTTATAGTGACCATTCTATGTTGTATGGTTTAGAGTTCTCTAGGTTCCTCCTAAAAGCAGAATCATGATATTTGTTCTTTCTGATTTCTGATTTCACGTAGTTTAATGTCTTCAAGGTGCATCCATGTGTAACATGTCAAGATTTCCTTCCTTTAAAGACTTTTTAAAATATTTCAAGCTTTAGTTGACGAATATGTGTGCTTTTACACTTCAGAATAAGTTTTCCAAAGGAATTTGTTGATTTAACAAAGATATAAGGAAGCCTTATTCTTCTGATTTAGATAATTCATTGTAATTTATTTCTGATTCAGTGTGACTTCAACCAGGGAAAACATGGCCTACACTGTGGAATGTCTGCGAGATGATGTGTAAGTATCTGCATGTGCTGAGGACATCTGCTTTTAAAGAAATCCTAAGCTGCTCAGTTCTTATCCTTTTTAATGTGGCGTTATGACCTCTGGTTTTGGTCACAAACTATAGAACGCTATGCTTACCACAAGGCCTAAAACTTAATATAGAGAGCATTACGTTTATGTAGAATGGACTTTGGTTTTAAATTTTTGACCTGAAACTCTTACCTTGATGTCTTCTATAGTGATATTCTAATGGAGTTCCTGCTCAATGTCACCACAGCCCCAGAATTTCGTCGTTGGGAAGTAGCTGACCTTCAGTCTCAGCTAAGGATTGACAAAGCTGTGGCTTTTCAGAATCCACAGGCTCGTAAGTATATTTTCAGATCACATTCAGTTGCTTCTAAGATACTGGGTTTTTGAGGGAAAAAATTGCTGTTGAAATTTTCTTCTGCTTGAGTTTATAAATAACTTTTCCAAAAATTTGTCTAGTTTCTTAACTGTGTTCTTTTGTTTCTAAACATTTATGTTGTTGATTATTTTTCATCTTTGATGGTATGTAAATTAATCATAGAATCCCTGTTTTAGTATTTAGAACCCAGTGTTTTTTCAGTAGTTTGCTTACACCAGACCGAGCAACAGTTCGCAATTGGTGCTCCTATTATTGTTTAGCCAATTCACCTTTACTAGATGTTTCCAAAGGAAGCAACTTATTTTTTTTTTTTTTAACTTTTTTGGTGTTCGTATTTTGTGTTTATATGATAACTGTCGACAAGTGTGACTAGCAAAACAAATACGTAAACAAGCAGCACTGACTCTTGGAAGTCACACAGCTTCGGCAGGAGCAGAAGCGTGCGGGTGGACCACTCGGGTCTAAGCAGGTGACCGGCTGCAGGGGCTCAGCATGGCATGCGCTTCACTCAGAACGCAAGCCTGTCAGTGTCTGGAACGTATGAGAGCTTGGTTTATGTTAGCTAATACTATGTTGGTGATACTGTTTTACAAAGGAGTATAGTCTTCATTACTCTGGACCTCCACCAAAGAAATAGATGGCCTGTAAGTCATCTTTTCTACAATTTTCTATTTCTTCCCTGCTGTTAGTGAGGTTCCAGCCTTCATCCTTTCTATCTGAACAGTTATTGCTGTCTCCTGGCTGGTGTCTGCCCCCAGGTCTACATCTTCGTCCATCTCCCACATTGCCATCAAGCGATCCTTCATGAAAACCGTTTAAAGGCTTCTCAGTCTCTGTTGCATAAAGTTCAGACTCTTCAACTTAGCATGTGTGATAACTTTCACCATCTGACCCCTGCCTACCTCCATCGCTTTTTGTTGTATCTTCTTCCCCTCCCAACTGCATTTCCCCTTTGAATCTGTTATCCTACTGGATGCTTTTGTCTGTTTTCTCTGCCTGAAATGCCACTCCCTAATCATTCTCCTGGGAAACACCTACTCCTTATGTAAGACTCATCCTGGATTTTACTTCTGGTGCTCCTTCCTGATTCCCACTGCCCTTCCCTTGTGCCCCTGCTGCTTTTTTCACATCCTGCTGACATCAGCTTCATCATGCTTTCACAGTTTTTCCTCTCAACATTTTGAGGGCAGGCATTGTGTCTTACTCATGTCTCTATTTCCAGCACCTAACACAGTGCCTGGCATAGAGAAATTGCCCAAATAATGAGCAAATGAAAGGGACATACCTCGAAGACACTGACTGAAGCAGGAAAGCAAGAACAGTGCCAGTCACCAGTGAGGAGTGCAGTTTGACCTCCGAGAGCTAGTAAGATGACTTAACACTGGCACTTTCATACCTCTTTTTAACCTGACAACTCCTCATTACTTAGAGAGCCTTGGAGTAAAATTCAGGTAAATGACTTATCCAAGATCACATGGCATGTTGGTAGCAGAGCTATAACTCAATTCAGACTTGCTGAAACCCAGACCATTCATTATAGTTTCCAGACGATACCAGGTAGATGAGAGAAGTGATCAGGTGGACCCCGTGATGTAGAAGCTGCTTTCACATAATTTCTTGCTTTTCTCAGCACATTCAACTGGCAGAATTTTAAAATTCAAGCCTTAATCTTAACACTTGAATGCCATAAGGTGACCAAAATTGTAGTCTCATTGCTTTCCAGGTTCTGAAAATGTTGACTTTATTTGAATTGTATTTCCACAAGTGCTTCTTTACTTATTTTACAGGTGTCATTGAAAATTTGCATGCTGCAGCTTACCGAAATGCCTTGGCTAATTCCCTGTATTGCCCTGATTATAGGATTGGAAAAGTGACACCAGATGAGGTACTGATAAAACACATTACCTTTTACAGTGTGCTTCTTTTCACTACCATTTCAGGTTTGTTAATTTTTCTTTTCATCTTCAAATTTAAAAAATTCACCTCCTGGCTTTTTTTTTTTCCATCAGCTTGGCTTTTTAACTAAAATTCTATCTGAACAATTTTTACAGCTTTTAACTTAAAGTTTTGAATCACAAAAGGAATATATGAATTTCAGAAAAATCCAGAACAAGTAAAAAAGAAAACATTTCACATACCTAAGGTCACTGAATGTTAACTGCCTAGATATATTTTCCTCTAGACCTTTCTCTGTTTATATGTGTCTTTTTAAAGCAGTATTTAAATGTTAAATTTAGTAATCTTGTGACCAAAAGTCTTCTTTAACTCCTCTGAATAGGCAGATAGGAATGAACCCGTATCACTTCCCATCCCTCGTTAGCCTGCTTACTAGCTCATTCGCCTCCTCCAGCACACTGACCTCACTTTGCTGGCAGTACAGACTTGCCACATGTCACAGCCGTATGTATAACCTAAAACTTCACTTCTAAAATGTGAAACTGAAACCTTGAGTATCAAACCTGCAAGTGTAGATATGCATATATAATCTTAATTTCCTACTCCTTCCATCCCCCCCCAAATTTTTTTTATCAAAAGATATTAAGAGAAAAATTTGCAAAAGAAAGAGAATTGGGAACTATTAATATTCGCAAAGTATATGTAACTTGGAAATTAAGGTTTTATTCTTTCATTTCTGGTTAGCCACTAGAGCAAACTGAATTGTATATTCTATCCCTTTACTCTTTTATTTCCTGGTTAGAAAACCATCCACTTATCAATCAACAGTTTAATGCCTACCATTCATATGGCACTTTAAAAAAAAATTATAACTGATATGATCCAACTTAAATGCTAAGCATTTTTCATAAGACTGGCCGTCAGTGAGTTTTGAAATTTTTCAGAAGTCAATTTCACCCATGTGAAAATATATTATTAAGATAACTAAAAGAATATATAGAGCAAAACATCTACAAGAATGTCAACTGTAACATTGCTTATAATTGTGAAAAATAAGACACAAGTTAAATACCCAACTTTCTGGGACTGAATAACTCACTTAGTTATCTGTAGAATGGACTTATTCAGTCATCCAAAAATATTGATATGGAAAAATTCCATAGCATATTATCAAGTGAAGAAAAGACAATTTACAAATAGGGATATACCATAGGGTCCCAATTTTAGAAAATAAAGTGTGTGTGTGTGTGTGTGTGTGTGTGTGTCTGTGTGTCTGTCTGTCTGTCTGTCTGTCTGTCTCCTGGGCAAGATGTTAACCATGGTTATCTCAAAATTATTAGCATTTTTAATTGTGTCCTTCAAGGAAATTCTAAAGAAATTGGTGGTAGACTACCTTGAGCAATGGCAGCATTCAGTAGAAAAAAAATATATATATATGACTTTCCAGGGTGATTCCAGAAATTTAAGCACCATTGGCTTTAGGGCATAAATTGTGGTAACTTGATTCAGTCTCATTACCTTAGCCTAGTGATTCTTAACATTATGACCCATTCCCAGGGAACTTTTTTTAGCCAATTTCTTATACCCAGTATTTTTAATATCATAGATACACTCTGTGTTTATATATGTATACATATATATATTTGTATTCTATATATGAAAGGATTAAAATGTTTTTCTTGCCCCCAGGAGCCAATTTTCAGTCCCTTGGGAGCAATAGTGGGCCTTTTGAGAGTATGTTTTAGCCCTACTTTTGTATGTTAGGTCTCAATAATATAAACCAGTGATTCGCACATCTCACTGATCTCAGATCACCTGGGGATTCATTGGATGGACAGATGGTTGGTTGGTTTTAAATCAAGATTCTGATTCCACATTGAATCTAGTATATCAGTTTGTAGAGTGGGCCTAGGAATGGGGTGGGGGTCAGAGACAGTGACAGTGTTTGTTTTTGTTTTTTTTTTAAATTTTTTTTTTTCAACGTTTTTTATTTATTTTTGGGACAGAGAGAGACAGAGCATGAACGGGGGAGGGGCAGAGAGAGAGGGAGACACAGAATCGGAAACAGGCTCCAGGCTCCGAGCCATCAGCCCAGAGCCTGACGCGGGGCTCGAACTCACGGACCGCGAGATCGTGACCTGGCTGAAGTCGGACGCTTAACCGACTGCGCCACCCAGGCGCCCCTGTTTTTGTTTTTTAAGCTCCAGCTAATTTTGTTATCCAGGTTGGAAACCCTGATATAGACTGTAATCTCCTGACAAGGAACCCTTCAAAGATGGGTGTGAAGGATATAGGAGGGATATGGTGATATAACTGTTAGCCCTACGGTAGAATGTTCGTGGTACCTTATTACTGTCTATAAAGAGACAAAAGAAATCTGATGCACATCTGCTAAAATCATCTTATAATAAAAATCATAAACTTAGTCTCATTTTTTTTCAAGTTCAAGCCAGTGTGTGCTCTGATTTTTTCAGGCCTTTTTTAATTCCTTTTTTTCAGTACAGATTTATTGAGATATAATTCATGTACTGTATAGTTCACCTACTTAAAGTGCACAGTTCGGTGGTTTTCATTATGTTCATAGTTCTGTAACCATCATCACGTTAAGTTCTAGTTCTGAATTTCAGCAATAGTTTTAAAAATTAAATCCGTATTAAAAAAAATTAAATCTGTATAATTCACCACTAGGTAGTTCACTACAGCAGCCTTTAAGCCTGAGTTTTTATTTTCTCTTGCGCTGCAGTTTTAATTGTTAGTGTTTTGTATTTCTACCTATATAACCTCATAAATGTTTTTAACTTCCTCAGTTACATAACTATGTGCAGAACCATTTTACAAGTGCGAGAATGGCTTTGATCGGACTTGGTAAGTTGGGAATTGCTTGCAGGTCAGTTTGTTTCCTTAAGAACAGTAACTAATTGGGGCGCCTGGGTGGCTCAGTCGGTTGAGCGTCTGACTTCAGCTCAGGTCATGATCTCGTGGTTCGTGAGTTCCAGCCCTGCATCGGGCTTTGTGCTCATAGCTCGGACCCTGGAGCCTGCTTCAGATTCTGTGTCTCTCTTTCTATTTCTCCCCCACTCGCACTCTGCCTCTCTTTCTCAAAAATAAATAAATATTAAAAAAAAAATTTTTTTAAAAGAACAGTAACTAATTATGTGAGCACATGATTGAATGAAATTTGATAACTCAGTCCTCTGTTTATGTTTACAGTCCTCAAGCACTATGTGATGGGATTTTAATTCTCAGGTTGTTTTGTTTTAGAAAGCAGAATTCAACATTTATGTAAAAAAAATTACAGTATTTGAAAAATCTTTGACAAAGGACAAATGTCTCTGAGCAAAGAGCTTTAAAAGTATTTTTGTTTTGGTTTTTAAAGATGTATAATATAATTGATAATAGGCAAAGGGCACGAACAAACAAGTCATGGGGAAAATGTTTGTATATATGTGTATATGGCCAATTACTGTAAAAAAAATAGCCTCACTAGTAGTTAAAAGCTTCTAACCTGTGACATTGGCAAAAATTAAAAGATTGACACCACCCAGTATTAACCAAGGTATGGAGAAATAGGCACTCTTAAAAATTGTTGGTGGAAGCATAAACTGGTCCATTTTTGGAGGTCTCTTTAAATATATTAAAATTCTAAATGTTGACAGCTTTAGACCCAACAATTTTATTTTTAAGCATTTATCATACAAAAACAGTTGGTCAAGTTTACAAAACAGTTGCACAAGGATATTATTTGCAATATTGGGTTTTTTTGTTCATTTGTTTTATAAATAACACTTTAATAGAGGTATCATTCGCATACCATAAAATCCACCTTTTTAAAGCGTATGATTCCATGGGGTTTATTATATTCAGAGAGTACTATGACTATTAACACTGCATAATTTCAGAACATTGTCATTATCCCCAAGAGAGGCTATATTTATTAGCAGTCACTCCCCTGTTCTACCTCCTCGCCTTTGACAACTGCTAATCTACTTCCTGTCTCTGTAGAATTGACTTGTCTGGACATTTCATATAAATAAAATCTCATAATATGTAGCCTTTTGTAGCTGGCTTTTTTTCAGTTAACATAGTGTTCTCAAAGTCCATCCCTATTGTAATGTACCAATGTTCCATTCCCTCTTCTAGCTAAAAAATATTCTATTATCACTTTTTGTTCATCCATTCATCACTTGGACATTTGAGTTGTTTTCACCTTTTGGCTATTGTAAATATAAATATTCATGTATAAGTTTTTGTTATATGCCTGTTTTTAATTCTTTGGGGTATATTATTAGAAGTAAAATTGCCAAGACATATGGTAAGTGTTTAACCATCTGAGGAACTGCCAGACTGTTTTCTGTGGCAGTTGAACCATTTTAGTGTTTCCACCAACAAGTGCACAAGGGTTCCAATAACTACACTTTCTCACCAACACTTATTATTATCTGTCTTTTTGATTATGACCATCCTTGTGCGTGTAAAGTGGTGTCTCATTGTGGTTTTGGTTTGCATCTCCCTAATGACTAAGCACATTGAACATCTGTTTTTGTGCTTTTGGGCCATTTGTATATCTTCTTTGGGGAAATATATATTCAGGTCCTCTGCCCATTTTTTAGTTGGGCTGTTTGGTTTTTTTATCGTTGAGTTGTAAGAGTCTTTATTCTGGATACTAAATCCTTATCAGATATGTGATTTGCAAACATTCTTCCCCATTCTGTGGGTTCTTTTCACTCTCTTGAAAGTGTTCTTTGATGCACAATGCAATGTTGTTTTTAAAAAGTTTTTTTTTTAATGTTTATTCATTTTTGAGAGAGGGAGAAAGTGAACAGGGGAGGAGCAGAGAGAGAGGGAGACAGAATCAGAAGCAGCCTCCAGGCTCTGAGCTGTCAGCACAGAGCCCAACACGGGGCTCGAACTCACAAGCCAGGAGATCATGACCTGAGCTGAAGTTGGACGCCCAACCGACTGAGCCACACAGGCACCCCTGCAATATTGTTTTAATAGCCAACTATTGGAAACAGTCCATCAAAAAGGAATTGATTAAATAAATGGTGGTACATCCATAAAATGGAATTTTTTATAACCATTAAATGTTTGCTGTAAACCACTCACTTTGTAATCTAAATTACAAAAGACAAGTTAGAAATAATATGAATAGAGTAACACCATTTTAAAAAAAAAGGAAAATGATAATATTCATATATGTGTAGTAAAAAGTTCTAGATGAGTATATAGTAAAGTATAAGTGGCATCTCAGGGAGGGTAGCATTTTGGGAGCGTACTCTTGTTTTCTTTACTGTTTTTTTCTATAAAAACTTGTACAGTCATGTATTTAAAAGAGGTATTTTACAATTGTGTTTTAGAAATGATGGTTCTAGCTTGGTTTTGTTTCTGTTGAAATAGGTGTGAGTCATCCTGTTCTAAAGCAAGTTGCTGAACAGTTTCTCAACATGAGGGGTGGGCTTGGTTTACCTAGTACAAAGGCCAGATATCGTGGAGGTAAGTAAGCATTTTGTTCTGTTAGGACTAATTTATCAGAAGGATGTTCCACATCAGAATAGCATATTGGTGTGGGATAGGCCTGATTAGTTACCACCAAACAGACTCCGTGTGGAAGGAAGGGAATAGATTGGTTGGGTGTTGTGTATTAAACATGTTGTGTATGTGTGCGTGCGCGCTGTGGGGAGAGCAGAATGACATGCTAAGAGCACCAGGCCACAGGAAAGTTTAATTTCAGTGAGTTAATACTGTGTTGTAGAGAATACAGAATAAAACCTGTGGGAAACAAGCCCCTTTCTTCGTCACTCTCCTTACATGGCACCAGGTGAAATCCGAGAGCAGAACGGAGACAGCCTCGTCCATGCTGCCCTTGTAGCAGAAAGTGCTACAACAGGAAGTGCAGAAGCAAATGCATTTAGTGTTCTCCAGTATGTCCTTGGTGCTGGACCACACGTCAAGAGGGGCAGCAATGCTACCAGCTCTCTATACCAGGCCGTTGCCAAGGGAGTTCACCAGCCATTTGATGTGAGTCTGAATAGTCAGTATCTCTCCTTTTGTTTTTAAAGGGTCAGTGTGTATGATGTAGTCCTGTTAATCTGCTCTTCAAATAAAATCTTTGTAAAGTTGAAGAGATAGCCAGGCTTGAGTTTAGTTCCTTAGAGGATCTAACTAAAAACTTACTGTCTTTTCAATTATATTCTAGTGTAGAAAGAAGTAAATGCTTAAAAAGTGAGAGATTCACACTTCAGTTCCCTTTATTTTTTTTTAATGTTTATTTTTTGAGAGAGAGAGAGAGCGCGAGCGCACAGGGGAGGGGCAGAGACAGAGGGAGACACAGAATCCGAAGCAGGCTGCAGGCTCTGAGCAGTCAGCACAGAGCCCAATGGGGGACTCAAACTCACAGACCATGAGTTCATGACCCGAGCTGAATGAAGTCTGATGCTTAACCGACTGAGCCACCCCGGTGCCCCAGTTCTTTGAAGTTTTAGATATTAAACATTTTCCTAGATTCTAATTAGTCTTTCTTCTAGATTTTCTTCTGTCCCCTTGTGTTCTTATGGCTACTTTGTGAATTTCACTGCACTTTCCAACCAAAGGTACAACATATACACTAAGAAACAGTTTATGGACCCACCGCTCCAGATTGAGATTAAGTTAAAATAGAAAAATTATGACATTTAATTTTAACGAAAAGCCATGTTCCTCTCAAACACACCTTTTATAACAGTGAGGAAAGTGCTAAAGCTTTCAAAATAATGATACTTCAAATCAAGAGAATGTAAAATGTCAGCCAACAAACTGTTATGTAATGAGCACCCCTTGTTTGCCCAGTGCAATACCCCACATGACCTTCAACAAAAGCCTTTAAGAGGCAGTAAATGTACTGAATTTTAGGACTAAATATTGGTCGTGATTTTACAACAGTATATGGCACAAGTAGATAATCTTTGGCCATATGACACTTAAGAGTGGAATTAAAATCAGTGGTGTCAACACAAAATGAACCAACCTTTTAGAGTCCAAAAGTAGGAAAGAGTTTTATTGGAGCTCCAAGTTAGGACAGCTGCCCAGGAAACATGCTCTTCACAGGGAAGAAAGTGCTCCAGAGAATGAACAGTTTTTACAGGGTTATATACTTTTTACGTCCTTTGAAAGCTCTGAAGATTGTAGGTTCTCATTCAGGCAGGAATCACAATTTTACTGTAAAGAAACGCAGGAGTCTGAGCACTGATTGTTATCTCCTGGACAACATGGTTTTCCTTTAGGCTACTCATTCACAAAGTAGATATAAAGTGCGTGTGTGGTAGGCCATAAACCACGCTTTCGATTTGAACAAAGTTTATGATATGCAGTCCTGTTGACTCAGAAAGAAATCTAAAATGATTTCCCTGTATATCAGGCCTTCAGAGCGTTTTTCTCTCTTAAGTGATAGTTTTTAAACTTTTTTTTTTAATCCCATATAGTTCCCCAATTGCAATGCCCAACACAAAAATTTTCACTTTTAAAAAATTTTTTGAATGCCCCCTTGACATTGAAAGCCTTGGAATCTTCTGTACCAAGCCTTTGGTGTTCCCTGGAGCACAGTTTGAAAACCATTATCTTAAATTAGTTCTAAATTAAATTATAGCTGCTACTTTTTAAATTTCTTCTACATGTCATCTCTCCTCATTCATGGTCTATTCTGGGTTTTTTTTCTTCATACTTACTCTTCACCATTGAATGTTAATGATGCTTTTGGGTGGCTGGAGTTTAATTCTAATCCAGTGACATAATTTAACAGAAATTCCTACTTCAGCATTTGGCCAGAAATTTGGGGTATGAAGAAGATAGTCTCAAAATTGTAATTAAACTTCAGGTAATTAAAGAGCATTTCTTCTTGTGGTGCCTGAGTGGCTTAGTACTTTGGTGTCCGACTCTTGATTTTGGCTCAGGTCATGATCTCACAGTTTGTGGGTTTGAACCCAGTGTTTGAGCCTGTGCCATTTGTGTGAAGCCTGCTTGGGATTTTCTCTGCCCACCTCTCTGTCTGCCTTTCCCCCACTTGCACCCATGCTCTCTCTCTCTCAAAAATAAACTTTAAATTAAAAAAAAAAATCCTCTCTTCTTATGCTTTATATTGGCCAAGTCAGTGGTTCTCAAATTTTAACATACATAAGAGTCATCTGGAATTATTTTTAAAATGTGGCCTTCCAGATTGCATCTACAGGGATCTGGGTGAGTGAATCTGTTGTAGAAACCTGAAAGTCTTTTTTTTTTTTTTAATATGAAATTTATTGTCAAATTGGCTTCCATATAACACCCAGTGCTCATCCCAACAGATGCCCTCCTCAATGCCCATCACCCACTTTCCCCTCCCTCCTACCCCCCATCAACCCTCAGTTTATTCTCAGTTTTTAAGAGTCTCTTATGGTTTGGCTCCCTCCCTAACTTTTTTTTTCCCCTTCCCCTCCCCCATGGTCTTCTGTTAAGTTTCTCAGGATCCACATAAGAGTGAAACCATATGGTATCTGTCTTTCTCTGTATGACTTATTTCACTTAGCATAACACTGTCCAATTCCATCCACATTGCTACAAAAGGCCATATTTCATTCTTTCTCATTGCCAGGTAGTATTCCATTGTATTTATAAGCCACAACTTCTTTATCCATTCATCAGTTGATGGACATTTAGGCTCTTTCCATAATTTGGCTATTGTTGAAAGTGCTGCTATAAACTTTGGGGTACAAGTGCCCCTATGCATCAGCACTCCTGTATCCCTTGGGTAAATTCCTAGCAGTGCTATTGCTGGGTCATAGGGTAGATCTATTTTTAGGAACCTCCACACTATTTTCCAGAGCGGCTGCACCAGTTTGCATTCCCACCAACAGTGCAAGAGGGTTCCTGTTTCTCCACATCCTCACCAGCATCTATAGTCCCTGATTTGTTCATTTTAGCCACTGACTGCATGAGGTGATATCTCAGTGTTGTTTTGATTTGTATTTCCCTGATGAGGAGCGACGTTGAGCATCTTTTCATGTGCCTGTTGGCCATCTGGAGGTCTTCTTTAGAGAAGTGTCTATTCATGTTTTCTGCCCATTTCTTCACTGGATTATTTGTTTTTCAGGTGTAGAGTTTGGTGAGTTCTTTATAGATTTTGGATCCTAGCCCTTTGTCCAGTGTGTTATTTGCAAATATCTTTTCCCATTCTGTTGGTTGCCTTTTAGTTTTGTTGATTGTTTCCTTTGCTGTGCAGAAGCTTTTTATCTTCATGAGGTCCCAATAGTTCATTTTTCCTTTTAATCCCTTGCCTTTGGAGATGTGTCAAGTAAGAAATTGTTGCGGCTGAGATCAGAGAGGTTTTTTCCTTCTTTCTCCTCTAGGGTTTTGATGGTTTCCTGTCTCATATTCAGGTCCTTCATCCATTTTGAGTTTATTTTTGTGAATGGTGTAAGAAAGTGGTCTGGTTTCATTCTTCTGCATGTGGCTGTCCAATTCTCCCAGCACCATTTGTTAAAGAGACTGTCTTTTTTCCATTGGATATTCTTTCCTGCTTTGTCAAAGATGAGTTGGCCATACTTTTGTGGGTCCAATTCTGGAGTCTCTATTCCATTGGTCTGTGTGTCTGTTTTTGTGCCAATACTGTGCTGATTTGATGATTACAGCTTTATAGTGGAGGCTAAAGTCTGGGATTGTGATGCCTCCAGCTTTGGTCTTCTTCTTCATGATTACTTTGGCTATTCGGGGTCTTTGTGGTTCCATACAAATTTTAGGATTGCTTGTTCTAGCTTCGAGAAGAATGCTGGTGCATTTTTGATTGGGATTGGATTGAATGTTTAGATTGCTTTGGGTAGTATTGACATTTTAACAATATTTATTCTTCCAGTCCATGAGCACGGAATGTTTTTCCATTTCTTTGTATCTTCTTCAGTTTCCTTCCTAAGCTTTCTATATTTTTCAGCATACAGATCTTTTACATCTTTGGTTAGGTTTATTCCTAGGTATTTTATGCTGTTTGGTGCAATTGTGAATGGGATCAGTTTCTTTATTTGTCTTTCTGTTGCTCCATTATTAGTGTACAAGAATGCAACTGATTTCTCTACATTAATTTTGTACCCTGCGACTTTGCTGAATTCATGTGTCAGTTCTAGCAGACTTTTGGTGGAGTCTATCGGGTTTTCCATGTATAATATCATGTCATCTGCAAAAAGTGAAAGAAAGCTTGACTTCTTCATCTTTGCCAATTTTGATGCCTTTGATTTCCTTTTGTCATCTGATTGCTGATGCTAGAACTTCCAACACTATGTTAAACACCATGGTGAGAGTGGACATCCCTGTCGTGTTCCTCATCTCAGGGGGAAAGTTTTTCCCCATTGAGGAAGATATTAGCTGTGGGCTTTTCATAAATGGTTTTTATGATCTTTAAGTGTGTTCCTCCTATCCCAACTTTCTCAAGGGGTTTTATTAAGAACGGATGCTGAATTTTCTCAAATGCTTTTTCTGCATCGATTGACAGGATTGTATGGTTCTTTTCTTTTATTAATGTGATGTATCACATTGATTTGCCAATGTTGAACCAGCCCTGCATCCCAGGAATGAATCCCACGTGATCATGGTGAATAATTCTTTTTATGTGCTGTTGAATTCGATTTGCTAGTAGCTTATTGAGAATTTTTGCATCCATATTCATTAGGGATATTGGCCTATAGTTCTCTTTTTTTGCTGGGTCTCTGTCTGGTTTGGGAATCAAAGTACTGCTGGCTTCATAGAATGAGTCTTTCTATTTTTTGGAACAGCTTGAGAAGGATAGGTATTATCTCTGCTTTAAATGTCTGGTAGAATTCCCCAGGGAAGCCATCTGGTCCAGGACTCTTATTTGTTGGGAGATTTTTGATGATTGATTCAATTTCTTCGCTGGTTGTGGATCTGTTCAAGTTTTCTATTTCTTCCTGTTTGAGTTTTGGAAGTGTATGGGTGCTTAGGAATTTGTCCATTTCTTCCAGGTTGTCCAATTTGTTGGCATATAATTTTTCCTAGTATTCCCTGATAATTGCTTGTATTTCTGAGGGATTGGTTGTAATAATTCCTTTTTCATTCATGATTTTATCTATTTGGGTATTCTCCCTTTTCTTTTTGAGAAGCCTGGTTAGAGGTTTATCAATTTTGTTTATTTTTTCAAAAAACCAACTCTTGGTTTCATTGATCTGCTCTGCAGGTTTTTTTAGATTCTGTATTATCTATTTCTGCTCTGATCTTTATTATTTCTCTTCTTGTGCTGGGTTTGGGGTATCTTTGCTGTTCTGCTTCTATTTCCTTTAGGTGTGCTGTTGGATTTTGTATTTGGGATTTTTCTTGTTTCTTGAGATAGGCCTGGATTGCAATGTATTTTCCTCTCAGGACTGCCTTCGCTGCATCCCAAAGCGTTTGGTGTTGTATTTTCATTTTCATTTGTTTCCATATATTTTTTAATTTCTTCTCCAATTGCCTGGTTGACCATTGGTTCTTTACCAGGGTGTTCTTTAACCTCCATGCTTTTGGAGGTTTTCCAGACTGTTTCCTGTGGTTGACTTCAAGTTTCATAGCATTGTGGTCTGAAAGTGTGCATGGTATGATGTCAAGTCTTTTATACTTATTAAGGGCTGTTTTATGACCCAGTATGTGATCTATCTTGGAGAGTGTTCCATGTGCACTCAAGAAGAAAGTATATTCTGTTGCTTTGGGATGCAGAGTTCTAAATATATCTGTCAAGTTCATCTGATCCAATGTATCATTTAGGGCCCTTGTTTCTTTATTGATCCTGTGTCTAGATGATCTATCCATTGTTGTAAGTGGGGTATTAAAGTCCCCTGCAATTACCACATTCTTATCAATAAGGTTGCTTATGTTTGTGATTAATTGTTTTATATATTTGGGGGCTCCCGTATTCGGTGCATAGACATTTCTAATTGTTAGCTCTTCCTGATGGAAAGACCCAGTAATTATTATATAATGCCCTTCTTCATCTCTTGTTACAGCCTTAAATTTAAAATCTAGTTTGTTTGATATAAGTATCTACTCCAGCTTTCTTTTGACTTCCAGTAGCATGACAGATAATTCTCCATCCCCTCACTTTCAATCTGAAGGTGTCCTCAGGTCTAAAATGAGTCTCTTGTAGACAGCAAATAGATGGGTCTTGTTTTTTTATCCATTCTGATACCCTATGTCTTTTGGTTGGCACATTTAGTACATTTACATTCAGTGTTATTATTGAAAGATCGGGGTTTAGAGTCATTGTGATGTCTGTAGGTTTCATGCTTGTAGTGAGGTCTCTGGTACTTTGTGGTCCTTGCAACATTTCACTCACAGAATCCCCCTTAGGATCTCTTGTAGAGCTGGTTTAGTGATGATGAATTCCGTCAGTTTTTGTTTGTTTGGGAAAACCTTTATCTCTCCTTCTATTCTGAATGAAAGACTTGCTGGATAAAGGATTCTTGGCTGCATTTTTTTTTTTTCTATTCATCACATTGAAGATTTTCTGCCATTCCTTTCTGACCTGCCGAGTTTCAGTAGATAGGTCTGATACTACCCTTACGTGTCTGCCTTTGTAAGTTAGGGCTTTTGTGTCCCTAGCTGCTTTCAGAATTCTCTATTTATCCTTGTATTTTGCCAGTTTCACTATGATATGTCATGCGGAAGATCAATTCAAGTTACGTCTGAAGGGAGTTCTCTGTGCCTCTTGGATTTCAATGTCTGTTTCCTTCCCCAGATCAGGGAAGTTCTCAGCTATGATTTGTTCAAGTACACCTTCAGCCCCTTTCTCTTTTCTTCTTCTGGAATTCCTATGATACAGATAATTGTTCTGTTTAATTGCATCACTTAGTTCTCTAATTCTCCCCTCACACTCCTGGATTTTTTATCTCTTTTTCTCAGCTTCCTCTTTTTCCATAATTTTATCTTCTAATTCACCTATTCTCTCCTTTGCCTCCTCAGTCCGTGCTATGGCCGCCTCTGTTTTATTTTGCACCTCATATATAGCATTTTTTAGTTCCTCATAACTCTTTTTTAGTCCCTTGGTCTCTGTAGGAATAGATTCTCTGCTGTCCTGTATGCTTTTTTTCAAGCGCAGCGATTAATCTTATGACCATTATTCTAAATTCTTGTTCTGTTATATTGCTTAAATCGTTTTTGATCAATTCATTAGCTGTCGCTACTTCCTGGAGTTTCTTTTGAGGAGAATTCTTCTGTTTTGTCATTTTGGGTAGTCCCTGCGGTGGCTCCAAACTGCAGGGCACTTTCCCTGTGCTGTCCGGAGTAACTTGTGTTGGTGGCGGGGCCATAGTCAGACCAGATGTCTGCCCCCATTCCACCCCTGGGGCCACAGTGAGATCAGCGTGTACCTTATCTTCCCCTCTTCCAGGGGCAGGCCTCTCTGTGGAGTGGTGTGGTCCCTGTCTGGGCTGCTTGCACACTGCCAGGCTTCTGGTGCTGCTTTGATGGGATCTGGCCAAGGATGTATTAGGGTGGATCCGCAAGGTGTACAGGGGCGGGAGGGGCAGGCTTAGCTCTGCTGTCTGTGGCCCCCTGCGGGAGGGGCCCTGCAGCACCAGGAGGGAGGCAGGCCCATCAGAGGGATGGATACACAGAAGCACAACGTTGGGCATTTGCGCGGTGCAAGCAAGTTTGGTGACGTGAACTGGTTCCCTTTGGAATTTTGGCTGGGGGATGGGACAGGGAAATGGCGCTTGCCAGAGCCTTTGTTCCCCCACCAAGCTCTGTCCTTCCAGGGCTCAACAACTCTCCCTCCCAGTGTCTTCTCGCCATTCCCGTTCTCTGAGAGCAGAGCTGTTGACTTTTAACGTTCGAAATGTTAAGTCTCGCTGGCTGTCAGAACTCACGGAGTCCGGCCCCTCCGCTTTTGCAAGCCAGACTTCAGGGGCTCTGCCTTGCCCAATGGGCTGCCCCTCCACCGCCCCAGCTCCCTCCCACTAGTCCGTGTAGCACACACCGCCTCTCCACCCTTCCTACCCTCTTCCGTGGGCCACTTGTCTACACTTAGCTCCGGAGAGCCCCTTCTGCTAGTCTTCCGGCGGTTTTCTGGGTTATTTAGGCAGATGTGGGTGGAATCTAAGCAGTCAGCAGGACGCGGTGAGCCCAGTGTCCTCCTATGCTGCCATCTTCCTCTATCCTGAAAGTCTGTATTTTTAATAACAGCTCAGGTGATCCTTACGTAATTTGTCTGCATAAACACTGGGAAACACTATACTAAGCACTCTTGTTCACCTTAAGGAGCTTACCCCTCTGCTCAGAGTGCAGATAGCAATACCCCTGTTATCTAGAGGCTCAACTTGTGGCTACCTTGGACAGCTAAATAACATCCACTAAGCAAACATTTTCCCCCAGTCCTTTGACTTTAGTCTGTAGGAGAAGTGTAGGTGAATTGATGAAAAAGAAGTCACAATAGCAGAAGGAAGAAAGCAAGTTTGTCTAATGCCACAGCCCACAGTCTGTACCCCTCAGCCATACCGCATCTGTAATAATAATGTTCACACATGAATGTTTAACCTTTAATCATCAAAAGAAGGTTAGAAAGTACCCAGCAAAAAGTAAAGAAATAATCCATTTTAGAAAGATTTAAGTGAAAAAAGTTAAAACCATTATAGTTTTGAAAGAAGTAACCTGTATACAAAACACTGCAGTCATTAACAGAACTGGTTACATGAAATATTAATATATTTTGCTTATACTGTGAAGGTCCAAGTTTTTGTCTATTTGGGAAATTTTGCCCTGATTATCTGGTAAAAGGACATACAGTAAAATTTCATTATATTTCAGGTTTCCGCTTTTAATGCCAGTTACTCGGATTCTGGACTCTTTGGGATTTATACCATTTCACAGGCTGCTGCAGCTGGAGATGTAAGTTGCAGACTCACCAACTCTCACAAGTTTTTTTCTCCTCCATTAACATGTTTTTAGTAAAAATAGTGAGTGAGTGAATGCCATGACTTACCAGAGCTCCATATAGTGTAGTACCATTGAAGTGTGTCTGCAGTGGAAGGAACTTAAAAATGTATACTCGTGCTAGCAGGAAAGAGGGAAGAAGTGCCTCTTTCTTGGCTCTGTTTGGACAAATGACATTGAGTTGTCTCTTGGACATATGTATTGAGAACTCAGGTGAGGTCAAGGCCAAGATGTACATTTGGGAGTCCTCAGTATAGAGATTGTATTGAAGTGAGGGTTGTGTGTAAAAGACTGTAGGAAAAGAAAGCTGAAGCTCAAGTTTAGGGAAGTGCCACCAAGTAACTAAGGAAAATGGCCAAGAAAACAGGAAGAAAAAGAAGAGAACCTGGTATTTTTGGAGGCCAGAAAAGAGAGAATGATTAATATAATTTTCATCCACTGTGGGTTAACATCCATTTAGTTACCACAGGGAGCTCTAGTAGTTATAGCAAACTAGGACATCATTTGGCAATATTATCAGTTTTCACCAGACTGTTGGAAGTGAGCTAAAATTTATAGTGTTAGAGAATAAGTGAGAGGCATAGGCAAGTGGAGCTCAGACTTGCAGGGAAGTAAGTTGTAGTTTTGGAAGAGTTTACACACTGAAAGCAAAGAAAGATTGGAGCATATATAGGAGATAGGAAATTATAAATGGATCAGATCTGAAAAAGCAGGAGCAGATGGGATGTAGAGTACAAGTGGACATTTTAGCCTTGGACACAAAGACTGATGTTGGGAGAAGAGGATATCGAGAAGATGCAGAAGTTCATTCCTGATGAGGTAGGAGACGACATCATGTCTTATGAGAACGGAGAGGACGCCTGGGCACTCAGTCACTTAAGCGTCCGACTTTGGCTCAGGTCATGATCTCATGGCTCATGAGTTCGAGCCCCACGTCTCTCAGCACACAGCCCACTTTGTTTTTAAAAAAAAAAAAAAAAAAAAAAAATTTTTTTTTTTTTAATGTTTGTTTATTTTTGAGAGAGCGCGAGAGCGCACACACAGGCAGGAGAGGGGCAGAGAGAGAGGGAGACACAGAATCTGAAGCAGGCTCCAGGCTCTGAGCTGTCAGGACAGAGCCTCATGCAGGGCTGAAACCCATGAACCGTGAGATCATGACCTGAGCTGAAGTTGGCCGCTTAACTGACTGAGCCACCCAGACACCCCACACAGAGCCCACTTTGGATCCTCTGGCCCCTTTTCTGCTCGCTCGCTCTCAAAAATAAACATACATTAAAAAAAAAATTAAAAAGAATAAGGGAGGAGAGTTTAAAGAAAAGAATGAGATTTGGGACAAATGAATGGCTAGATGCATGGAATGGGCCTCAGTGGTCGTGTAGATGCCTCCTTGAGATAGGAGACCACAAATTCATACTGTAGTTACGCATTTCCCTTATTACACATATGTTGCATATTACAGTCACTTCATAATCTTTCTTCAGTAGTATTCCTAATGGAGAAATGGAGGAGGCAGGTAGTAGGGTTGATCCAAGATTGGGAGCCTGCAAAGGAGGCAGGTTAGAAGTCTGGGCAGATGGCAAGAGAGTGGGGCACACTGGCAAGAGTAACTGTGACAGAGAAGTGAAGCAAAAGGACCTCATAGATTGAAAGTGGACAAATCAGGGAACTAAAGATCTTGATAAAGTGAAAGAAAGGGATAGTGTGATTAAAGGCTTAGGCCATGGGACTTGTAACTGGGGATTTCACAGAGCAAATTTAGGTCATGTCCAAATGCTGGGCGTGGCTGTAGAAATGGATAGCTAAAACACAGGGGAAATGAAGGTCCTAGTGTAGGTGATTAGGGATAGGTCAGTAACCCAGAATGGTGCCAAGGTCAGGATGGAGAAAATCATGGGCCAGGTTTATGAACTTACCCAACAAATATTTGCCGAACATGCACTCACATCACTGGAACTTGATTCCTTCTTGACTCCAGCATCCCAGGCATGGACAGGCTTTACAGATCAGCTGTACATGGATTACTACTTTCTTCTTAGTGAATAGTAAGGAATAGCAGTATTAATTGCATGACACTTTTTTAATAAGAGTCTAGGGAAATTTGAAAGGTGTTTATTCTCTACAGGCAATTATAAATCTCTGTGTTTGCTTTTCCTGAACCACACTGGCATCCTCTGCACTCTGCCACTTTTTTAAGAAGCTTGGCTACTTGGCTATACTATAAATTGTACAAACAGCTGCTTTATGGAACACTAGAAGAATGAGGAACACATGGTTACAAGAATTCCAAATAGACACTGTGCTAGTTCCCTGGAACTAACGTTTCATCTTGTGTTTCTGCCTCAGTAGAGGAACATTTGATTGCTCAAGACACTTTGGCACTGATCAAAAATGACCAGCTTTTTCTTGTCTGTCCTAGGTTATCAAGGCTGCCTATAACCAAGTAAAAATGATTGCTCAAGGAAACCTTTCCGATACAGATGTCCTAGCTGCCAAGTAAGTTTCAATATTAAATGTGTGTTTTGTGTTTCAGTTATTTGAAAGTTGTATTTTTTTGAGTTATAACAATATTGTGACATGCACAAAAGAAATGAAAGGTAAAGTATTTAAAAGGAAAGGGAACAACCCACATCTACCACCCAAAGATGTAATTATTAACATTTTGCTTATTTTCTTGCCCATTTTTATACATTTTTAAACATAATTCTTATTATTGTATATATACTTATATAATAGCATGTTTATTGTAGAAATTTTAAAATAAGAAACAAAAACATTGAAAACAATCTCTCATTCTTTACCAGTGATTCCTCCTTTTTTTTTTTTAATTTTTTTTAATGTTTATTTATTATTGAGAGAGAGACAGAGCATGAGCATGGCAGAGGCAGAGAGAGGAGGAGACACAGAATCCGAAGCAGGCTTCAGGCTCTGAGCTGTCAGCACAGAGCCCGACGCAGGGCTCTAGCTCACAAACTGCGAGATCGACTGAGCCAAAGTCGGACGCTTAACCCACTGAGCCACCAAGGCCCCCCCCTCCTTTTCTTAACATTATAATGTTTTCATTCAGATTACTAAAAATGTGTTAGGGGCGCCTGGGTGGCTCAGTCGGTTAAGCGTCCGACTTCAGCTCAGGTCACGATCTTGCGGTCCGTGAGTTCGAGCCCCTCGTCGGGCTCTGGGCTGATGGCTCAGAGCCTGGAGCCTGCTTCCGATTCTGTGTCTCCCTCTCTCTCTGCCCTTCCCCCGTTCATGCTCTGTCTCTCTCTGTCTCAAAAATAAATAAAACCTTAAAAAAAAAATTTAAAAAAAAAAATGTGTTACAAACAGTATTAACTGGAGCATCAAAATATACTTGTTGGACATTTCCTACAGTTGGAAATTATAAACTATAAAAGATATCTTTGGGTTTGAAACATTTTTATTTCATATTACTTTCTTGGTATGGATTCCCAACTGGGTCGAGAGCTAAAAATACTATAACCGAAGTCTGTGTTAAAGTACATGTGTGTTTAAGTATTATTATTTGTATATTTCAAAGTCACAATGTAAAGAGGTCATACCCCTTTATAATCACACTATCAGTATATGAGAGTGCCTATTCTACCATAACCATTAGCAATTTTTTTTTTTTTTTACCTCTTTACTGATTTGATAGACCAGAAAATACAATAGTGCCCCCTTATCCGTGGTTTAGCTTTCCAGTTACCTGCAGTCAGCCACAATCTAGAACCAGATAATCCCCCTCCTGACTTATTGTCAGAAAATCACAAGTAGTTGAACATTATGTCACAATACCTACGGCACTCACCTCACTTCATCCCATCACACAGGCATTTTGTCATCTCACATCATCACAAGAAGAAAGGAGAGTACAGGACAATAAAATATTTTTAAATGAGAGGGACAGACCATATTCACATAACTTTTATTATAGCATATTGTTATAATTGTTCTCTTTTATTAGTAGTTACTGTTAATCCCTCAGTGTGCCTGATTTATAAATTAAGGGGCACCTGAGTGGCTCATTTGGTTAAGTGTATGACTCTTGGTTTTGGCTCAGGTCATGATCTCACAGTTCATGAGTTCGAGCCTCGCATCAGGCTCCACGCTAATAGCACAGAGACTACTTGGGATTGTCTTCTCTCTCTGCCCCTCCTCTACTCGCACTCTCTCAAAATAAACAAACTTTAAAAAAACACCTTCTAAAAAAATAAAAAATATACTTGTGTAAGTATAAGAAAAGCATAGGATGTGTAGGGTTTGGTACTGTGGTTTTAGGCATCCATTGGGGGTCTTGGAAAGTAATGCCCCACGGATAAAGGAGGATCTGATTAAAAGATGGAAATACCTGTCTCCTATTTGGTGATTTTTAAATTCCCATTGAAAGTGCCAGCAACACCCCTCAATATCTTCAGGGAGAGTCTCGAACAAATCAGCTTGTGTTTTCATACAGCAGTTTAAAACATTTATTTGATTCCACCCATTTAGGACAGTTCAAAATGGGACTCGTAAAACTCAAACTGTCTTCATGGTCATTTAATATGACCCACCAAGGAAGTATGACAGGGCAAATTACAACCCAGGAGGGAACAACTTCTCGGTCATTTCTGTTCCCATTAGTAGTAGTATTTCTGTTACACTGAGAACACTAAAAAATTGCATCTCTTGAATAAGTACAGTTTATTAAATATTACAAACATGGAACCAGGGATTGATTGATAGGATGCAATTCTACATGATTGTACTAGAAACAAAACACGATGAGAATAAACTGAAACACTGGATTTACTGAAGAAAAACTGATTTCAAATCTAATTTATTTCAGAAAATGTATTTCCTTAATGCCCCACAGTTTTTATAAGGTACAGCAACATGTAGAAAATGGAATTTCAGTTTTTAATGTCAATGTGTTTGTGTTCTGCCATTTTGATAGAGTTGATATTTTTCTTGTAAGGTTCTTAGTCTTTCTGTAGTGAGAGAGAGAAAGTAAGGCATTGCTGAAGGGACAAACTGATAATCTCTTGGTAAAGTTTATTGTAGCTAATTTTTTTTTTAAGTTTTTATTTAAACTCCAGTTAACATGCAGTATAATGTTAGTTTCAGGAGTATAATTTAGTGATTCAACGGGTGCCCTCCTTAATCCCCATCAACTGTTTCACCCATCCCCCTGCCCACTTCCCCTTCAGTAACCATCAGTTTGTTAATTTATTTTTATTTTTTTTAATGTTTGTTTATTTTTGAGAGACACAGTGTGAGTGGGGGAGAGAGAGAGGGAGACACAGACTCTGAAGCAGGCTCCAGGCTCTGAGCTGTCAGCACAGAGCCCGACATGGAGCTCGAACCCATGAAAACCGTGAGATCATGACCTGAGCTGAATGTTGGACACTTACTTAACCAACTGAGCCATCCAGGCACCCGTTAAAATCTTTATTTAAGCTGACATTGTGGTAAAACTGCTGCATTAAATTGTAATTATGTTTAAATGGTAGTCGTGTACAGAGTGCCAAAGGAGGATAGTTTGAGAGTTAAATTAAGTGTCTTAAGTGAACACCAGTTTCTTTGAGAGAATTATGAATTGGATTTTGTTTTATTTTGTATTGACGCTTTGTGCCCATATTTAAGCTGCAAGGACTGTAGGACCTATAATGACCTTTCCCACCTGCCTTCTCAATTATGCCCTACCCTGAGACAAATCTCAGTGTAGAAATGGTCCTGGGGGGCGGGGGGAAGATAGAGAATCAGCACACAGTATTCTGCTAAGTGAACAGCGTCTCAAGACCCCACATAGATATTCTCCCTTAATAGAAGTGCCTAAAATCATCACCAGAAAAGTATTAGGAGGCAAGAGTTACTTCACTAATCAAAACTTCACATTAAAATTAGTGTTGGGGCACCCGGGTGGCTCAGTCAGTCAAGTGTCTGACTTCAGCAAGTCATGATCTCGTGGTTGGTGAGTTTGAACCCTGCATTGAGCTCTGCACTGACCATGCGGAGTCTGCTTGGGATTCTGTCTCCCTCTCTCTCTGCTCCTCCCCCACTTGCACTCCTTTCTCTCTCAAAATAAACTTTTAAAAAATAAATAAAGTAGTCTTAATAGTCTTAATGAGGGGTGCCTGGCTGACTCACTCGGTGGAGCCTGCGACTCCAGATCTCAGGGTCATGAGTTTCAGCCCTACATTGGGCATGGAGTCTACTTTAAGAAATAAAATAGTCTTAATGAGATACAAGCTCTAGTCTCAAATCAAAAGGCAGTCGTTGGGTTTTCAGTATAATCTTATATTGACAGCTTTCTAAATAGTAATGTAAATAAAAACATAATTGATGAACTAAAGAAATGGAATGCAGCTGTTCAGCACTGTAAGATTTCAAAGCTGTTAATTTGTGTACTTACCAAAACATGTTTGAGTTTGAGTTTAAAATTGTCTCGCTCTTATAAGACTGGCTTCTGCTTAGTTACATATTTTTTACTGGACAGGAACAAGCTGAAAGCTGGCTACCTAATGTCAGTGGAGTCTTCTGAGGAGTTCCTGGATGAAGTCGGGTCCCAGGCTCTGGTTGCTGGTTCATACACACCACCAGCCACAGTCCTTCAGCAGATTGACTCCGTAGCAGACACAGATGTTGTAAATGTAAGCAAATGAAAACTTATGATTTAACATCAAACAATTTGACCTCGACCCAATTTCAGAAGGAATGCATAAGTTCCCTTGGGCTATATATGTCACTGTCCTGCTGTTTGGTGCCTGTCCACCTGGTGTGGAGGTAGGAGGGCTCATTACCATCACGTCTGTAAATGGCTCATCAACTTGGGGTGTATGTGTCTTCCTCATTCAACTAAATTACCAATAGGTTAAACCATTTTAAATTCTTAGAGGTCAAGAAGAGTTGAATTATTGGTAATTTCATGTGATTCAACCTAATAGTTGAGTTCGGTGTTTGTTCTCCTCTCAAGAAATAAAGTGTCGTGCCAATCCCGCACGATCCAGGATCTCAGGATTTTTGTTCATCTTCTCAGCAGGAGACATTCTGCTATTGCTTTTTGGTTTTTTTCCACATATATTATTGTGAGACTGAATTGTTTTAAGGGCCAGAACCGTATCTCATACCTTTTTGTACTCTCTACTATGCCTAACAAATACATGAACTACAGAACAAATCCACAATCAGTGGGTTTTCCCAGTTTTTTCCACATGAAAAATGTCGACTCCTCTTGCATTGTAGAGGTCTCCACCATCTTCTCCCCAACAGCTCCACCTTAATGTAGGGACAATGAGCATAGAAAAAAAAGAAACAGGGTATTTTAAGGTCGTAACTTTGACTTGATTTCACTTCGCCCCGAAGTTTATCATTCCATACCCTTCCAAATGGCTCTCCTTTACTATACTGTTGCTGTGGGAGTCCCAGCCCAGCTGCCTCTTCATGATCTCCCTGTGCCTGAGACAGCATGGGGGACTGCTACTCACGGTAGTACATCTGACCTCATCGGCCAGCCTTTTTGCTTCAAATAGTGGCATAAAGGAAACAGATAAAAGTTTGACTTTTATGTTGACAGTTGGTGTATTTTTATCGACTCAGACTATTTGCCATCGCAATACAGAAACAGTAAAGTACTGCCCTGCCTGAGGCTGACTCTGCCCTATTTTGCAATGTCAGTGAGGTTTTCCCTATCCCCCTTTTTACCAGCTACCCTCATGTCTGGAGCACCACACTTGCTCAGTCACATGTAATGAGGGAACATTCAAAGGGACAGCGGAGCTTTGCTTCCTACATTGTCACAAATTAAAATAACGTACCAGCCCTCTCCTGTAGTTAATCTCACAAGAGGCTAGTACAGAATTGCTGGCTCAGGATGCCCTGTCCATAAACTCTTGAAATAACAAAATAGATAAGTTTATCTACTGCATAATACATTTTCTTATTTCTGTTAATTTTTTCTGTCATTTGTTTGTTTGTTTACTTCAAGGCTGCAAAGAAGTTTGTTTCTGGCCGGAAGTCAATGGCAGCAAGTGGAAATCTGGGGCACACACCTTTCGTTGATGAGTTGTAAATTCTGAAACAGGAAAGAGCTGAACATTTTCTCAGCCCAGAGCAGCAAACACGTGAAAGTCAAAAATCTCTAATAAAACATATATCTTTTTTTTTCCCCCAATAAGGTGAAATGTCTTAAAGCATAAATAAATTGTTCCCAGCTGACTTAAAGTCAATGAAACATTCTGTTGAAATGTTTTTCTCATGTCTTGGCTATCAGTTAATCAAGTACTTATTATATGCTGAGGTCTTTGTTTTAGATGCTGCAAAGGAGAACAGGAATCTAAAAGTATAGAAGCTCAGAAACTAGTAAGATTATTATCGATGACTTAAAAAAATTTTTTTTTTAGTATTTTTTTTTTTCAACGTTTTTTATTTATTTTTGGGACAGAGAGAGACAGAGCATGAACGGGGGAGGGGCAGAGAGAGAGGGAGACACAGAATCGGAAACAGGCTCCAGGCTCCGAGCCATCAGCCCAGAGCCTGACGCGGGGCTCGAACTCACGGACCGCGAGATCGTGACCTGGCTGAAGTCGGATGCTTAACCGACTGCGCCACCCAGGCGCCCCTAGTGTTTATTTTTGAGACAATGCAAGAGACCGAGTGCAAGCAGCGGAGGGGTAGACAGAGGGAGACACAGAATCTGAAGCGGGCTGCAGGCTCTGAGCTGTCAGCCCAGAGCCCGATGCGGGGCTTGAACTCACGAACCATGAGATCATGACCTGAGCTGAAGTCGGACGCCTAACCGGCTGAGCCACTCAGGCACTCCTTTTATCGATGGCTTTTAAAGATAAAGCCAGTTTAAAAATCTGTCCTTTTGGGTCAAAACAATTAAATGGTCTGAGTTTTACCCCCTTTCTTTACTGCCTTTCTTGCAGTATAGTTATTTCTGAAAAATCTAAATTCCCTGTTAGTCATATCTTATATTCCCACTGCATCATTTTATGTCTGATTTATCTTCACTGTGTGACAGAGTTTTGTTTCTCATCTTTTCCCTCTTCCTCATCTGTTCCCATTCTGTTTCTTAGGGCTGAAGGGGGGGAGGGGGGGTGGAACTTTATGTGCACAACTAGCCAGAAAATATATCTCTTACTTATTTTAAGTAGGGCATTTGAAGTTTGCAAAACAAGAGAAGCTAATTGTCTAAGTAAAAATGTGGCACTTACCTTAAAAATTGAAATTCTCTCTATGTTCATACATTCTGGTCCTGGGTTCCTCTGCCGCATTTTGTAAAAGATGAGATGTTCTTCTCAGAAGGGAGTGTGTTAATGATGTTGCTATTTTGGGAATAAGGTGGTGAGGCCTGTCTGACCCCAGGGAAGTCTTTGGATTATCACATTGAAGAATGTCTCTGATGGCATCAGAATGCACTTGTGAAAGAATGGGTAAGTCTGCACATATTCCTCCTGTAAGTATAGCAAACCTGTGCATAGCAATGCACAAAAATTAGATGCTCATGTGATCACCAGTTTGCAGACTGCTGCCTAAGCAACTTTTGATACAGGTTGACCCCTGCCCTTTTCAACTTGGGCAAAGTCTTCTAGCCAAAATGCATCTGAGGTAGAGGAGGCTGTGGATGAGGAAGAGCTTTGGTTGTCTCGCTTCACCATTGTCCAGTATGGAGAAGGGGGCCTCACTTCTCTCTTGGGATCTCTGTGAATCACCACATCAGCATTAATGCCTTTTCCTACACTAATAGTATGGTTCTTCTTTTTGTAGCCATGCCATTCTCTGGAGATAGACATTGGTCTCCTTGCAGAGTGATGCTCACTGGACTTTGAATATTTATAATACTTAAGTTTTTTATCTGAAACTACATCTTCACCGTCATCACTGCTTGCCAAAGGGTCTTTTGCCTGCTCAGTTTTCTTTGTTGTGCTGAAATGAAAAAAAAAAAAAATAGTGAAAGACATGTATTCTTCATGTCTGCATATTCATTGTCCCCTAACAAGATGTCTTGTAACCTGCTTTGGTTCATCAAAGAAAGGATATAATTTAGCTTTAGCACTTTGTGTTATTGAAGTTTTTCTCTCCAAAACTGTCTTTAAATTTGTTTCCACTCCTAAATGTAAATCAGATTCTGCCTTAAGTTTTTTCACATCACTTTCAAAAGTTTGAAAATAACTTGAGTCAGACTACTGACCAGAATATTAGCAGGTTTTAAGGTGTGGGTTAATTTCATTCCAGAATGACAGGTCAACCTGGCCATCTCCTCCACAGAACTCTTCTCATGGGTCACATGGGGTCAGTAATAACAGTGTCTTACCGATTTCCAAGGTATTCAGGAACTAGTGGACCTCTAAGTACACTAGTTATCGGGAAATTTTTGAGCCTTCTTTTTTTCTCCTGAGAACCATCATTTGCCTCTCTTTTGGGTTTACAAATGTGTATTTATACAACACCCTCTACATCCAGATGTGTCTCATTCACTATTCCACTTCTCTGTTGCTGTCCAAAAGCTTTTAAAGATTTTTTTTGTTACCTGCCCCAACTATTGGCTTTCTTGAGAGGTTGTATGGAGGTTTTTAGCAGAGGAAAGCAGCTACTCATATACCCTTGACTGAAGAACCGGTCGTCTTCAACTGAGCATGCAGCTTCAGAAGGGATGCATGTGGAGGGGTGAGGGAGGAAGGGAACACCTGGTGATCAATGGAGTGACAGATGTTGCAGCCAGATCACCCTCACATCCCTGACTATTAGCTTTCTTGGTTGTTGAAACTTGGCCAATGCTTGCCTGCTATCATCTACAGTTCTCTTGAACTTTTCTAACATCTACATACCTGAGCCTGCCATTACTTTCCTGAACAAATGCTGTTACCTCCTCCCCCTCATCCTGGTGCTGTTGCCCAGCAAATCCGTTCTTAGATTTTAACATTCATTTAACAAAGATCTTTGTGATTATAGACCTTTGGTACATCTGTCCTGCTAAAAGGAAATATGAAGTTGTTTTCTTCGCCACCCCCCAATCTTTTAGACTTGGCTTGCATGATCACTAATATTCTTGCAGGTGTGACCGTTGTACTTGCTCCCAAAACTTCGAACAGCTTTTCCGAAAGTTTCTCTCTTATAATAAACAGTTAGTAACTGAGCCACTAGTCTTACTGTGTGATTTTCCTTCATCCTTGATTTAGTGCTGTGCAAGGAGGTTCAGAAGACCTCAGGACTAGAACAGGTTGCCTTCAGACATGCCTAGGACTTCCTGAACAGCACGTGAATGAAAACAAAATCCAGGTTCCTTTTTTTTTTTTTTTCCAGACTGCAAAGAATATCTTTTGTAACTCTGTATTAGGTAACTATAAAGGACAGGTAGTAGGGTCAGATTCTTATTAAACTGAAGTAAGATTATAAAGCCACAAACGAGCAGAAGTCAGAGTTAATCACAAACAGTTTTCTATCACTGGACCTGCCCAGAGCATTATGTGGAATATTTTCCAATGGGCACACAGTACCATTTACTCATGAAAAAGATCATACCAGCTTTGTGTAAGATGCCTTTTCTTTCCCTTTGTGCTCCTTCTCTGTCCTTTCCACATAAATTACTAAAGTGCCTTAGATATAAGCACTTTGTTTCAAATTAAGAAAGGGATTTAGAAAGTGGTTGGTATTGTTCTTAAGTCCTGTGGGCTTTAGTCTCATACTTGAGTTGTGCTATTTCTGTGTTTCCTCCTTATTTTTGAATGGTCGGTCTGTCGTTCTTAGATTTTAAAATTCTGTATCTCAAGCTCTGAACAATTAAAATGTGAACAACATAGTCGTTCTATAAATAAGTAATTAAGAACTCAGCCTTGAGAGCTGCACTCCCCAGTACAGGGCCCACTAGCTAGGTATGGCAGCTAAATTTGAATTGATTAAACTTGAATAAAACTTAAAATTCTTCAGTTGCAAATCCTCACATTTGAGGCTCTTAATAGCCACATGTAGCCCGTGGCTACCACATCAGAACAGATCAAGAACATTTACACCATTGCAGTAAGTTCTTGGATATTGTTGCTCTAGAGACAGATCTAGTCACTCTTAGTCCTGTGACCACTGGCAAGTTTACACACACCTCTCTTGGCCTCAGTTTTCTTATGTAACCATGATAATAAAAAGAATTAACCTGAGGATTAAATGGCATAATACTTGTAAAGCAGTGTCCACCACATAGTAAGCAATGAATAAGTGTTCACTGTTATCATTAATGATTTTTAACTGTCATGATTGGTTTGGTTATTGGGGGAAAAACTTGTCCCTAATTTGTGTCTGATCTAAGGGGACAGCTGGTACCCAGCTCTGGTCCACTGTCACCATGTGAGGACACAAGCCCATCTTCTAATTTTTTAGGAGAAACCAGAGATACAGATAATTTCCATGGAATCTTAGATATGTAAATTTGGCAACTAATGCAAATATTTTTTATTTAAAAATTTTGAAATATACAAAAAAATTAAAAAAAGAAACCTAGTTAAATGAAAAAACTTACAAACACTTTGCTAGCCCTTGGAAAAGCCCCTCCGTATCCTTCCTTCTCTCTACAGTCACTGCTCTTCCGGCTTTTTAAAATGCTGTGGGAGACTAGCAAAGCACATCTGTTGACCATATCAGTCCCTTGGACCAAAAGTTGGAATATCTGAAGTAATGTCTATCCAGTGTGGACCATTTTTTAGTCCTTAGTAAAGTTCCTAGCCAGCTTTCCCTGAGCCCATCCCAATAACCAAAGATACACAGCTGTAACAACTAGTGCTCAGAAATCTGTCAAATTAATAAGGACCACTCTTGCATCAGAGCACTGAACTTGTCACTGAAGGAGAAGGATCTCATGTTCTACATGTCTTCATGTTCTACACAACTTCCTCACATATCTGATCCTCAGAGGAGTCTCTGGTACTCCTGTGTTACAGATAAACAAGCTCTCAGAGATTAAGCGATTTGCCTGAGCTTCAAAGCTGGATTTTAATTTTCATTCACTCTGAATAAATGAGCCCTCAGCCACGTGAAAGTCCTGTGGTAGATTTAGCCTAACAACACAGACTTAGTCCTTGCCTTCAGTTTACGTTCTCCCAGGGCAACATAGTAAACAATAGATTGTACAGATTACTTCATTGAAATTAGGATAAATGCTGTGAAGGAGATACACAGGTTTCTCTGAAAGCATATGACAGATGGACCAGACAGTGTTTTAACACTTCCTAACTTGAAGGCCCCTTGGAAAAATTTTGCACCATGAGCCTTCAACAGTGAGTAATGACAGAGTCCTAGGCATGTTGTACACAGAGAAGGGCAAGTGTAAAGTCCGAGGCAAAGAAACATAAGACAAAGAAGCTGAGAGGCAAAGTGGACTAGAGAGGGAAGAGGACAGCAGTATGTGGTGAGGCTGTGGGATACAGACCCAGCCACATGCAGTAGCATAGACCAGTGTAAGGGTTTGGGCATTTATCCTGAGAACAGGAGGTCTAAAAAGATTTTCAGCAGGGAACACGTCACATTCAGATTTGCACTGTAAAAGGATTGTTCTGTGTAGCAAATGAATAGGGGAAGAGAGTAGACGGTGGCTCTGACTGGGGTGATGATAGTGGCCAGAGAGAGAGATGGACAAATGTGGGAGAGAGTCGGAAGATAAAATGACAAGTTTTGTGATTATATGGGGTGGAAACAAGGGAGATGGAGAAATCTAGCATAGCCTCTAAATTTCTGACTTGTTCAACTAGGCAAATGCTCCCCCAGTAAGATAGGACCACCCCAAGGAGATAAGCAGTTAGCTGGCTCTTGATCTTTAGGCATAACGAGTGTGAGGGGTTTGTGATACATCCAAATGAAGCCACCAAGTGGGAGAGAGAAAGGGTTTAAATATACAAGTTTGAAGATCGTACAATTTGAAAATCAGTCCTGTAGGGAGAGGGACGGAAACCACAGGCATCAGTGAGGGTGCCCAGGAAATTGAGAGAAGAAAGCCAAAGATTGAGCGCTGGGGAACTCCAAGGCTGAAGCCTGGGGAAGACGTTTCAACAGAAAAGGGGGTGGGAGTTGTACAGTGTCGAATGTTGCTCAGGAGCCACACACAGTGACGACTTGAGAAGAGTCTACTGGAATCAACCTGAGGGCTGTGAGTGGCCCTGCAAAGAGGCCTCTTGGACAAGTGAAGACAGCAAAGCCTGGACTGAGATTGGGGGAGAGCGCCTGGGAAATCATCTCCTGGGGAAATGGCCACATCTGATACAGCTCTTCACGCACGTTTGGAGCCAAAGGGATAGGACTGTGGCCGGCGGCAGGGAGAGGGCAGCAGAGTCAAGGTGGGGTTTGTAAAGAGGCAGAGGCCCCAAAAGCCTTACATGTTATTGAGAAGGATCCACAGAAAAGCTGAATGTGCAGGAGACAAATGAGGGCGTGGGATCCACAGCACGTTTGAGGCTGACTCTGGACAAAGGGACACATTGCAGGTAGATTTGGAGGCCGAGCTCCCATTAGATGGTTCTCTCTCTCTCTCTCTCTTTTTTTTTTTTTTTTTTTTTTTTTTTTTAGCTCCAGATTCAAGGCTCTTGCCTCTATCGATCTGCCTCACATTAGGTCCTACAGATTGTACTTCTCCAGGATTTAAAAACCCACTAAATTACTGCAGTGGTTTCACCAAGACCACGTGCTTCACAGGCTCTGGGGAACAGTAGCACAACAAAGTTTTCCTAAAATGAACGACTTACCGTATTACCGGGAATTTGGTCTCAGGGATTAAATCATATATTTCTTGCCATTCTTGGGGTATGTCAATAAAATCTCGGTAAATCTTGATTTGTAGCACTGTTCCTATGGTGATGTGTTGCAAAAGTTTTAAAAATTCTCGAAGAGTATATCCTAACACATTGGCATGGCCAACACTAATCAGAACATCACCTGAAGAAGGAAAGAAATTATCAGTAAAATTAAGATAATGGGTCATTGGGCTCATACCACTTCTGGCTGCACTGTGAGGTATTCCATTTTATGAGTTCAACCAGACTCCAGCCTTTATTTAATAAAAGTGACCAACTAGGTGACATGAGTGTCCTTCGCATAATGAATGCATGCAAGATGTTTCTTAATAGCGGTGTAGAAGATATTATATCATGTTTTTATGGTATTTCTTTAGTCCTTGGTGTGAAAGAGGCTAAAAATCGTTTATAATCTGAACCATCCTTTAGGATTCTAAAAATGTTTGTTTCGAGTAAAATGAATAGTCATTATTATTAAAAAAAAACCACTTACACTAAGTGAGTAAATGACCTACTTGCTATTGTACCTGCCTGGCAATTTCCAGTGCCCTCCACTCTATTAACATAAAGCCCTTCTGGGGCGCCTGGGTGGCTCAGTCGGTTAAGTGTCCAACTTCGGCTCAGGTCATGATCTTGCAGTTCGTGAGTTCAAGCCCCGCGTCAGGCTCTGTGCTGATGGCTCAGAGCCTGGAGCCTGTTTCAGATTCTGTGTCTCCCTCTCTCTCTGACCCTCCCCCGTTCATGCTCTGTCTCTCTCTGTCTCAAAAATAAATAAACTTTAAAAAAAAATTTAACATAAAGCCCTTCATTTTAATTTTCTGCCTCGTGCGGTATTAGTTGAGCAAGTAATTCTGCATGAAACAATGGACATTTAGCATGCTTTAATTAAGCTTAAGATGTGTATATAGAGAGTATGTTGGATAAAGGGATTTGAAAGCTAGACTGCCTACTTCAGGGCATTGCTGGACAGGAAGGGAAGTGTGATGGTCAACCATAGAGCTTCTGATCTCCTGGCAAGTGGGAAGAAAACCACATCTTGACAGCAAGTCCCTGGACCCCCTAAGTGCATATCTTTGTCCACCTCCCTGCCGCCAGCACCTAGGGCATGGACATGTAAACTAGATCCAGCCACTGGGCACTCCCACCTGGGTCACTGAACCTGGGCAGGAGATGCAGCTGGGTGATGGAAGCACCCGGTTTCCAGGGGTAGTTATATATGGCCCCGCGTTCTGTCATCATTTTCCAAGCCTGGTTCTCCAGCCTTTCTGGCAGTTCTGTTAGACTCAATGTTCTAAGTTCAGTGCCTTCACAGGCACTGTTTTCGATTGCTTGCAGTGAAGAATCCTGACTAATGCAAGGATATTCAGCAAGAGAGGAAGGAATACAAAGAAATTACTTCTTAAGGGCTCACATTAGGTAAAATCTTAGTCTTCAGATCTTACTAGAACTAACAGCCTGCCAAATGGTAATGGAGACTTTATCACTAACACTGGATAAAGGGACTCCAATCAAGTCCCAAAGGATGTGTTCATTTCTCTGTGCGTGAGAAGCTAGGGACCTCTCAGTTACCTTCATTCCCAGACAGCAGAAGCCTAACCTCCAAGGAGGAGAGAGGATGCAGTACCTTCTGTGATACTACACCCCACTGTGCTGTAGTTGGGAATTAATGCTGATCTCAAAGGAAGGCTCCAAGGACAAACTTTCATGGTGCTAGATCCTATCAGAAACTTCAGTTTAAAAAGAACTTAAGTTTAAAACTACTGAAGAAAATGAATACTTGGAAGGGTGAAGAAAAACCTGCTTTGGTCTTACAAAGTAGCTGATGATAAAACCAGCCTAGGATCTGCAGCTAACTTCAGAATGAAACAAGCTTCTCCCAGCCACCTGCAGAGTGTGCCATCTGAAACAGCTGTTCATCCTACAGAGGTTAATTACAATGGCAAAACAAAACCAAACACCTCACTGGATGAGTTTACGTGCCTGATGTTAAAAGGAACGTTTATAGCTGAAAGCTATGGCTTGGCATTCTGCTTAATTACGTTGTTGAAGGATGTTTTTTATCAAGAGGGCAGAAAATAAACAGCTTAATTCCCTGACCATCCTGACTGTAAACCAAAGGTGTCATTGTATGAATGTGATTACTCTGACAATAGATATTAACATTGCCCTTCATAAAGAAACATCAATCTGGTATTTATGAATACCAACCCCATTACACTTTTTTTTTTCTGTTTTAATGGGCTGTAGGAACCACATTATTATAAACCTTGTCTCGATTACCTATATTAAATCAACTTTGCAGCAGCCAAGCCACTACTGAAAAATAAATTTTTATTTATTTTTCTCCATCTCTCCCGACAAGGCTCTGAGTTCCACAAGCTCCAGGTGGCTAGAGACCACATCTGTTTGGCTTACCATTATGCCCTCCTGCCTAGCAGGACACCTGCACACAGTAGGCATTCAGGAAACGCTTATTGAATGAATGTGACCAGTATATGACTTGTATTTACCTTCAAAGCTATACTATTTCTTAAGACTCTAGATATCAGTGTATTTAAAGGCATATTGGCCAAAAGGAATTTAAATTCAGCCAGAATAAACAAACACTAAACTAAACTAGCAAATTCAATAGGAAATGAAACCCAATTTGAAACACCAGAAGAGAAAAATGTAAAACACGTGGATAAGAAATAATGGGGCTGGGAGGTAACAGGGTCGAAGAAATAGCAGGTCTGTGGGACTATCACCTCTGAAGATCTCATTCATTGTTAAAAGGACTGAATTCTGGTCTTTGAAACCAAGAACCTGAGGAGAACTGACTGACCCATCATGAAGAGATTTGGGACTCTGGACTCTCTCCGGTACTGAAATCCCACTTCCAGTCAAAAGTGTGGGCTCTCTAGACATGGGTTCAAGTCCCAGCTCTGCCCACCCACTTAGCTCTGTGTATTGACCAAGTTACTACACCTCCAACCCTCTACATTGTGTTATCGACCTTCCAGGAGTTTGTAAAGACTAAATTAGATAATAGATGTGGAAACACCTTGCACAATGCCAGTGACAAACATTTATTATTCATTTACTAATGCACAGACATAATATGTGCCAGCATTAAAGGTAAATCCTGGATTTAAAAGATGAATTCAAGACTGCCTCTGACCTCCAGGAGCCCACTAACCGTGGCCACACCATGAGGTTCTGTTTCCTGTGCATAAAAGCACACTCCTGTCCCACTCCAGCGAGTGTGTGCTCTGGTTATGAATCAGCTTCTGTTGCGTGACCCCAGAGAAACTGAGGAAAAGCTCCTGGGAAACTGTGCTGGACCTGTCTCCCTGGCGCTTTGTTCCCCAGCACCAAGCACTGCCATTTGGAGAGAATGTTTTGGATTATAAGGTGGGGGCAAACTTTCATAATGGCATCATTTATCTATTTACTTCTTTAATCCCCTGCTTCTAACACAAGCTGCGGTTAGAATCACCTGAGGAGCTTTTAAATCATGAACTGCCCTGTCCCCAGCCCCCTATCAATTGAATCAGAACCTCTGGGGAGATGGGGCCTAGGCATCTCAGTTTTAAAAGCTCCCAAGGTGATTCTAGGAAGTAGCATTATAAATCAGTAATTTAATCCACTGGGGCTCCTGTACCACAATCATTTTTTATTTAAAGAAAAAAAGAAAGAAAAGCCACAAGTCAGGAAACTCTCTAAGAACAGCCTAAGAGAAATGATTGCCAGTATTTCCATAGAACTGTCGTTTTCAAAGCACTTTCATAAAATTTATCTCTCCAAATCCTAGCAACCTCTGAGGAAGGTAGCTGTTATTCCAATTTAGACATGAGGTGACTGAGGCCTAGAAGGTTAAATGACTGCCCAAGGTCACAGAACTAGAAAGTGACAGAGCCTGGGCCTGACTGAATTCAGGCCCAGCTAAAACCAGATGATTCTTGTTTCTCACCACCTTACCATCCCATTGTGCCTCCCTGACTACTGAGCACAGCCCTAGAACTGGAGCAGACACTGGAAAACACATCTTGAACTGGATGGAAAATTCATTCTCCCAAAGACAAGAGAAGCAGGGCAGTGTTGATCAAAGGCCTTGGGCTCTGAAGTCTAACAGAGAGGGTTCAAATCCCTGATCCCTGGTGTGACAATGGGCAATTTACTAAATATCTGACTCCTTATCTATAAGGTGGTTTAATGCAGAATCTACCTCAGGATTGTCAGGAGGATGAAATGAGATCATGCTTCTAAACATTAACGATGATTAATACTGCCTACCTAGAAGAAGAAAAGTCCACAGAGAGGCATAAACTCTGGAATGACACCATCCCACTTGCCAGAGCGGGGTGAACCTAGACAAGGAACTCAATCTCTGTGCCTCAGTTTCCTCCCCTGTGAAAGGGGGATGACAATAGTTCCTACCTAGAGACTTACTGTAAGAATTCAGTGAAAAAATAAAACAGCAAGGGTTATTAAAGTGCTAGCAACCTGCTGGCCCACAGAAAGCTCTCAAACAATGTCATCATCATTATTATGGTTACACTAAAACCTATTAACCAGGGTCTCCCCAAGGGCAGATGGGGGCAGGGGGGAACCACAGTCACCTGGCTGGAGTTTTCCATCCGTGGCTGCAGCCCCCGTCCTGATGAGGTGGGTGATCTGGAGGTAGGGCCCATTCTGGATGATGATCAGGCCTAAGCCCAGGTTGCCCACAGTGAGTTTGGTCTGCTGAGTTTTGCTCAAGTTGTGTATGGATGACTTGACATTGAAGCCAACATTTTTGCCTAATATAAAGAGGGGGACATTTTTTAGTCCTTCGCCTGGACAGCAGCATGACAGTATCACTGGGGTTCTAAAGCCAGATCCCTGGGGCAGTTTCTCAACCTATTTATTTCTCAGTTTCCTCATCAGTAAAGTGAGGACAGTACGTGTCTAGCTTGGAGACTTGTTATGAGAATAAATGAGACAGAGGGCTTTGCACAGTGCCTGGCACCTGCTGAGTGCTTAATTAATGTCAGTTATTATGTATTCACTTGACAAATGTTTCTTGATGCAGGCAGTGTGCTAAGAAATAGTTTCTTGCCCTTATGGATCCTCCAGCTTAGTGGAAGAGACAGATACTAATCAGTCACATAAATAGATGTTGAATAACAAACTGTAACACATGCTATGAAGGAAAAATACAGAGAGCTCTGAGGAGGACTGCCAGGAGGCCAAGGTATCCTGCGGGAAAGGCAGTTCAGGCTTCATACAGAAGGCAAAATTTGAATCGAGGTCAAAAAGACCAACAGGAAATCTTGAGACAAAGGAGGGTGGGAGGGAGCAAACTGGATTGAGGCTGTAAGGAAAGAACAGAGATGCACTGGAGCACTCGTGAGGAGCAAAGTCACAGCCGACTGGCGTGGCCTCACAGGCTTACCTCGCTGGAAAAGCTTAGGAGCAGGTTAAGCGGGACCCTGTAACATTTGTAAAACAAACAAATGAACCCGGCTGGCTGCTGTGCGGGGCACAGACTGCGGGATCCAGAGTGGATGTGGGAAATCGAAATGTTACTGGAGTCACCCAAGCATGCCATGGCAATGTCAGTGGAAATGGTAGCGAAAGATCATTTGGGAGGAAAATCCGGGAAAATGGGTGGTGGTGGAAGGGTGCCAAAGTATGTTTTCTCCAGAACTGATTCTCACAAGAAAAGTTTCAAAGACTATGGAGTGATTTAAAACAAGTTACTTTCCTAAGAGGAAGCTTCTCAGAAGACTCATTTTCAGTACACAGGAAGTTTCTGGGGACATTTGTTTTCAGCAGCTCTTCCTGAAGGACAAGTGACAGGCCTTTGCGAAATCCATGTGACTGTGGTGTTTTGGGGGGGCCCAAGAGGCCTGCTGAGGGAGGGGTGCCCCCTGTCCCCCCACCCCCAGGTTCATGACCCTTCCCTGTAAGCAAGTGTCCTTGCTGTCTCCAACCTCACCTTCCCCCAAACCGCAGAGACTCTATAGAAAGTAAAGTAACCCAGTATAAAGAAGGTACCACATTCGGAGATTTTTCAGGATTCTGGGAGCCATTTGGAGCAGGTCAGACCCTCCTTCAGCCTCTAGCTCCTGAGCATACAGAGAAGTGGCATCTCAGGCAAGGTCTGAGTTCCAACCTCAGCTTGCTACTTCATTGTGCTTAGGATAAAATAATCTATACGAGACCCAGTCTCAAAAGACAGCAGGGTTAAGGGAAAGAAGGCAGACTCAAAAGACTCCATACCACACGATTCCACTTTTATGACACTCTCCGTGGAAAGGGCAAAACTATAGAAACAGATCAGGAGTGTCAGGCACTGAAGTGCAGGCTGGTGGCAAAGAGGAGCAAAGTAATTTGGGGATGGGGGAGGGAGCGTGTGTGGGAGGGAAACTTCCACATCTTGATGGTGGTGGTGGTTATATGTGAGTATTCATTGGTCAAAACTCAGAGCTATACACTAAAAATGGGCGGGGGGGGGGGGGGAGGCTCTTACTGTATGTAAATTATAGTTTGGTAAACAAATGATGGCGAGGGGCTAACTCCCAGGCCAAGAGGGTGACGTTCCCATTTTACAGGGGAGGCAAAGTAATGAAGGCTTTGTCTCCAGGGCGTCTCCCTCTCCCCACTCCCCAGTTACCTTTTTTGCTTTTATGGGCGGCCTTCTCCATGGCCCCAGGAGGGCAGACCGCTCAGGAGGGGCCTCCTGGAGCCCAAGCTGGAGTGGGTCCAACTCCCAACTGTTTCGAACCCGCGAGGAGGGGGCGCACAGCGGGCTGGCCGCCAGCGACGGGGGGACCCCGGGCGGCAAGGAGGTTTCCGGCGCTGCCCCTCGGGATGGCCGCCAGGGGGCAGACGTGGGGCACCCGTGGGGGTCACAAGGCCTCAGCGGACTTGGAAAAAGGAGTGAGTGAAAGTTTTGGCGGAGAACAAACTCGTTCAGGGAGCAGCACAGTGTCTGGCTCACAGTGGGTTCATCATCCATTCTTGGAAAACAACCGAAGTGGGGAGGATGGAGGAAGCACAGAGGCGGGTGTGGCAAAGCTGTGAAATTGTGGGGCCCAGGCAGACCCTAACTAGAAGCCCATATAAGATCACACAATCCCCTGCTGCACTCCCAGTAATGATATTTTTAAATATTGCTGCATCAATAATCCCAACTGTTTTGGAACTGCACTGTTTTCATCAATGTTTTGCATGAGAAGAGGGGCCAAGGGTGGCTCGGGGAAAAAAAAAAATGAGTCACGATTAGGAGAGGAATTAATTCTTCTTTTTTCCAAAATAATTCTTTCCTCCCACACACACATTCGCTCATAGGACAAATATTTACTGGAAGCCCGCTCTGTGGTTTGTGCTGATGCTGGGGACACAACAGTCGGCAAGACAAACAAGGGCCCTATCCTTTTGGAGCTTAGATTTAACGAGCAGATCAAGTGGATGATTTAAGAAAACTGTAAATTATCAAAAATATATTCTAGAAGAAACAGAAAGCAATGTGATGAGGTAGGTCCTGTCCTCATTCCCACTCCGATAAAACGGAGAAGCTATGCACCTTACATTCATGCCTTCAATAGTTATCAAGCACTTATTAGATGTCAGACACTGTGCAAAGATTTCCATGGTAAACCCAGTTTACCGGGCTGTTTCTGTGGCTCTACCCAGACAGTAAACCAGGGCAGATTTTCATTCAATAAATCCCACCTTGCAGAGGCTGAGACAAAGGGAAAGAACAGTCATCCATTTTCTTACTCTCAACCTCAAGGAGTCTCCAGCAGGTGGCTTCTTGTGATCGATCACCAGTTTCCTCCTCCAAACAGTCTGGCAAGGTGTCTATGCAGACACCAAATTAATTCTGTCATAAAATACATCCTTTTCCTCTGTTTTCCTATTAGTAGGGGGACAGTGAGAGTTTGTGGAACTAAAGCATGTCAGCATCGGAGGTTCAGGGAGGGGAGCCTATCGGCGCCTGGCACACAGGGTGTCCATCTGCCTTTCCTCCATCCCAGGCTGAAAACTCTCTTCAGGGCAGATGCCAAGATCACACCAATGGGTGGAACTGCAGGATACAAACGGTTGTGGATGCCATCCTGTGCTGCCCAGATCCCCCTTCGGGACTGAAGGATTTATTCCTGCTCCTCCACCCCACCCCTGCTTCTAGCTGAGCTCCCTGCCCAAGATTACACCTTCCCAGGGCAGCTAGCATCCAGTGACTGGTCACTGTGGGGTAAAAATCTGGCTCCCTCAGTCCAGCTCGAGCAACCCTGGAGGGCAATCCCAGCTCCAGAGCTCCTGTGGGGTCTACTGACGTCCTTCTGTGGCTGCACTGCCACCTGACTTCTCCCTTTGCCTAATGCTGCTTCCCCTTCCTCCCCTCATGGGCATGGCTTCCAAGAGCACTCCCCAATAAACTCCTTGCAGCTCAAGAGTGTTTCCTGGAAAGCCCACCCAACCTGCAGCAGCTAGCACCAGGGATGGTCTGCAAGAGTAGATGCCAAGATGGAATTTCGGAGTTGGGTGACCCCGCTGTCCAGGTGATAATGAGGACCCCATCCCCAGTAGAGGAGGTGTATACATCACCTTGGGCACAGGGAAGCACTAAGATTGTTCCATTTTTCACCAGAGAAAATTGAAACAGTTTGTCACCCACATGATCCACCTGAGTATCTCTTAGTGCTCCCTTGCCCTATTTTGACAGTGAACAGACAAAAAAAGCAGCCACAGCCCAAGAAATACATGGCAACAAGTGGCTCAGACTCCTCAGGGATGGAGGTCCGAACCACCCCACCACATAAGCCACCTAGACCACCAGAGGTGCTAGCAAAAGGTGAGAGGAATCTAGGATGGGCAGGAGAGGAGGGAGGTGATGAGCATGTCGCTTATGCCTGGAGATGAGCTGCAGCAACACGGGGAGCTGGGGTTTGTCCTGCTAACCTTCCTCTCATAAGATTCCCATGGGAAAAGATGCCCACCAGGGTCCTGCTTTCAGAACTGAAAAGAAGCAGGTGGATCTTCGTGCAGTGGGTGCACTGTGACAAATGTTGCCCTGTGCTTCCCAGTCCCCAGCTCCTGGGAAGGTTGTAGGTTCATGGATCTCAGCTGTTGGCCCTTTCAAGGAATTGTCTTTGGCTGAAGAGCAGCCATACCCAAGGTCATTCCTGAGGTAGCTCAACTCCAATGACTGGTCCATGTGGGGATATAAAGGCTTGGCCCCTTTTCCCCAACTCTGAGTGGCCACCCCAACTTCAGAGTTGCTCACGGGGTCTGCCAAAGCCTCCAATAACTGAATCACAGCCAAACTGCTCCCTCTGCCTTCCCTCCCCCCAGAGGAGTTGCTCCTTAGTGCACTCCCTAATAAAGACCACACGCTAATCCATAATCTCTGGTTGGAGTCAGCTCCAGTGGAACCCAATCTGTGAGACGAAAGGAGATTTGAGCCCAAGGCACAAACTGTTAACCTCTGGATTTAGCTCTTTGGTCTTATCTAATCCCAGAACCCCCAGGTGCATGTATATGGTGCAGCCACCAAACTCTTGGCCTTCATGGTGAACTTGACCCCCTGGGGAAGCAGTGTGTTCTTTATCCTGTCAGGCCAAAGATACTCCTTAAAGAGAAGAGTGATTATATAGTCCCCTCCACAGCTTTCACCAAGGTCCCATCTGGATTCAGCCTCTGTTGGGCCAAGGCCTACCATCCATCATGATAAAGCACACTGTGTTCACAGCCCCTTAACAGCCGCAGAATGGCTATTTATGACTTTAGGCTGCCAGCATAGATCCCTTCCGGGGGCCTTCTGGGTCCCCAAGGATTTTCTGCCTTAAGGATCCCTGTGGCTCATCTCTCTGAATGAAATAGCCCCAGCTGCTTTGTTTAAGGGAGAGTGAGGAGATGGGGAGCTTCTCCCACTGAAGCAAAATGTCTGACTTTCCCAAGTTCAAGTCAGTAGAAAGGAGGGGACTAGAATATAGTTCTGTATCCTTTTTGCTCCACCACACCACCTCTCATGAACCCTAGGGTTTGCCTCTACTAAAATCTAGACTGGGGGTGGGGGTGGGGGCTCAGTCAGTTAAGCATCTGACTTTGGCTCAGGTCATGATCTCATGGTTTGTGAATTTGAGCCCTGCAATGGGCTCTCTGCTGTCAGCACAGAGCCCACTTCGGATCCTCAGCCTCCCTCTCTCTCTGCCCCTACCACACTCATGTATGCATGTGCTCGCTCTCTCTCTCCCTCCTAAAAACAAAAACATTTAATAAAAAATAAAATAAAATGTAGACTGGGATATAGAGGAGAAGGGAACTGATCTGTCCTGTAGATCTCGGACAGATCCAGGACTCTGCAATACCAGGTATGTTGGAAGTAGAGAATGAGATATGGGACTAAAATCAGGATTAATGGAAAATATGTAATCAGAGTACTTAGTCCCTGCCCACCCCTCCCACCCCCATGCTGGGTGGTAAAGAAGGAATGGGAAGGTGACTTTCTGAAGTGACTTGTGGCCATTAATCTGGTAAAAATTTTCTCAATTTTTTTTTTTTAACTCCAAATTGGTTTTTTTTCTTTAAATTTAAATATAGTTGACATATTAGTTTTGGGTGTACAACATAGCAATTCAACATTCATAGATGTCATGAAATGATCACCACAGTAAGTCTAGTTACCATTATACAGCTTGTTTTTATCCTTTAATCTTAGATCCAGAACCTTTTGTAGAGGGGCAGAGGTAGGAGGGACTGGGAAGTGCTGCCCAGGTAGAAGGGGGAATTTACACTCGTATTTTTTAAACGCAATGATCAAGTGATCACCATACCACTCACAGGCAAACTGTTCCAACAGTTCACCTCAGGATTCTCATCAATGCCTAGTAGTGAACATCAGCGGACATTATTTGAGAATTCAGAACTATAAAGCTGGGAGTTTCTTCTATGCCTGGGCAATAGAAACTCTGGACGAGAAGCCAAGAATATGACTCCATCAAACTTCTCCAGTACTTTAAAAAAAAAAAAAAAAAAAAAAAGTGAAACCCTGCTGCAGTAATGTGATATGCATATCTGAGTCCCTGGAATATATCAATCAGCTTGTGCCTATTTCTGTGGCAGAGGAAAACTAAACGGTGTCATAATATTTAAAAAAAATCCTTCCCCCCAGGAGACCAATGTTTGGACAGGAAAGTCTATAGACTAGCAATTAAATCCCTCCTTACCCAATCTATGTGGTGACACTGATAACTCTGCAAGTTTCTGCAAGGCTGTTGGATTTGGTGGAATTTGAAACTTGCTGAGTTTTGGGAACATGTAGGCATTCCCAAAATAGAGACAGATGTCAACCTTCTACGTCTTTCTTGAGATGACCTATGTGGCATTTAAGGAGAAGATGACTGTCCCATCTCCTGTTTGCTGCGTGGGGGACTATCCAGGAAAGAAAGACCTGGATCCAAAGTTAAGGTTAATGGTGACTTGGTCCAAGAGTCAGTCACAAAAGAAAAAGCAACCTCCACTAGATAGTAAAATTATAGATGGAGAAATCATCTGTATTGCCAACAAACTATGCCAATGTCTTGTTTGTTTCTGTTTATCCATCCAAACTAAGTTTCTCCTCAGGCCTCAACTCAGTATATACTATCACCAAACACCTGGTTACTCAGGCCAAAACCTTAAGAGTCATTCCTGAGGCCTTTCTTTGTTTCAACTCCTCCCCCACGGTCAGTCGTTTTCCTTGCCTATAAAACACCCAAAGCTAGCCATTTTTTCCATCTTCACTATTCGCATCCTAGCTAAAGCTACATTTCTTTCTCTCCTGGAGTACTTTGCCTGTTAACTGGTATCCCTTTCATTCCTGTCCCCCTCCCCCCTCCCCCAACTACACTATCTTTACAGATTAAATAAGACCTTGTCAGTCTCCTGCTGAAAACCTCCTGTGCCTTTCGCTTGCACTTAGAACAAAATCCAGACCCTTTACCATGGCTCCCCAAACCCTACATCTGGTCTCCACCTACCTCTCTGTCTTTTCATACTACCGTCCAGCCAAACAGGCTATTCCACAGTTCCTTGAACAAGCCAACCTCTTCCTTGTCCCTTCCCCTAATCCTCTTTGCACTTGCTTCTCCCTCCGTCTGGAGTAGTCCTGCCCAAATCTTCACACGTTACGCGTTTACGATAGTGGTGGTCTCAGTGAACCTTCCCTGGCCATCCTAAGCATCACCACAGCCCTCCTCCTCCCCCGCCATCAGACCGACCCCCACTTAGTTCATAAAGCAACACCTGAAATGACCCATTTTTAAAGATAAATTTTTAACATGTTTGCCTCTTCCCCACCAGGATGTAAACTTCCGGAGATTAGGAACCTTGCCTCGCAAGTCCAGCCCAGTAACCCCACTAGGTGTCGACAGTTATTTCCTAAATGGGGCAGTCCCGGAGCTGAACGACGCGGAAGGGGCAATGCTAACACAAGGTGACAAGGGCTGTACGGGGCCCCGGGTCACTTGGCAGAGTCTCCCACCCATCAATCCAGTGTCCGTTTTGAAAGGCTAAAGACTGAGGGGCATTTTGTCACCAGTCATTAACAACGATAACATTATTATTGGCAAGAAAGCTCAAAGGCGGCGTGGCCTGCCGGTAGGCGCGGGGCAATGGGCCTGGGCCGGGTGCCAGTCCGGCTCCAGGGCAGCGAGACGTGAGGCCCAATAGAAGCCGGGGCAGCCGACCCGGGACGGTGGGGAGGGTCGGGGGCCGCGGGCCGGGGCTGCGAGGCGGGCGGCACAGCCGGGAGAACAGAGCAGGGACGCGACAGCCCGGGACCCGGTCTGGCCCCGACAGCGCCGAGGCTTCGCTTCCGGGTGAGGGGCGGGCGAGCCGAGCAGTTCCGGGGCGGGCGGCGGTTCCGGCTGTGCGGGCCGCGCCGCGGCTGCTGGTCCCGGGCGCGCGGAGGGCGCGAGTGGCGCGCGGGGGCCGAGGGGGCGCGAGGCGGCGGCGCGGGGACTCCGGGCCCCGGCGGCGGCCCATGGGGCGGGAGGCGTGAGGCCGCGGCCTGCCCGGGGCTCGGGGGGTGGGGGGAGCGGGGCGGGGAGATGGATAAACTGACCATCATCTCAGGATGTCTCTTTCTGGCCGCCGATATCTTCGCCATCGCCAGCATCGCCAACCCGGACTGGATCAACACCGGGGAGTCCGCGGGTGAGCGGCGGGCGCGCGGGGCCGGGCGGAGGATTGGCTGAGGGCTGAGGGAGGGGAGGGGAGACCCGGCCGAGGGGAAGACGGGGCCGGCGGCTGCGAGGAGGGGGGCGGCCTGAGGAGGGAGGGGGCGGAGAGGCGTCTGGGGCGGCGGGGCCGGGCGCCCCGGGGGCCGGAGGGGAGAGGGAATGGAGAGGAGGACGCGCGGGCGCGAGCGGGACCCCGGGGCTGAGGGGAGCGGCGGCCCGGGCTGAGCGAAAAGTGGCCGAAGGGCGAGGAGACCTGGGCTGGGCTGGCGGGTCCCGGACGGAGAAGGGAGGTGGCGGGGAGACGGTCGCCGGACCTGAGGGACCAAGGAGGAACGAGCTTCGTCCTGGATTGGGGGCGGGGGTAGGGGAGTCCGGGTGGGAGACGGGAAGAAACCGCTCTGGAGAAAACTGAGGCGCCTGGGCAGGAATTAGAAACGAGGCGGGGAGCCGGGGCTGGGAGCGAGGTAGCCCGTGGGGGCAGCGCGAGGACCACCAGAGAGCTGCGACGGGAGTCAGGTCCGGCCCCGGTCCCCCGAGGGAGGGAGCTGCGGCCGGGTGCCCGGTGGCCCGACCAGGCAGGGTTAATGTGCCGGAGGAGCTGGCGTGCTGCGTCCGGGTCCCCCTCCCCGAGCCCTCGCCCATCCCCTGCCCGCTCGGCTGTGTTTAAGACGCATGTGGCTTCCGATTTTCCCTTTGAAGTCTGTGTGGTTATAATTTTGCTTTATTTTAGGCCCGGGAGCTATAATAATACTAATAATAAACTTCATTTTATGGAGCATCTTTCATTCCAGCGCATCACAAAAACGCTTTAGAGATCTTAATAGTAGTTACAAAATTAAATAACACATTAGAGTTGCAGGCAGCCCAGCAGCAGCAGCAGCGGTGCCCGCTGGAACACCACCGAGCTGGAGGCAGCAGAGACAAGGTGGTGCCCTCCGGAGAGAAGTAGGCATCTTTCTGAAGGGGATCCCGGGTGCAGGATTTTTCTCAGCTTGGGCCGTCATCGCACATACGTACCTGTACACACTCACACTCACCCAGAGCTGTGAGACCAGCCCTGTAATTAACGTAGCAGCTGTCAGGAGAGCTGACTGGAATGAAGAAATGAGCCTGTTTTCTAACTGCTCGTTCAGTGCAGGTGAAGGGAATATAGGGGGGTTGGGACTGTCAGACTCCCTCCTGAATAATTTGTTATAAAAATGTATCACTGTGCTGTCAAAGTTACTTCTTAAGTATTACTTACGGGTCTGTATTTATCCTGCAGTATATTTAGCTCTTAAAAAAAAAGAAAGCTGTAGCTGGGACATTTGTTGCTCCCTCCTCCCTGCCTCCTCTCCTTCATCTAGATCTAGTAACACAAAATCATGCTGTCAGATTTACGGGTTATTAAAATAACACACTAAAAAATTCTCCTTTTCTTGCCTCTACAGTTCTAGCAGAGCTCTTAATGGTAAAACATGCCTGATGATTGTGATGTGACTGAGCTGTTAGCTAATGCTACTGTGGTAAATTCGCAATATATGAATGTATCAAAGCAGCACGTTCTACTCCTTATGTACAAGATGTTATACATCGATTATATCTCAGTTTTTTTAAACTTGTGAGGTGTGTAAGAAAGGATAGGATGGTTTGGAATTTGATGAAACTACATATGCTGTTTCTGAAAATGTTAGCAGTGTCAGTTTGTACAGTTATATGTGTGACATCCACTTCAGGACCTGTTTTTTTTTTTTTTTTTTTATCCTAATTATATGTGCAGTGACTCCGTTTATGAGGCTTTGGGGCTTTTTATACTTAGGGGCAAAGAGGTTTCACTGTTCTAGCAGAGAAGATGCTTTTTGCAATGTGCTTTTAGGTGAATCCCAATGTAAAAAATAGACTAAATGTCCATGGGAAAGATACACAGTTGGCCCTTGAACAACATGGGTTTGAGCTGCTCTGGTCCACTTATACGTGGACCTTTTTTTTTTTTTTTTTTTTTTTAAATAAATACAGTACTGTAAATATTTTGTCTTATGATTATCTTAACATTTTCTTTTCTCTAGCCTCCTTCATTCTAAGAATACAGTATATAATGCATATAACCTACAAAACATGTGTTGATCAGCTATTTATGCTATTGGCAAGGCTTCCTAGTCGACAGGCTATTAGTAGTTAAGTTTTGGGGGAGTAAAAAATTATGCATGGATTTTCAACTGTGCAGGATGGGAATAACTCCTTCATAACAGTAGACAAAGTCTTCAGCTGTGAGTTGCTGCAGAGATGATGGGAGGGACAGAAGTCCGCTGATCGAAGGAAGTAGAAAATGTTTGAAATAGGTAAATAATTGCAGAGAAAGCATGCCAACCAGTGACATAGTAGGATTGTCTAGCATTGTGGAAGCCTCACTGAGGTCAGTGGTGAAGAACATACAGTGCGGTCAGCCAACTGCCTTGTTGACCTCTGGTAGTGCTTGGCTGCTTTGATACCAGTCAGTGGTGAAAACCAATAGAACGTTTCCTTCGTGATTGGAGTTTGCCAGTGAAATGCAACAAAATCACAGAGGAACAAAGGTGTCTAACTATTAGCCAAAATGTCCCTGTAATGCTGGTTCATGGATTCTCAGCTGGATAAAAAGTAAAAGTTAATAAAGGAAACAGTTGATGGTATATGGTCAGTGGCATCGCGAACCCAACAGAATTGAAGGACTGACTGGGAGTGATTGATACAGCAAAGTGGAAGGGCAGGAAATTGTGGGCATGAGGTTCAGAGTGTCAGTGGGGATGTGTGGCTAAAACAGGTGGGAGAGGTGATCTTTCTCCTAACAGTTTCCCTTGCCATCTCACCCTTCAATTAAAAACTTTGTAGCTTGAAACGAGATAGTAGGAACGGTAGGAAATTTTTTCAAAATCATATCTAACCCCTGTTTATCACCTTAAATATATCAGACGGTAAGCCCCCCAGAACTTAAATGCGATGTTCTTTTGTCTACTCTTGAGCTCTTGCGTTGTGGTAAGATACACTTGAAGTTTGATAGAGAGTTTGTACACTCAATGTACACTTTTATTTGAGCAGACAGATCTACTCGAGATTTTTTTTTTTTAATCTAGACAGAATTCCACCTTCCAAATCAATGAAACATTTACAGGAAGTTCGAATAAGATTGCAGAGGTGACAGGACCAGTTTTATTCTAAGATCTGTACAGAAGTGACAGCCTAGCAGCAAAAGGTTATTGTGTTGATTTCCTCAGTGCATTAAATACAGCATATTTTGACTGTGATGTTTTTACTGCAGTTTTTTAAGTGAACAAAATATATTTTGAAAGTTGAATCCTAGAGCTAAAAGGTTCTGCAGATATAATTTGAAAACCACTGCCGTGAACTAGTACAGAAAGTTTCAGGATTCAAATCCAAGCTTCATCATTTACTAGCTCTTTGATTTGGGGCAAGTTACTTAGCCTCTCTTTACAGTTCTTCCTCTGTAAAATAGGGATATTATTAGCACCTGCCTCATTGGATTATTATGATGATTGATTTAATCCATGTAAAACATTTAGAAAATGCCTAACACAGTAAGTGCTCATTAAAGGTTAGATATTGTTGTATTGCTGTTCTCATTTATAATAACATGTTGATTTTTTGAAATTAAAGCTCAGAACTTGTTACTGTGAGAACTGACACATTTTCTTTATTGGGTGTTCTTGGGTATAAGCCAGTATCAAGAATAAAATGGCCAGGGGCACCTGGGTGGTTCAGTCGGTTAAGTGTCCGACTTCGGTTCACGTCATGATCTCACAGTTGGTGGGTTCAAGCCCGCGTTGCGCTCTGTGCTGACAGCTCAGCACCTGGAGCCTGCTTTGGATTCTGTGTCTCCCTCTGTGTCTCTGCCTGTCTGTCTGCCTCTCTCTCTCTCTCTCAAAAATAAACATTAAAAAAAAATTTTTTTTATAATAAAAATGTTAAAAAAAATTTAAAAAAAAATATGGCCAGGCTTATCACAAGTGAAATTCATCTTCTCTCTTGGCATTTTTGCATTACTCCTGTACTGTTCTTCTTCATTTAGTCTTTCATCACCATATTCTAGTTTCTCTACTCCTCAGTTTCTGCTTGAAGTACCACAGAAGGAAATGAAATAATCCAAAAACAATAAATAACTGAATAGGATAATTTCCTAAAATCTTGACTAATAAACTGTACTCTCATAAGTTTATGGGCCATGCTTCATACTGGCAGAATTGTTAGTTTGTTTTTATTGTATTGATGCAAATACAGAGAAAGTACATTCCTTCTTTTCTCGTCTGTATGTGGTAACATGTCCTGAGCTTGTTCTGATATCCTGTAGGTTCTGCAAAAACTTTTGAAGACCTAATGAAATAGGTATGAAGGAAGTACATGGGGGTGGGGGGGGGCACTTCAGTAAGGACCCTTAGTGTTTTCTGTTAATAAAAAATACTGAATGGCAGTTGAATATCATGAATTGCGTAATTCTGCTGTGCCACGATCAAATTTCTTCTGGTTACTGGAACTCATAGCAGTATCTTTCATTTTATATAGTGCTTTATAGGTTTTGAAGGAACTTAACATCCATGACTTGGTTTGATTTCTTAGGCTTTTTATATTTAGCCAATGTAGAATAGCCATTTCTACATCTTTTCCCACATGTCAATGCTTTGCACATGAGATTTGAGTTTCAGTGTTGATATTCCCTTCAAGAAAACCCTTCATTGAAGTATTACCTATATCTTACTTATGCATACCTTTTTTTACTTAACAAGATTAAAATTCTTTTTTTTTTTTTTAAATGTTATTCTTGAGAGTTAGAGAGCATGAGAAGGAGAGGGGCAGAGAGAGAGAGGGAGACACAAAATCTGAAGCAGGCTCCAGGCTCTGAGCTGTCAGCACAGAGCCCAACACAGGGCTTGAACTCACAAAATGCAAGATCATGACCTGAGCTGAAGTTGGATGTTCAACCGACTGAGCCACCCACGTGCCCCAACAAGATTAAAATTCTTAAGTGGCTGAAGTTCTTGCCAGATTACAGAAGAGGGAGATTTGGGTTTTAGTCTCAAAGTGATGTCCTTTGCTTTGTACAAGTCCCTTAACTTCACTGTCACTGTTTTCTCATCTCTAAAGAGACAAACTTTTTGGGAGGGGTGGGGGGAGTTTTATTATTGAGTTAATTCTAACAAGGTCAACAATTAAGCAAAGCTGCTTCTGATAAATAAAATGATCTCGGTGCTCCTGGGTGGCTCAGCTGGTTAAGCGTCTGATTCTTGATTTCGGCTCAGGTCATGATCTCACAGTTCACGGGTTGAAGCCCCACATAGGTCTCTGCACTGCCAGTGCTGAGCCTGCTTGGGATTCTCTCTCTCCTGTCTCTCTGCCCCTCCCCCTCTCATGTGTATGTTCTCTCTCTCTCTCGCTCTCGCTCTCAAACTAAAAAAGATGATCTAGAAAAAATGATCTAGAAATTCCTTTTTTGAGGCATCATCCTTTACAGCAAAGATTGTAGTGACCGTTTAGGGTTATACCATCCCAAATCATCCTAGATGAATTTTCTTAGTGTTCTTAACGAAGATTTCCAAATGTTTTCCAAAAGTCTCTTCCAGTACATAGAGGAATTCCTCCTTTATGTCTAATCAAAATTTCTTTTTATACAGTTGGTTATCACATTCACTTTGTAGTCTGTCAGAGTGTATTTATTCCTAAGATTTTCATTCTTTTTAAAATTGTTTAGAGTGTGTAAGGAGTCACAATAACCGACACACTCTTTCCTGCTTGTTATTCTGAACTGAGGGAAAGAAAGAATAATTAGGATCCATGATATTATTTTATTGCTGATAAAGAGAATATTGGAGAACATGGCTTTTATCTGTGGGCAAGCAACTTCCTCTTCTTACTGGATCTCACGATTGAACAAACTTAACCATCCAGTCCCAAACAGGACTGAGGCACCTGCCCTATAAGACTTCCAGCATGAAAGAACAGAGGAAATGAGGGCTCCTTATGGGCGACTTGCTCCCAAGGAAAAAAGTTGAACCACATATACCCAATTTTTTCATAACTGCCAGTCAAAGTCATTCCTCTGACCTGGGAAGGAATAAGTGAGGGGACACAGATAAGCTAAGAACATTATTCTAATAGCCTCCCCCCCCCCCCCCACACACACACACCCCATCCCTATCCAAGTGGGGGAGAAAACCACTTGAAACCTAGGAGACGGCTGACATTTTGTGAGGAAGAGATTTCTTTTCGCTCAAGTATAAAAACTGGCAGGTGCTTGGGGAAGTGAAAGACTTTGAAAGAGTATCATTTCCCATTCTGCTACCCACTACCCTCTCCACAGGAAATCCTGGAAACCTCAGATAAGGGACTGTGGTGCTTGACATCTCTCATGTTAGAGTTCAAGATCACAAGTAGATCCTGGCCTACAGATTTGAGTCGTTGGTTTAAAACATTAAAATTATAAGCTGCCCAGGGGCGCCTGGGTGGCGCAGTCGGTTAAGCGTCCGACTTCAGCCAGGTCACGATCTCGCGGTCTGTGAGTTCGAGCCCCGCGTCAGGCTCTGGGCTGATGGCTTGGAGCCTGGAGCCTGTTTCCGATTCTGTGTCTCCCTCTCTCTCTGCCCCTCCCCTGTTCATGCTCTGTCTCTCTCTGTCCCAAAAATAAATAAAAAACGTTGAAAAAAAAAATTTAAGAAAAATTATAAGCTGCCCAAGCAGATATTTATTAAACACCATTTATTAAATAATAAAAAATTATTAAACAATAAGCCCTCTCCCCTGAATGGTAACAATTTAAGTGATTACAGAGGTACTTTCGCATGAAGGAGCTTTGTAACATCAGTTTAAACAAAGCAGTCTGTCTAGAACTTCATTTTGGTAATCACTTTGTCCCTGACATAGTGAAGGACAGAATTTGGTTCTACCTAAGAGGGCAAAAATCTTGAAATTATGTTCTCCTTTAATTTAAAAAGCACTAACAATTTCTTCAATGGTCTTTTGAGTCTTTTGCCAGTACACTGCTTTAAAAAATTTTTTTTATTTAATTTTTTTTTTTGAAAATTTTAGAACATTTTCAGTACCCCAGAGAGAAACTCCCATCCCTTAGCCATGACCCCCCAACATCCTGTTCTTAGTCGAAGGGACCAATCTACTTTCTGTCTCTAAGGATTGGCCTGTTCTGGACATTTCATGTAAGTGGAATCATACAACATGTGGTCTTTTATGACTGGCTTATTTCACTTAGTGTAATGTTTTCAAGGTTCATCCATATTATAGTAAATGTTAGTACTTTAGTAATTAGTCTTTTTATTGCCAGATATATTTATCCATTATCTATTCATCAGTTAAATATTTGGGCCAGTAAATTTCTTTTACTTCAAACAGTAATACTTCTTCAAAATGGTAAAGTGGTACAAACATTTTTTTGGCTTTTTATCTTATTTTTAAAGTTTATTTATTTTGAGAAAGAGAGTTCATGCATGTGAACAAGGGAAGAGCAGAGAGAGACAGAGATTGGGAGGAAGAGAATCACAAGCAGGCTCTGCTCTGTCAGCGCAGAGCCTGACACAGGGCTCGATTTCACAAACTGTGAGATCATGACCTGAACTGAAATCAAGAGTGGAATACTTAAGCACCTGAGCCACCCAGGCATCCCTATTTGGTTTTTTAAAAAGTGACATTATTGGGGCACCTGGGTGGCTCAGTTGGCTGAGCATCTGACTTGGTCTCAGGTCATGATCTCGCAGTTCATGAGTTCAAGCCCTGCATCAGGCTCATTGCTGTCAGCACAGAGCCTGCTTCAGATCTTCTGTCCTCTCCCTGCCCCTCCCCCTGCTTGTGCTCGCTCTGTCTCAAAAATAAATGAACATTTTTAAGAAGCGACATTAAGGGCATCTTAGTGGCTCAGTCAGTTAAGCATCCAACTTCAGCTCAGGTCATGATCTCACAGTTCATGTGTTCAAGCCCCATATGGGGCTCTGTGCTAACAGCTCAGAGCCTGGACCCCTCTTCGGATTCTGTGTCTGTCTGTCTGTCTCTCTCTCTCTCTGTCCCTCCCCCACTTGTGTTCGTCTCTCAAAAATAATAACTATTGAAATTCTTTAAGTGACATTATCAGTATAAATAATACTTAGCAAATAATAACTTTGAGTAAAAATTCTAAGACCAGTCTTTTTTATAGTGTTCACAGGATGTACTTGAAGCTTGAAATCACTTATGTTGCTGTAAATTTTACAGTGTAGGCCAGTTTTCCAATAGAAGATTAAATTTCCTGAACAAAGCATTTATTTCGTTTACAACCTTGGTTCCAGAAGTCCTCTCTTTTTACCATTACCAACGGGGATATAGGCCCTTTGGGATGAAGGATATAGGCCAGTAGGCCTAAAAGTTGTGGAGAAGGGAAGTTTGGGACCAAGAACATGGACAGAAGCCATAAGTAAATGGAGATCACTAAAAGGAAGGAAATTGTGATAAAGAAATTACAGAGTGATGATGCTGTTGCATTTATTAGACTGACCAGACTTCTTAAATTCTGTCATTTGGCTGCTAGAGCCAAGGCTTTCAGAGCTGGCACAGTGTAGTCAGTATAGCAATCCTTCACTGTTCAGCAGAGTCTGACCTGGAGCAGGGATTGTTTAACCCCTTTCTTGACAAATACTAGGTTTATACTGGAGTTGCAACACAATAAACTTAAAATGGTCCTGTGGGATTTAGAGTCAGCCATATCTACATTTGATTCTTGGATTCCCTTTTTATGAGTTTTATGATCTGGGGCATGTAATTTGATTTCTCAGCTATAAAATAGGGACTGTATATTTATTTCAAATGATGGTTATGAGGAAATATAATATGGCATATAAGGAATCAGCACATGGTCTAGTACATAGCAAAATGCTCAAGTATTAATCATAATTATATAAAAAGTCATAACATTTGAATTTTTTAACATTTCTCTTTTTATTACCTATCTTATTTACTTAGAGCTTGCCTTGTTCTAAACAGAAACTTAAGGCAACATGGTGTGTCTGAATTTGAATATAACTGAAACCCAGCCGAACCCAATCTAGGAAGAGAGACTCTGAAGTCCGTGGTAGTGGTAATGTAAGCCACAAATATAAGTACAAAAAGCAAGGCCTGCATTGGGTTCATAGGTTTCTGGAACAGACTGAAGAAGAAAACAGATTTCTAAATGAAAGGCAGCCTAGCATAGTACAAAGGGCACACAGATTTTGGGGTCAAACCAAAACTGACATAGTCAAATCCCAGTCCTGCTATTTACTAGCTGTGTAATTTTAGACAAGTTGTAGTTGAGAGTTTTTATTAGTAAAAATTATATCATTCAGATTTGATTAATGCTTTTTTTCATCCCTTCTAATTGCTATGCACATTCAGACTCCAACTTTATGTTCTCCTATAGGTTAAAGGGTAACAACTGCAGTGTACTGTGAAAATCATTTAGTTCAGAAGTTGTTTTCTTAACTTTTTTTTTTAATGTTTTATTTTATTTTTGAGAGAGAGAGAGACAGAGTGAGCGGCGGTTGGGCAGAGAGAGAGAGAGACACAGAATCTGAAGCAGGCTCCAGGCTCCAGACTGTCAGCACAGAGCCTGATGCGGGGGCTCGAACCCACAAACCGTGAGATCATGACCTGAGGCAAAGTCGGACGCCACCCAGGTGCCCTCGGAAGTTATTTTTAAAGGAATATATCTAAGACCTAGTGGTCTGTAAACTTTACAGTTGAGTATAGAGTCAGTTAGCTTCACCTGAAAGGCTGGAAATATGTTTGAAATATATGAGATGGTTGTTTCTTTATAGAAACCTGACAAGTAGTATAACTGAGGATTTAGTTTTTGTTTATAGAATAAAATTTCTTCTAGTTGTTATTAGTTTCTGTAATGCAACTGTGAGTTTTTGTGTTTTTTCCATACTGCATTTTTTTTTTTTTTTTAATTTGAGAGCATGCACAAGCTGGGGAGAGGGGCCGAGGGAGCAAGAGAATCTTATGCAGGCTCCACACTCAGTGCAGAACCTGACGCGGGGCTCCATCCTACGACCCTGGGGTTATGACGCAAGCCGAAATCAGAGAGTGGGTCGCTCAACTGACCGAGCCACCCAGGCGCCCCCATACTTCATATTAATGTGTATGTAAGCAGTGGACCATATTACATAATCTTATAGGGGAAATTTAGTCACATAATGAAATATTGCTGTTTATGAAATTGTTATTGTTGAATTGTAAATAAGAGCTTAATCATGCAACTTGAATGGATAATGATTTACATAGTGAGTTTATTTTATACACCCTACATAACCCAGGAGATTAGATTGTACAGTGACAGCGGTGACAATATATAGGTATAAATTTCATAGTTACAGCCTTACCTGTCTATGATGATTTATGCAAACATGACATTCATATCTTTTTGGTTGTCAGAATGTTTTATTTTCAAGCTCTGGAGCTACACATTTTTTCCCGAGTTTTCTTTAGTTCTTTGGCCAACTAGCAGCTGGCTGCTAAAAAGTTGATTACATGCAACACCTGATCCAGTTGATAACAACTGATTGGATATGGTGGCTGCATTGTTTCATTCTTTGTTGGCTACAGACTGATGAAAAGTAATATTTAGCAAAGCTATTGCATTTCAACAAGAGAGGTTAAATAAGAGCCATGAAGGAACCTAAGGATCTTTGAATATCAGGTGCCTAAAAATAAGTATCTGGATCAAAGTCACTCTTCAAAAACACACCTATGCGAACATTACTATGTATTCTCTCATTAGCTGTAAATTACAGGGAGGAGAATCCTTACCAGATATGGCATGAGCAAGTAAAATGTGATGTTCCTTTGAGATTTATTGCTTTAGAGTTGACAAAATAGAGAAGCATATGGATTTGGGTGTTACAATCAATGATACATGTATTTATGAGTGTATACCAAAATCGTGTAATTTACTTATATGACGTTACAGTGTATGATTCCAGTTTTAAAGCAAAGAGACATTTGTTTGAACTGTATTTTTTTTTCTTAATTGGGAGGAAAAGGCTGCACTTTTTTTGTGTCTCTTTATACTAGCTTTGCTATAAATAAAAGGTCACATTTGGCATTTTGACACTTGGCTGTTGTATATATTGAGCAAAAAGGCAGCTGTTGACTTTTAATATAGATCTGTTCAACTAGGGACTATATACTATCATTAGAGATTAAACGGGTAAAGATAAATGCAGTTGGTTGGGTCAAGTAAGAAAACGGGAGAGCAAAATTTCACTAGGTCTCCCCTTTAGTGGTGTATTCACATTACACCCAGGAACATCATTGGGTCTACTTTCAGCTACTTCACCCAGGAACATCATTGGGTCTACTTTCAGCTGTAATAAAATAGAAGGTTTTTTTCAAAAACAGACCATCTTCAGATTAGTTTTGCTGACCAGCCCACTAACTTAAAAGCAAAGATTTCTAAGGCTATTTCATTTATGACTATTTCATTTTAAAAGTACCATTCATTTTAATAAAATAAATCTTTAATTTACTCTAAGTAGTCCTTAGATCTTCCCATAAATATTTCTTATACCACTGGACTTTATTCCAGACAGTCTCGCAACAAATGCTTATTGAAGTATGTATGGTCTGTAAGGAACTGTACTAAATATTCTGAGAGATTGCATTTAAGTAAATGAAAAAATATTTTATTCTCAAGAAACCTGTGCTCTCTTTGGAGAAATAAATTTATATACATAAGAAATAAGTGTCAAATATATGATGTAGCTACTTTCTGTCCAGGTGGTCGAGGAGGAGATGGCATTTGAGCTTAATAGATGATAACACTTAATGAATATTTAAATAATTATGAAAACTTGGGCAGTGCTTGTCCTTGAGGGTGAAATAGCGTGAGTAAAGGCAGGGAAATTTTTGTTCTAGTTCATTTCTGTACATTGCTGCTAAATTCATCTTCCTAAAAGATAAATGTAATAAGAATCACAAATACTTACATAGCATTTACTTTATGACAGATGCTTTTCTAGGCACTTTATATGTATTTACTAATTGAGTCCTCACAACATCCTTATATAGATGCTGTTATTAGCCCCACAGAGATACAGAAAAGTCATGTAACTTGCCCAGGGTCACAAAACTGATAGGTGGAAGAGCTGAGATTTGAACCCAGGAAGTCTAGCTGCAGAACCCTGGCTATTAACCACTTCATGTGCTCGTACCAGAAAACTTTCAGTGACTTTTCATCTTCCACAGCACAAAGGCATTCAAGTATCTTCACAATATGGCTGTAGTTTATGTTTCCAACCTTAGATCATACTTTTTTTTTTTCCTGCACGGATCTACATTCTAGCTCCTCTGTATTACTTTCTATTTCCTAAATATAATCTGTATTCTCATCTCTAAATCTTTGCTTGTGTTATCTATTCTCAGCCTGAAAGTTCCCTACTAACAGAGTATGATTTATGGATCTCTGTACCTTAAGTAGCAATCAGTCCAAGCTTGCATATGGCAAGAAAGAGGAGGTGTTACAGTTGACACTAAGATTTTGAACCTAGAGTAGGGACTAGAATTGGGAATTTTGGAGAGTGCGCTGATTTATCGGTAAAGGTGATGAGTTTGGTTTAGACATGTTATGTTTGAAGTGAGAGTAGAATATCCAAGCACAAAGGGACTAGAACTCAAGAGAAGGTAATATTTGGCATTCCTAATCTTACCTCATTTTTACAAGTATGACACTTACATTGTTACATAGATCACATTATTGTATAGTAGCTGACTATCCTCAGAATGCAGGCTTGTTTTTTTTCTTTTTTTTTTCTTTTTCTTTTTACCATTTATCAGTTGGTTTTCATTTTGGAAGTAAGGCCCAGCTACTATATAGTCATTCCCAACTTTGACAAAAAATGTCATAAGATGAAAGTTAATTTTTAGGTTGACTGGGTGGTTCCCTGGATCTATACAGGAGTTAGATTCCTAGGTTAGCCCATAAGACCATATTGTACCTAAAATATTTACTTCTGCAACAACAACAAAATTGTATAAAGCAGTACGGTTGCATTGTGAATAGCATTTTTAAAGAGATAAAAAGGGCTAAGAAAAGGAAGTTTATTTCTGTGATCCTTTAATTTGCCAGTTTGACTTTAAAGCTTATGACATTCCTTTAGTCAGTGGTATTGTCATAGCGTTGCGTGATGACAGATGGTAGCTGCACTTGTGGTGAGCACAGCATACTATATAGGCTTGCTGAATCAGTGTTGTGCACCTGAAACTACTGTAACATTTTGTGCCAACTGTACTTCAGTTAAAAACAAAAAAAAGCTTATGACACTCCTTCTATGTGATGTGGGTGTTTCACGGAGATTCTTTTTACATGTGTCAACAATATTTTATGTCATTTTTTGACTATCAGAGGAAGACGAGAGAATTTGCAGGAAATGTATGTTTAAGGGATTCCCTCAGGTGCAATAACCTGAGATAGAGTTAAATCAGTGGAGATAAGGAAGGTGTGTATGAGTACATGAAAGTACATGTGATATGTGGGGTGTGTTATGGTGGTGAGTGGACATGGGGGAGATGAGTTTGTAACGGGTAAGTGATCTCTGCCGTGGGGAAACAAGGTGCTACAGAAGAGATTGGATCCCGTGTTCCTCATTCAAGCCTGTGGAAAGGGCTGTTAGTCTGGCCTAGTGTGATTACCGGTTGTTTAGGGGGACCTATAATAGATAAAGGAGAAAAACAATATTTTATATGCCATTTAGGGTATCAGATGGTACAAAATAAGTCTTTTTTTTTTAACTTTATTTATTTTGAGAGAGAGAGTGCAAGCACGGGAGGGGCAGAGAGAGAGAGAGGGAGAGAAAGAATCCCAAGCAGGCCCCACACTGTCAGTGTAGAGCCCGACTCAGGGCTCAAACTCACGAACTGTGAGATCATGACCTGAGCCGAAATCAAGAGTCAGATGCTTAACCTATTGAGCCACCCAAGTGCCCCAAAATAAGTATTTTTTAAAAAATTTTTTAATGTTTATTATTTTTGAGAGAGAGAGAGAGACAGCAAGCAGGAGAGGGGCATGGGAGGGTGGCAGGGGGAGACACAGAATCGTAAACAGGCTCCAGGCTCTGAGCATCAGCACAGAGCCCGACACAGGGCTTGAACTTGAGAACAGCAAGATCATGACCTGAGCTGAAGTCAGCCACTTAACCGTCTAAGTGCCCGTCTGAGCCCCAGGCGCCCCTCCAAAATAAGTGCTTTTAACTTGAGTACCTCTGTTGAAACTTGGCTTCTAATTTAGGATTTGCTGTAGATGTTTTACTTGTGCTTGAAAAGTTACCTAATGTGGGGTGCCGGGGTGGCTCAGTGGGCTGAGCATCCACCTCTTGATTTTGGCTCAGGTCATGATCCCACAGTCATGGGATCAAGCCCCATGTCAGGCTCCACACTTAGTGTGGAGCCTGCTTAAGATTCTTTGTCTCTGTCTCTCTCTCTGTCTCTTTCTGTGCTCCTCTCCGCTGCTCGTGCTCTGTCTCTCTCTAAAATAAAAAATGTATTGGGGTGCCTGGGTGGCTCAGTTGGTTGTTGTGTCTGACTTCGGCTCAGGTCATGAACTCACAGTTCACGAGTTCAAGCCCCAGGTCGGGATCTGTGCTGACAGCTCAGAACCTGGAGCCTGCTTCGAATTCTGTCTCCCTCTCTCTTTGCCCCTACCCACTCATGCTTGCGCTCTTTCTCTCTCTCTCTCAAAAACATTTTAAACATTTAAAAAAAGTTTTTAAATTGTGTGTGTGTGTGTGTGTGTGTATTTTTGTTTGTTTGTTTTGGTTTTTTTTTAAAGAAGAAAAATTACCTAAATGCTTATTCTTTGGGGCACCTGGGTGACTCAGTCGATTAAGTGTCCGACTTCAGCTCAGGTCATGACTCGCCCTTCGTGGGTTCAAGCCCCACATCGGGCTCTGTGCTGACAGCTCAGAGCCTAAAGCCTGCTTCAGATTCTGTGTCTCCCTCTCTCTCTGCTCCTCCCCAACTCCTGCTCTGTGACTCTCAAAATTAAATAAACATTTAAACAAACAAATAAATAAATAAAATGCTTATTCTTTATTTTCACCAATTGAAAACTAGTTTGTGTTCCCCCTTCATCCTCATGAATCCTATCTCTTGATTTAAAATAAATCTGGGTATGTATGATACATTCTTAGAAGATTATTTTACTGGGGCACCTGAGTGGTTCAGTCAGTTAAGTGTCCAACTTTGACTCAGGTCATGATCTCATAGTTTGTAGGTTCGGGCCCCACGTGTGCTCTGTACTGACAGCTCAGAGCCTGGAGCCTGCTTTGGATTCTGTGTCTCCCTCTCTCTCTCTGCCCCTCCTCCCTTTGCACTCTGTCTCTCAAAAATGAATAAACATTTTTTTAAAAGTTATTAAGAAAATCATAGTGAAAATAGAGTGGGGATTGAGGAGCGCCTGGGTGACTCAGTCAGTTGAGCATCTGACTCTTGATTTGGGCTCTTTTGGCTGGTCATGATCTCAGTTCATGGGATCAAGCCCTGCTTGGGATTCTCTCCTTCTCTCTCTGCCCCTCTCCTGCTCACGTGGGCACTTTCACTTGTGCTCTCTCTTGCTCTCTCAAAATAAATAAACATTAAAATTGTTTTTTAAATGTTTATTTTTGAGAAAGAGAGAGGCAGAGTGCTAGCAGGGGAGGGGCAGAGAGAGGGGGAGACATAGAATCTGAATGAAGCAGGCTCCAGGCTCTCAGCTGTGAGCACAGAGCCCGACACGGGGCTCAAAACTCACCGACCATGAGATCATAACCTGAGCTGAAGTCAGTCGCCTGACTGAGCCACTCAGGTGGCCCAAAATAAATAAACATTAAAAAAAAAAAGGGAATAGGAATTGAAGTCAGAACTCAGTTCAAGGTCTGGCTCTGCCATTTACCAGCTGTGTGGCTTTGGACACACTGGCCTCTTTTTTTTTTTTTTTTGTTATTACTTGGCCTCTTTAAGCTTTAGTTGCCTCATCTATAAATGGGCATAATACCTCTTACTTTGCAAGGCGGCTGTAAGAATTAAAGTTAATATAGCTGAAACATCTACCACAGCAGAGGCATTTATAGTAGCTATTGTTATTGTTAAGCAACTAAATGGATTAATTTTTTATTACATTGGCTACATAGAATATAATGCAATTCATTATTTACCTATCATATAGTCACCAAAAGTAGTCTCATTTTTTTTTAAATTTAGGATATATGACTGTGTTAGACCTGGTTCCCGATTTGTTTTTAACATACACACTGTACTGTGCCCCTGATACTTATTTGGATTGCTACCTTCTTCCACTAAGAGAAAAGAGTACCAGGCAACCTATCCAAATGTGTATATGAAAGTGCTGTTCTACATATCAAAGGTAACATGTTTTTGGAGATTTCCCAGTAATGATGACAGATTATACTAAGCCATTAACATTCCGCCAACCTTTTACTCTAGCTAACATTTGCTGGGCAGGTTATGGATTGTAGTCTGGGTCCTAGGGTAGATTTCCCCCCACTGGCTAAGTATATAAAGCATGACCCTGACCTCATTAGTTGAAGTGAGCAACCAAGTTTAGATAAAAAGTTCTAAAAGTAAAGCATGAATGATGTCACGGATAGCCTATAAGGTCATTTGTTAAAGTTCTAATCATTTGCTTATTATGAAATATAAAATATATATATAACATAAACTATATTTTATTATCCTGAAGATAAAATAATTACTTTCAGAGTTTAATTTAAAATTTAAAAAATCATTCATGAATCACTTAAAAACCATAGCAATAAATCATATTTTAAACAGATGTATACAGTCATATATCAGCATTTTAGATAACCTGTAGGACTCCCGCTCTAAGATTTAGTGGGTTAGGATCAGAAGACAAACTCTTGTATGTTGAAGTGTCGCTGATCTAGGAATAGCTCCTGGCTTTAGAGGACTATTGCCTGTATCTACCTACCTACCTCCCAATAGGTAACTATCATCCAGTAACCATTTAGAATCCCACAATAGCTAGTAAGATGTCTGCTCTAAATAGACCACCCTCAGGGCTCCTGGGTGGCTCGGGTCATGATCGCTCTGTTCCTGGAATCTAGCCCCTCAACGGGCTCTGCACTGATAGTACAGAGCCTACTTGGGATTCTCTCTCTCCCTCTCTCTCTGTCCCTTCTCCACTCACTCTCTACCTGTCTCTCAAAATAAATAAATAAACTTTAAAAAATAAATAAATAGGGGCACCTGGGTGGCTCAGTCAGTTAAGCATCCAACTTCGGCTCAGGTCATGATCTTGCAGTTCATGAGTTTGAGCCCTGTATGGGGCTTTGTGCTGACAGCTCAGAGCCTGGAGCCTGCTTCAGAGTCTGTGTCTCCATCTCTCTTTGCCCCTTACCCCCCTGGCACTCTCTCTCTCTCTCTCCCAAAAACAAACATTAAAAATTTTTAAATAAACCACCCTCTATTTAAGATGTGATTATCCTTTATTGTGAATATCTTTATGGTTATTAGGGAGCTTGGATACATTATGGGGTTTCCTATTGTGCTATTTTTTTTTTTTTTTTTTTTTTGCTTTTTGCCTCTATAAGGTTTTGGCCAGTGCTTTTGTTCTCTGTATTAGCCTAGAGTCAACTAAAGTGTTGTATCCCTTATATATTCCCTCCTGTTGCCCTCTGCCCTCCCTCTTCAGGAGCTTGTTGTGGCAAATCCCCAACTTGACCATTCAAGCAGTCCATACCCAGATAAAAAAGTCTGGGGTGCAGATGTCATCAGCTCTTCCAGATGGTCAGGGAACTGGTGCAGTTCCCACTGACTTTTCTTAATATCCCACTTATATACCACACAGCCCCATTACTGTGCTCAGCTCCTGTTTCTCTGAGCATATGGCTTTCTTGAATTTTTTTAGGAGCACTTTTTAGAGGGCTATCTTTTGACTATATTGTTATAGGCTATAGAGGCATTTACTCCTTTTCTGTGAACCTGTTCTTTTATACATTCCAGAAATTCTTTTTTTTAATGTTTATTTTTGAGAGAGAGAGAGTGTGTGCACCAGTGGGGAGGGGCAGACAGAGAGCAGGACAGAGGATCTGAAGTGTGCTGTGACTGACAGCAGAGAGTCCTGCACGGGGCTCAAACCTCAAACCCACAAACGGTGAGATCACAGCTGGAGCCGAAGTCAGACGCTTAACTGAGCCACCCAGTTGCCCCAATTCCAGAAATTCTTTAGTAATTCTGCTTCGTTGTTGAATATTTGTCATTTTTCCCATGCTGTTAGATAATTTTTAAAAACATATATAGTACCTTGTCTTTTCAGTGGGATTTGGAGGAGAAAGGAGAGTAAATTGACTCATTTTACCTCTCAACAGTGTTTAATAAGTGTTCATTGAATGAGAGAAACCACTGGATGGCTAGTGCAGTTGAATTGGTCTAAATGTTTATAAATATTTATAAGAGATTTAGTCCATATTGGCTTATTATCTTTTAAATTTTTATTAGTAATGGGAAAATTATGATACAGTAATTTTTCTAAGGTCACATATTTTATGTAAGCCGCAAAAGGTTAAAATTCTGTAGTCCCTGTATGGTAGAAACATAGGTGTGATCAGTTAGAATGCAGGAGGCATCGTAGTTAAGTGGCTAACAGCACAGACTCTGGAGTCCGGGTTCACGTTCTATTTATGCCACTTCCTAGCAGCATGATCTTGGTAACATGCTTCAGAAGTCTGTTTGAAGATTCAGAGGTCTGTTGAAGATTAAAGTAATCATGTACATAAAACACTTAAAGTGCTTGGCACATAGTAATGTAAGCATCAACTAAAATTAGTGGGACTTTTTTTAAAATTTATTTATATATTTTGAGAGAAAGAGTGCGAGCTGGGAAGGGGCAGAGAGAGAGAAACAGAGGGAATCCCAAGTAGGCTCCATGCTGTCAGCACAGAACCTGATGCAGGGTTCGATCCCACGAACTGTGATATCATGACCTGAGCCAAAATCAAAAGTTGGATGCTTAATCCACCGAGCCACCCAGGTGCCCTAACGGAACTAACTTTTGAAGAGTCTTCACTGTAATCGTTGCAGTAGCCATAGGCAGCTATCTTAAACTTGATTATAAATGCTATGTTGTTTTAGCTTGTAGATGTAAATGTTACCATACTGCAGTATACAGTCTAGCCTATGGACAAATGGCCAAAATTTCTACCTCATATAATGAATAGTACCGCTACTGTAATGAAGTGGGAAGAGTACTCTGTTTGAACCATGCTTATGTTTTACGTATTCAAAAAATTAAGAATGATGGAAAGAAAACAAATCCTAATATCAAATACAGATTGAAACCAATGAGCCCTGCTATATCAAATTAATAATGTAACTCACCCACGAAGAAAGAAATAACCTTTGAACTTAGAATTCTGGCTGTGCTCCCTTAATGGGATATAGCCTAAGGACAAAAAGAACAAAGAGATACTGAATTTAGTATTCCCATGTTACTGATGAAGAAGCATATTCAAAGAGGGAAATGATTTGCCTGGCATCATCTAATTAGGTGGTAGAGCTGGATTCAAAAGCCTGTGCTCTGTTCATTATAACACACTGCTTTTTTTATGTTTATAATTTGCTGTTCAAATGAGTTCCTGTGCTCCCATCCTGCTTTCATCAGTACCTACCTTCCTTTCTTTTATTGGCTTCATCTGTAATTATTAGTCAGAACCACATTTTGAAGAGTTCCCTAGCCTCTTGAATCTCCTTTCTTTCAAGAATTTTGTTCCATGAGAGGTGCCCAGGTGGCTCAGTTGAGTGTCCCACATCTTGGTCTCAGCTCAAGTCATGATCTCACAGTTCCTGAGTTTGAGCCCCACTGTCAGTGCAGAGCCTGCTTGGGATTCTCCCTCCCCCTCTCTCTCTCTCTCCCTCCCTCCCTCCCTCCCTCCCTCTCTCTCTCTCTCCCTCCCTCTCTCCCTCCTTCCCTCCCCCTCCCCCATTCACGCTATCTCTCTCTCAAAATAAATAAAGTTAAAAAAAACCATTCTATGCAATCATGCCTACCTTTCTGAAATCTGCCTTCCTAAATTAAAGGGTATGTGATATTCCCACCCTTTGTTTATGAATTCTAAGATGACATAATGGATTTCCCTTTTGATTCTCATTCCTCTTCACCAGTAACTAGTTTCTTGAATTATAGTAGTGTCAAAGTCATGATTCTTTACAAATACTGTCTGTATTGATAACCAAGCCTGGAAGTTGTACATGAGAGAGCTGTACTCCTAAAAACATTAATCTGTTTGTAATTTAAGATATCACATGGTGATTTGGTGGTGAAACATGTAATGGGAGAGTGGTAAAGAATGCCGTTGTTGGACCCGCATTGTTTACATGAGAGATAGTAGAACAAGTATTATGGTTTTGTAATGATCCATTCATTAAGAAAGGCAAATACAAATAGCAATGAAACAAGGACATCATAACTGGCTGTTAAATGAACTCTCTGTCCTTTGAAAAGGGCATGATTAAGGGGGAAAATATGTAGATGTCTTGAGTACACAAGCTGCTATTTGAGATTTTGCTGAGTAGAAATGATGGGAGGAATCAAACTGTACAAAGATTTAGTTGAATCTCCCTTAAAGTACTTTGGATAGTACATCTCCAAACTTATTTTAAAAAAAAATTTTTTTAACATTTATTTATTTTTGAGACAGAGCATGAACGGGGGAGGGTCAGAGAAAGAGGGAGACACAGAATCTGAAACAGGCTCCAGGCTCTGAGCAGTCAGCACAGAGCCCGACGCGGGGCTCGAACTCACATACCGCGAGATCGTGACCTGAGCCGAAGTCGGACGCCCAACCGACTGAGCCACCCAGGCGCCCCTCCAAACTTATTTTTTAAATTGCAGCATTTGGAGAACCTCTTCTTGAATTAGCAAAATCAAAATGGAATTATCTTTTTAATTATTTTTTTAAATATTTATTTTTGTGAAAGAGTGAGCATAAGCAGCAAGGGGCACAGAGGATCCAAAGCAGGCCCATACTGTTGGCAGAGAGCCTGATGTGGGGCTTGAACTCACAAACCATGAGATCATGACCTGAGCTGAAGTCAGGTGCTTAACCAACTGAGCCACCCAGGTGACCCTGGAATTCTCTTTTTTAAATCGCTCCTGAACTCTCTTTAGTGTGTGACTTTAAAAACGTAATTTTATATAATACACCAGTGAAATTGTCCAGAAGATCAAGGACCAGAACTTTAATATAACTTTTTTTAAAAGTATGGTTGACAGAACAATTTGAAAACATGCTTTTTAAGCAGAATTAAGAATGTAAAATAGTGTTACAGTCTTTTATTAGATTAACTGAGTTTCTTAACACCTGGAGCAAATTATTTTAGTATTTCCTGTCCAAAATAGCTATTTGTGAGGAAATGTGCCACTTTGTGTCAACATTTTTGAGACCTCTCCATTGCTGTTTCTAAGGTTTTATTTCTCTGGACAAACACTTAAGAAAAATCAAACTGTTCTACAGAAATATTCCTAAGTAGTAAACTTTGAGCACAGCTGTCGAATCAGACCTGGTTCATGTTCCAACTGCAGCTTTTTCTAGCTGGCTCCTAGTCATTAAACCTGTTACTCAGTTTCCTCATTGGATTGTCTTGACAATTAAATGAGCATATGTAAAGCACTTAAGACTGTGATGGATACTAAGTGAGCACAACTATTATTTATCTTATCAACTCCAGAATTATGAGTGATGGGGAAAGAAAATTTATTATAAGCGCCTTTCATTTTAATGTCAAGGTTTTGAAGTAGAATTTAAGATAAAATTAGATTTTTCTGGACCCAAACACTTGAGATTCTGTTTGGGAAGTGAGAAAGAAAGCTACCAAATACCTACTCTGCCGTGGTGAGAAGGTTGCATTTCTAATTTGTTTCCTGCCCCCTAGCCCTTGCCTTCAGTTCCTCTGCCTCAGTATGAAAACTTCTGTATTTGGAGATTCTTGCCAGACTCAAACAACAGTGAACTATCTCCAGGAGTTTTATTACAGCTAGTTGACTATAGCCCTTTGGAAGAGCATCTGGATGCAGTTTCAATCTTTAAGGTCTATAATTTTTTAGGTCATTAAGTACCTATAGTTCTAAATTATTGGTTTCATTTCTTTTCCTACGTTGTGCCCGTCCATTTTAAGAGCTGTATGTCTTTCATCCAGAAAGTATAAAGTATGTAGTTGACATCAATAAATCATCATCATCAGTTAAACTACTGCAGTTTTCCTTACTTTCAAGTTCACAGAATATAATTATTCTACCAAACATATCCATGCATGTACATATATACCCATACATACAAATGAAATTTTCCTTTATGTGACTACTCAGTTGTATAAAGTAATAGGAGTTACGATATTTGTTTGATTATAATCATTTCAGCAATATCTTGGATAGGCTGCTGGACCCTGGAATTAAAAGAGAGGATTGTAACATCAGAAGCACATTAATTAGTGCTCTCTGAATATTTTAAGGATGTTTTAAACTTATTTCTAAAATAGCCGTTTCTTGGGGCACCTGGGTGGCTCAGTCCGTTAAGTGTCCAACTTCAGCTTAAGTCATGATTTCACAATTTGTGGGTTCGAGCCCCATGTCGGGCTCTGTGCTGACAGCTCGGAGCCTGGAGCCTGCTTGGGATTCTGTGTCTCCCTCTCTTGTTGCCCCTCCCCTGCTCATACTAAAATAGCCATTTCTTTTCTTAATTTACCTTTTATTATATTTAACCTCTTTCTTTTAGGAATTATATATAATCTACTGAGTCATATTTCCTTTAGTTTTCTCTTTCTAAAAATGTATTTTCCTAAAGATGATGTAAATTACATATTTCATGTTCTACATTTACACTCCACTTAGCATTCCCTCACTGCTCTATATGTGAATGAGTGCATATGATCAGAGCATTGTTTCCTTTACCATTTCTGCAGTGTTCATGTTTTTAAGTCCTAAAAGGCAAATTGTTTAATGTATATTCCTAGCATTTTAAATTCGAAAGTACACTTCAAGTTCGAAAGTACTCTTTCTCTAAGCACTTAGATAGTATGATTCATAACATGAAACAGGGTTGCCTCTTGTTCTTTCTTAATTGAGTTGACATTTATAGTCTTCTGGACTTATCTTTCTAGGGAGAAAATCTAACATACTCTAATGTCATATACATTATCATAGATCTTATTATGGTTTGAGAAAATTCTCTTTTATTCATTCTCCTTTCCTTTTTAAAGCTCCTTTCATTGTGTCACTAAAATGTGGTTTGGCAATCAGTTGACTTGGAACTTCAGACGGTTACATTTTCTGAACAGAAAATGCTGTTGCGTTCTTAACGGCTTTTCAGCAGCTATTTGGATATCTTGCAGAAATTTTTTTTTTTAAGTTTGTTTATTTATTTTGAGAGAGAGCGTGCATGCAGGGTAGGGACAGATAGAGAGAAAATCCCAAGCAGGCTCTGCACTGGGTGCAGAGCCGGATGCAGGGCTCAAACTCATGAATCATGAGATCATGACCTTGAGGCAAGACCAAGAGTCAAGAAGCTTCACTGACTCAGCCACCCAGGCACCCCTCTTGTAGAAATTGCTTAAAAAGGGAAAAATTTCTAAATTACCGGATTGTTGAACAACTTCAGACAAAAATTAATGATAGTCTAAAAACACTTTTCTTGGATTCCTCTCCCTATAAAGCTATGTTTCTTCACCCTACCCCCAGATTCTGAAAAGTTTTTAGCAAAATTGCTTATGAAGTTCATTTGTAAGTCAGAAGTAATCTAAACAAAGGGCATCACCATGTTATTTCCTACTCTTGATAGAATTTATACTATGTATTCTGCCTTCATCTTGATTCAGAACTGATAAGAATACACTGAGCCTTAGTACTCTCTTGGGTCTTATTTTCCAGACTTGCCTGTAGAAATGTTTTCACTGGGATTCAGAACCTATAATGCATTGCTGCAGGAAAGGTTTCAAATACAAAGTATTTGAAAAATCAAAACTATATTTTATGGTTAAGCACAAAGCTTAACCAGATAAGGCAGGTCACTATTTTTCTGTTTGAAACCTGTTTAGAGTGCCTGAACATTAAGTGCTTCATGCTTATTTCTAGGCAAATTATGCACCAATGCTTTTCTCTTTACAATTAATATTTCCAGTAGCTTAGAGCTTTTTTTCTTAAGTATTCTTTTGAGCTACAGATGATCACAGAAGTGATTCTGACTTAAAGTTAGTTTAGCCCACCGTTTGAAAAGCGTTTATCTTGGGGCGCCTGGGTGGCTCGCTCAGTTAAGTGTCAGACTCTTGGTTTCAGCTCAGGTTATGATCTCACAGTTGTGAGTTCGAGCCCCACATTGAGCTCCACGCTGATAGCACAGAGCCTGCCTGGAATTCTCTCTCCCTCTCTCTCTCTGCCTGTCTTCTGCTCTCTATCTCAAAATAAATAAACTTAAAAAAAGAAAAAAGAAAAGCATTTATCTTTTACCTACTCTGAGGCAAGATGCCATAAACAAAACCTCGTTTTAGTCGGAGCTACAGATAATTAAACAGTTAATTGGAATTCAGTAAGAAGAACCCTAAAATAGTAATAAGCACATGTTGCTGTGTGAGCACAGGTGGAATGCCTTTAATTCAGGCTTGGAAGGTTAGAAAGGACCACAGGGAGGAATGACATCTAAGCTGAGATCTAAAGAACAAATAGGGGTGTGCCTGCGTGGCTCAGTCTGCTAAGTCCGACTTCAGCTCAGGTCATGATCTCACAGTTTGTGAGTTTGAGCCCTGCATCGGGCTCTGCACTGACAGTTCAGAGCCTGGAGCCTGCTTTGGATTCTCTGTCTCTCTCTCTGTCTCTCTCTTTCTGTGTCCCTCCCCAACTTGTGTTCTCTTTCTCTCTCAAAAGTAAGTAAATAAACATAAAAAAAAAATTTTTTTTAATAAATAAAAATAAAGAACAAATAGGAATTGGCCAAAGAGGGGAAGGTTGTAAAAATGGTTCAGGTAGAAGGAAAAGCAAGTTTAAAGCCTCAGATATTAAAAAGAGAGAGAGAGAGAGAAGAGAAAAAAAAGAAAGTTATGTATAGGTTCGGAACCTGAAACCTGATAGTGCCTATAGTGCCTGATCACAGTAGTTTGAAGGTAAGAGCGGCATTAGATGCCTCTGGATGGGGAAACAAACAGACTAGATCATGAAGAGCTTATTTTTCCATCTCCCCCCCCCCAAAAAAAAAACAGCCTGCCCCTGTTTTTTAACAGATTTATTGGTATATAATTCACATGCAATACAGTCTATCCCTAAAGTGTACAGTTCACTTGCTTATAGTGTATTTCTAATGTTCAACAGCCATCACCATGGTCAATTTTAGAACATTTTCATCACTTCAGAAAGTAACCCTGTACCCCTTAGCCATCACCCCCGAACTGCCCAGCACTAAGGAACTAATAATCTACTTTCTCTGTATACTTATCTATTCTACAGGTTTCATATAAATGGAATCATATAATATTTAGTCTTTTGTGACTGGCCTCTTAGCTTAATGTTTTCAAGGTTCATGCTATAGCAACATATCAATACTTCACTTATTTTTATTGATAAATAATAATCCATTGTGTAGATAAGCTTTATTTTGTTCATCAATTAATGGACATTTGGGTTGTTTCTACCTTTTGTAACTCATGAATAATACTGTGAACATTCATGTACAGATTTTTGTGTGGACATATGTTTTCATTTCTCTTGCATTTCTAGGAGTGAAGTTGCTGGATCATATCTTCAGCTTTTTGTGGAATTGCCAGGCTGTCTTCTAACGTGGTTGCACCATTTTACATTCCCACCAGCAGTGTATGAGGATTCCAGTTTATCTGCATCCCCACCAACACTCATTATATCTGTTTTTCATAATAGCCATCCTAATGGATATGAGGTCATTTCTCATTGTGGCTTTGGTTTACATTTCCCTGATGACTAATAATGTTGAGTATCTTTCCTATGTTTTTGGCCATTTTGATATCTTCTTTGGAGAAATGTCTGGCTGATCCTCTGCCCATTTTTAAATTGAATTATTTGTCTTTCTATTATTAAGTTGTAAGAGAAATCATTTTCAGACATGATTTGCAAATATTTTCTCCCATACAGTCTTTTCACTTTCTTTATGGTATCATTTGATGTACAAAATTTTAAAAATCTGATGTCCAATTTATTATTTCCTTTTTTGTTTGTGCTTTTGGTATTGTATCTAGGAAATGATTCCCTAATCCAATGCAATGAAGATTTTTTCAGAAATTTTCTTCTAGGAGTTTTAGCTCTTCATTTAGATCTCTTGCCTATTTTGAGGTAATATTTGTATACGGTATGAAATAAAGGTCCAAATTCATTATTTTACATGTGAATATCCAGTTGTCCCACCACTACTTGTTGAAAAGACACGTCTTTCCCCATTAAATAGTCTTGACACCCTGGCTGAAAATCAATTGACCATAAATGTGAGGGTTTATTTTTGGATTCTCAATTCTGTTCCTTTGATCTATCTATATGTCTGTGGGAGGGAAAGCATTCTATACTTTTGTGATTAGGTCTCAGTCCTTTAGTGAACCTGTGCCCCTGTGTTGTGACCTTCACAAGTGTTTCTCAGCACCCCTCCTCCCCGCTGTTGGTTGAGACATGAAGGCTAAGAAAGGCTAGAATTGGCTATTTCTCTTTCTCCAGCTCTATTAGGCTCTGGTAAAACCCCAGTCAGGCTCTGGTGAAATAGTTTCTTTTGAGACCAAGCCTCATTGAGAACAGGATGCTCTTGGCTTATTTCAAAATAACTGTTTTCCCATTTTTCCTGCCAGAAGCATGAGGAAATTTTTCTCCTATCTTCACTGTGAGTGCCCGCTAGGGTTTCTATACGTAAAATTCACAAAAGTGTGGGAGGTCCCCTAAGACTGCTCCTCCCCTCCTTGGAATTTTTAACTCTCAAACTTGACCACGCTGAGCCTTGAAGAACTCGTCTGTTTACAGTTTAGGTTTTCCCACCCTGGTACTTGTTCCTCCCATGGAGGTTTCTTGGTTTCTGCTCCAATAAGTTGTGATTCTCTCTGTTTGCCCATTTGTCCCTCCAACTTTGGAGACAGTGGTTTGCCCTGTGTCCTCAGCTCTTTGATGGATCTAGGAAGAGTTGTTGATATTCAGTTCAGCATTTTTCTTGTTTTGTGGGCAAGAATAACAACTTCTTAGCTCCTTACATTGCTGGATCAGAAACTAGAAGTTCCCACTTATTTTGTTAGATTTATGCTTGGATATTTTATTCTTTTTGCTATGATTGTAAATGTATTACCATCTTAGTTTTCAGACTGTTCATCACTAGTGTGTAGAAATATGCTTAATTTTATATATTGATATCCTGCAACCTTTTAAAGGTCATTGATTCTAGTAGTGTTTTAGTGGGTTTATTTTTCCTGCCTAATTGCCTTGGTAGAACTTTTGGAACAGTGTTGAATACAAGTGACAAAAGCAGACATCCTTTTCTTATTCCTGATCTTAGCAGGGGGGAAGCATTGTCCATTTTTCTCCATTAAGTATGGTGGCTGTGAAGTTTTTGCATATACTATTTACCCAGTTGAGGAAGGTCACTTCCATTCCTAGTCACAATGGTAACATTTTTGCCAAACTGTAGTATAATGTCACAACTAGAGTATTAACATTGACTGCAGATCTTAGATTTCCCTGTTTTTACTTGTACTCACTTGTATTTATGTGTTAATAACTTCTATGCATTTTTATCACCTGTGTAGTTTTGTTTGTTCACTACCACAGTCAGGTTCACACATCCAAATTGTGCATGTCAATAGTTCATTTCTTTTTATTGCTGAGTAATATTCTGTGCTATAAATATACCAGAATATTTTTAACCATTCACCTGCTGAAGTACATCTGGGCTGATTCCAGTTTTTGGCTGTTTCAGATAAGCTGCTGTGAACGTCCATGTGCAGGTTTCTGTATGAACCTAAATTTTCATTTCTCTGGGATAAATACCCAAGGTGTAATTGCTGAGTCATATAGTAGTTGCTTGTTAAGTGTTTTAAGAAACAGCCAAAATGGGGCCACCTGGGTAGCTCCATCCATCCATTAAGCGTCCAACTCCTGATTTTGGCTCAGGTCACGATCTCATGGTTCGTGGGTTCGAGCCCCGCGTTGGGCTCCTCACTGACAGTGTGGAGCCTGCTTGGGATTCTCTCTCCCACTCTCTCTGTGCCTCCCCAACTCTTGCGTGCTGTCTCTCTCAAAATAAATAAATAAACTTAAAAAAATGCCAAAGTATTTTTTAACCTTTTAAGATATAGTAAGAATTTGAACTTGATTGTCAAACCAGAGAATACATTTAATGAACAGGTAAGTGTATGAATATGAAACTCATAAATCAGACATGGACTGAAGCTGCAGAGTAGTTAGCAGTGTATGATTGATTGTAGAAGCTGTGGGTGGGGGTGATGTTTCCTAACAGGAGCACAAGGAGTGGAGAACAGACTCTTGGACATAACCCTGAAGATCACCAACATTTTCAGGAGACTAAGGAAGAGCCTGACTTGAGGAAAGCCAAATGAAAAACTTGACATTGTAGAAGCTGTGGGGAGAAGAAGAAAGATGTAATCAGTGGTGTTACCAAAGAACAAGTAATATGAAATTGAAAAATACTTTGGTTTTAAAGAGTTTGTTGATAACCCTGGTGAGAGAAGTTTTAGTGAAGTGATATGATAGGAGCCTTATTCAAAGTGGCTTGAGAAGTGACTAGTAGTTGAAATAAGATAGCAATGGAGGTGGAAGATTGCCTGTGAAAGGGAGAGGAAGGTTAATTAACTAGAGAAGAATGTGGGATCCAGGGTGGGTCATTTTTAGATAAAAAACAAAGATTTCGGGGCGCCTGGGTGGCTTGGTCGGTTAAGCGTCTGACTTCGGCTCAGGTCATGATCTCACAGTCTGTGAGTTCGAGCCCCGCGTCAGCACAGAGCCCCGTGTCGGGCTCTGTGCTGACCGCTCAGAGCCTGGAGCCTGTTTCAGATTCTTTGTCTCCCTCTCTCTGACCCTCCCCCGTTCATGCTCTGTGTCTCTCTGTCTCAAAAATAAATAAACGTTAAAAAAAAAATAATAAATAAAAAAAAAAAAGATTTCTAGGTCATAATGAGGGCCTAGTTGGGCCTTTAGGGCTTTTTTTTTTTTTTTTTTTTTTAACAATCCCAGTCTTATGGTTCTATATTTTTTTCCAGCAGAGTTCACCAGCCTGGGTGGAGATATGGGAAGAGGGGAACCATTGTGTTGATCTAGGGTTCAAATTTGTCCAGATGACATAGAAGAAGGAGCCATCAAATGAACTAAGCTGAGTGGTCTAATATATAGACTTTGAAGTCGAACAGGTCTGTTTTCATCCTATCTTGAGCCCTTAGTAACTTGGGCAGATCACTTGAACCATCTCTAAGCTTCAGCTCTCTGATAATAATCATACGTAATCACGTCAGTGACCTAATCATAATCATACCTGGTTCTTTCAGTGAAGAGGATTAAATGAGACAGCTAAGTCCCTTAAAATATAGTTTGGTGCATAATAAATGTTAAATAAATAGCAGCTTTTATTATTACTTGTGGCCCAGTCCTGTCACAGATTAGCTGAATGACCTTCAAGCAAGTTTCTTTCCTTTTTATATGTAAAAAAAAAATTATAATACTTGTTGGGAGTATCAGTTGGTTATCTTTTGGAGGTAAAAAATACTAAGCATTCTGCCTGGCACATCCTTTTTACCACTTATGTTAGTTGAAGCAGAATCTGTAGGAGATTTTTAGAAAATTAAATTGGAAAGTTAGGTGGAAATTTTGACCTTTGCCTTATAATTAGTAGATAACTTTAAAAGTTCATGAGAACAGAGGGATAACATAAAAGTGGTGTTTTGGGAATATTAATTTATCAGTAGTACGATAGGATTTATGGTCTCAGCTAGTTACCACCTCTTTAGAGAGGCCTACCCTAACCACCGTGACAATCTAGGATAGTGCTTCCCCAACACCTTACCCTATATCTTTTTCCTCATGACATTTGTGACTATCTTCAGTTATATTAATTTACTTTTTTTCCCCTTTCTCCTACTACTAAAATATATGTTCTATGTGAAAAAGGATGTTTCTTACTGCTGTATTTCAGTGCCCAGAACAGTGGCTTAGCACACAAAAAGCATTCGTTCAGTAAATTCATGTAGAGCAAATGAATAAAATATAAGGAGGGACTGGAAGGAGAGCAACTACTGAAGAAATTATAACAATAATTTCGATATTAGAATATGAAAATCTGGACAGGGGTGATAACAAATGAAGGAAGGAACAAATAAAAAAATATATGTGATTTGTCTTACACAGTAGAAGGGACAAAAGGAGGCAAGCAACTAGATTCCAAGATTTCCAAACTGGGTGATTGAAGCAGTATCATTGAAAGTTTTTCATCTTTTATAAAAACCTTTTATGCCCGTTACTCAGAACAGTACCTAGCATATAGTGATGAGCAGTAAATCAAATATTTACTCATTTATTTATTCCTTCAAAAATGAATGAGAGAAAATAGAGGAAATCAGAAGGTTACATCTTAGAGGCACCTGGGTGGCTCAGTAAGTTAAGTGTCCCACTCTTGATTTCGACTCAGTTCATAATCTCACGGTTTGTGGGTTCAAGCCCCGCGGTGGGTTCTGTGCTGACAGCTCGGAGCCTGGAGCCTGCTTCGGATTCTGTGTCTCCCTCCCTCTCTCTCTGCCCCTCACCCGCTCACGCTCTGTCTCCCTTTCTCTCAAAAATAAATAAACATTAAAAAAATTTTTTTTAGTTTTCTTTTTTTTTAGGTGTGGCTATGTCAATTATATCTCAATAAAATTGAAAAAATATTTTAAAATAAACAGGAAGAGATGGTACAGGGAAGTTTTGGGATGATGCACTGAGCTTCAAGGAAGGCAAATGAGGTAGCTTCATTTGCATGACCTTGATTTTCTCCTGTAAGTGGGATGAAAGGTTATCTACTCACGGCAGGCATTAAAGAATTTGAGGAGTGTGGTAAGGTCGGAAACAGCCGCTGTGGGGGATGCCGCGGAGTGGACAAAGCAGGAACATGAGCAGTACTGAGCACTGTCTGGCTGCTGTCAAGCTAGGTGGCATGACTGGTGGATCCAGTCAGCCGTTACCTGACATTTTTCAAATTGAGAAATCGTCCTGAAAATGTGTTTCTTCTCTTGGGTATTTCTCATGATGCCATTATCTGCAAATTTACGCCTTTTTTGATGCTTTTAGCCTCACTTCATGGAATAATGAACTTCCTATGTTTACTATACAAGGTATAAAGTATCTAAAATTTATCTGACTTACAACTTAAAAGTTGCTAGAACAGTAACTAATTTATTAAGCACATCTATGTGCCAGGCATTGTTGTAACCTTCTTGCAAGAATAAATTCATTTAATAACTTCCCCAGATCCTGTGAGGTGGGAAGAAAGTGAGTCACAGAGATCAGTAACTTGCATGAGGTTACAGAGGTATGAGTGGCACAGCCCCAGGCCGACTTGTTCTGTATCTTACTATACTCCTAACCACTGGTCTGTGCCACTTTTCACAGCCCTTGTGTTAAGGATGCCTTTTCAAACAGCTTGGCAAGTTGTTTTGCATTATCTTGATGAGCTTATGTTTAATAGTAATACTTAGTTATAACTAAGCGAAGGGAAAGAACCCGCTCTTCTCTGTAGTCTCTTATGTACAATCGAGATTCTGACATGTTTCATAGTTAATTCAGAGTGTTAAGTTTGAGTATTTTAGAAAAATGAATATGTTTTCTGTTGTCACCTTACCAGAGTGAAAAAGGCATAAGAAGGGCAGTCCTTATAAATAAAATGTGTTGAGTTCTCTAATGTTGGCTGTGGGCCTTGGTGCATAGTAAAAATATTTGGAAACTGATAAAAATGATTAGTCACTGGATCCTGAAAATGTGTCTGCTTTTTACATTTCTTAAAAAGATTTCCTATGTTAAAAGGGTGGCAGTAAGTATAAAGACTTTAATTAGTGCTTAAAACTTTTTTTTGCAATAGGTATATTTCAAGTACTCAATACTAGTGGCCGTCATATTAGTGCAGGTCCAAGCTGCCCAAAGGATCATTTATTCATGGAGTAAAATTTTAAGTGTTCTTGGGTGAACCTGGGTGTCAGTAGTAACTCATTCTGATTTATTTAATTCCTTTGGGGGCCCTTGTGAAGAAAAGTTGAGTTAAGTTGAAACAGCTGCATCATCACCATGAGAGGCAGCTGAGGGATGTGGGATTAGAATACACGAGAGAGCTAAAAGGACACTTTAACCCCTATTGATGACTTTATTGCTCTATTTTTAAAGAACTCTGGCTGACATAAATCTTAAGACATATTTTCTTGTGGTAGTTATGTTCTATAAAAGTCAGAGTGAATGCTGGGTAAGTAAATACTGGGTCATTGCCCCCAGAGGAAATACAGGGTTAGGTTCCTAGGAGTCTCTGGTCACATTTTGTCAACCAGTCACTACATTACCTTCTTTTATGTGTGTTTCTATTTAAAGACACCTTATTTACTATATATTGTTGATTCAATGTTAATGAATTCTTGCTCTTAGGAACACTAGACAGCATGTCAGCTATATACCTGGGTCATTTTAAACAGCTAAGTCACCAAGAAAAAGCACAAGAATACAAAAATGTGGCATTAAGAGGGCACAGAAAGGATCCTTTTTTACTGTATGAGAGCTGAAATAAGGCAGAAAATTACCTAGTTTGACTTCAGATAGAACTGTGTGTTGGGTGTCAAAATTTTTGCCGTTCTGCACATGCATATTCTGTCCATGAACGACCACAAAAGTGCCACAGATATTTATTTAGGGTTTACAAATAAATTTTAGTGAGTGGGCATCTTTGAAGTATGGAATCTGCAAATAATGTGAGGATTGAGTGTCTGTGAATGCATTCTAAACTTTAAAACAAAAAGTAAAGATCTAGAACTTTCTTGCCCGTCTTTACCATTTCCACCCCCACTTCTTCTTTCCAGAAGTAACCAGTTTCCTATGCATTTACATGTATGTGCACCTACAGAATTAATATGTGTTTTTTAATAAATGGATCTCATGTTACATACTGTTCTATAGTTTGATGTTTTTTTTCTTCAGGATGTCTTGGAGATCTTTCCCCATCAGTAAACACAGAATTATCTCATTCTTCTTTAACATTCTATGATGTGTATGTACCATAATTTATTTAAACATTCCTCCATTCATAAATATATATATTTTTTACTATTATAAATAATGTGCAATGAACGTCTTTGCACCTGTTTCTTTGTCCATACATGCAGGGTTTTCTCTGGATTATATATGTGAAAATGAAATGGCTGAGCAGAAGGGTATATACACTTTAAATTTTGTTAGAAAGGCAGTTGTGTCCGTTGGATCCTCTGGGAAGTTGACATGGAGATGGAGTTAGAACTGCAAACAGTGCTCGAGGATTAGTGCTTGTCAAGAACAAGGGGGCGGAAGCTAAAGGACGGGGAAGCGGTCAGGTCCCAACACAGATCTGAGTCTCTGCCAACTCACTGGGGCCTTCAAGTAAGATTGCCTCTTAGAGGAGTAGTATCCTGATGGGAAGAATTAGCTAGGCCCTAGAACTCCCTCATGCACAGTTATTAACTAGGCATTCCTGGGAAGAAAGTGGACTGATCTTGAAAACTGAGGTGACTAAAAGCACTAACAGCTGGAGGCCAAGTGCACCCTTTGGAGCTAAACTGCAGGGTGTCTGCAAGGGAGATCTTAGCAGTTTACCAACATGGCCTCCACTGCAGTATGGTATAGTATAGCCTAGTGGATAGTAGCAGCGGCTAGAGCCAAACTCCCTAGCTTCAGCATCTTTGTGTAAGGTGTTACTCGACATCAGCTTCTTCATTTACAATATGGAGAAATAATAGTAGCTACGTCACAGTTATTGTAAAGAGATAAAACGAACTAGCATATCTTAAGCACTTAGAATAGTACTTGGGACCTGTTTGTACTCTATAAGCATTAACGGGTGTTGCTACTATTATTATTATTATTATTATTATTATTATTATTCCAAATTGCTTTCCCTAGAGGCTATACCAGTTTTTTCCCACCATCCCAACAATGTATGACATGGTATTCATTTCTCCGTACCTTTTCCAGTACTGGATAGTATAAGTCTTTCTAATTGTTGCCAATTTGATGAGCAAAAAATGGTATTTTGCCTTCATTTGCATTTCTTTATTATAAGATTGAACATCTTTTCATATTATTGGTCACTTATAGTTCATCTTCTGTTTGTATACATGAAGTTTTTAATTTTTTCTTATTGATTTCTAGTACCTATTCAAATATTCCAGATATTAAACTGTTAAATAGTTGTAAATATTTTCTTCCAATCTCACCTTATTTTTCAAGTTTATTTTCCAATATTGTTTATTGTTTCTTTTGTCATAAAGGAAAAAGTTTAGAATTTTGTATATCAATTTATGGGTTTAGAGTTTGAGGTTCTTACTTTGAAAGGACTTTCCTACTCCAAATGTAGTTTTTGTTTTTGTTTTCTATATTTTGCTTTGTGAAGCATCTTGAATTTATTTTTACCCATACTTTAAAATAATTAGCTTTATTTTCTTCCCAGCTATAGCCAGTTGCTCCAGTACTATTCATTGACTAGCACATTTTTTTGTCCTGATGTTTTGAAATGGCACTTTGACCATATTCTAAATTCTTAATATGTATTAGATGGGAAGATACAGACATTTTTAAAGGTTTTAGTATATGTTGCCAGAGTCCCCTGAGAAATACATTTAGAATTTTGTCTTATTGGAGAATGCTTTACTGCACTCCCTCAACCTATTTTTTTGTTTAGTTTTTGTATTTTTAGTTTTTGCCAAGTTAGTAGTCAAAAATAAAAATATTATTTTGATCTGCATTTCTTTGATTACTAGAAAGAGTGAACATTAAAATATTTATACTTTCAGTGTTCTCTATGCAATCGTCTATGAATTGTTTATTCATCTTCTTTGTCCATTTTTCAATTTTGGTGTTTGGTTTCATGTTGATTTGTAAGGCCTCATTATATAGAATATTAGTCTTTCATATGTATTGTACAAAGGCTATTGTTTACCTTTAAAATACAATCATGGTCTTTTTATTAATAGAGTCTGACTTTGCATATATAGATAGAAAGGTCTTCTCTATTTCTAAGACCAGACAGTCAACACGCATATTTTCTTTATTCTTTTTTTTTTTTTTTACTTCAGTGATTTTAATTTTTATATTCATCTGCCATCTTATTTTGGTGCATTAATTCATTTCTTCTTTTAAATTTTTTTAAATGTTTTATTTATTTTTGAGACAGAGCATGAGCAGGGGCGGGGAAGAGAGAGAGGCAGACACAGAATCCAAAGCAGGCTCCAAGCTCTGAGCTGTCAGCACAGAGCCTGACGTGGGGCTCGAACTCACAAACCGTGAGATCATGACCTGAGCCGAAGTCAAACGCTTAACCGACTGAGCCACCCAGGCTCCCCATTTCTTCTTTTCTAAATGGTAAATTGACTGTCCAAAACAGTTTACTAAATAATCCATTCTTTCCATTGATTTTTTTTCTTTAAGTTTTATTTAATTGTTTTGAGAGAGAGAGGGAGGGAGAGAAAAGACACAAGCAGGGAAGGGGCAGAGAGGGAGAGAGTCCCTCCGACTGAGCCAGCCAGTTGTCCCCTTTCCATTGATATCTAGTGCCATCTTATATATAGTTGGTCTGTTGAGGTGTGTTTGATTCTGTTTCATTGATTGATATTTCTGTTTTGTGGCTAGAGAGTTCACCTTGGAAAGCACTCTGTGGAAGTATTTTTTTCAAACACTGACTTTCATTTTGGAAGTAAAAAGGAAAACCCCTCTTAAGCTAGTGTAAGTGATATTAATCGCATTGGGTTTTGCTTCGGTGCCTTCTGTCAACATTCTGCCTTGTGATCTGTAAACAACATACTTCATTTGTTCTCTAGGACATAAGATAATGGTTGCTCTTAAGCTGTTACAAAGCTAGAAATAGAACTGTTCAAAAGAAGTATCAGCACCAGATACTTGGTTATTTAAAATATTAAGCCCAAAAGAAAATAGTTGTAGTGTTTAAGAAACATCATTCTTGCCAAATGTAATTGGATGTTCCCCTATAAGTCTGATCATCTCTATGATTAGAAGCAAGTATTGAAAACAAACCTATCTCTAGGGGCACCTGAGTTAGCTCAGCCAATTAAGCACCTGACTCTTGATTTCTGCTCAGGTCATGATCTCACAGTCCTGAGATTGAGCATCACGTCAGGCTCCATGCTGAGAGATTCTCTCTCCCTTCTCCCTCTGCCCCTATCTCCCTCCAGCTCTCTTTCTTTCTGTCTAAAGAGAGAGAGAGATGTCTATCTCTAGAGCAGGAGATTTCAAAATATCTAGGATCTCGTAGCTCAAATCATAGACATATGACTAATTTCTTTAATATTTAAAGAACTCTTACACATCAGTTGGGAAAAATCAACAACTCAGTTTTAAAAAGCAAAAGATATGACCAGCTAATTTCAGTAACATTTCTGCAAATGCCCCTTAAAGTTGTTCCACCTCTCACAGAGAACAGAAATTAAAACTATAGTGACATACCATTATTCATCTCATATTGGCAGAGATCAAAAAGTTTGGTAAATATTGTATTGATGAGGATGTGATGAAATAGGAATTAATTGTTGGTTGAGGGTAAGTTAATATAAAACTTCCCTAGAGGAAAATTTGGCAATATCTATCATTTTATATGCACGTACTGCTTAACCCAGAAATTTTATTTCTAGGAATTTATTCTACAGATATAGTTTCATGTGTGAAATGAATTTTGTGGCAAATACATAAGGCTGTTCGTTGCATTATGTTTTTTTCTGTTTGAAACTGAAAAAAAACTGGGGTCGCCTGGCTGGCTCATTCAGTGGAGCATGTGACTTTTGATCTTGGGCCCCTGTTGGGTATAAAGATTACTTAAAAATAAGGTCTTTTAAAAAAAGAAAAAAGAAGTAGAAAAATATTGGAGAAAAAAAGATTGGAAATAATCTAATAAGGAGAAATACTAGAAAGTCCCATCAGTAGAAAACTATATAAATGCAATATGGTATATCTGTATGCTAACATACTATGAAGCCATTTTAAGAGTGAGGCAGCTCTATGTATTCTAATGTATAAACTTCTCCATAACACACTATAAAGTGAAACAGCAAGATACAGGCACTGTCAGATGTTGGTAAGGATATAGAGTAACTGGAACACACATCCTGCTGGTAGGTAGATTTGGCCCAACCTCTTTTGAAAACAATTTGGTGTCTCATCTAGTAAATCTAAAGATAGCTGTGTTTTATACCCTAGTAGTTTTTTCTTGTTAACATATTCTAATTTTTTCCTTTTTTTTTTTTTTTTATTTTTTAAATGTTTATTTATTTTTGAGAGATAGAGACGGAGCACAAACAGGAGAAGAGCAGAGAGGGAGGGAGACACAGAATCCGAAGCAGGCTCCAGGCTCCGAGCTGTCAGCACAGAGCCCGACATGGGGCTCCAACTCACAAACCGTCAGATCATGACCTGAGCTGAAGCCGGACGTTCAACTGACTGAGCCACCCAGGCACCCCTCTTGTTAATATATCCTAGAGGAACTCTTGCTGTTTGCCCAAGAGACATAGTACCATTTATAATCATGAATACAGGGACTTCTGGGTAGCTCGGTCGGTTGGGCATCCAACTTCAGCTCAGGTTATGACCTCACGATTTGTGAGTTCAAGCCCTACATCGGGCTCACTGCTGTTGGCACAGAGCCAGCTTTGGATCCTCTGTTCCCCTCTCTCTGCCCCTCCCCCATTCACACTCTCTCATATAATCATGAACACAGAGCAAAGCAATGGCCCACTAGAAACTGGAGTAGAATAAAGTTTAGAATACTATGCAGCTATGCAAAGGAATGAATTACAGCCACACAACAATCTGAATGAATCTTAGTTGTGTTGAGTAAGAAAAGCAAGTCATGTAAGTGTACATATAAGAAGATTCTGTTTATATGAAGCTCAGAGACACAAAACTAAATATGTTTAGGGAAAAAATTGCAAAACTACAAGCAAGGAAATTAAGCACAAAATCAAGGAAAGTGACTACCTCAGGGGAGAGGAAAGAAATTAGGGAGCGCAACATAGGGGATTGAAAAAGTGATAATTGGTTTTTTGTTTGTTTCCTTAAAACTGGCATGTGTATATGGGTGCATGAGTGTTTGTGGATTTTTTTAGCCTTGTGTGTATTTCATAAATGTTCTTTATGTTTACTAATTATTTAATAATAATTTTTAGAAAGCAAGTTGTAGAACGCTATGTATGTTACCATGACCACATGGGCATTTTTAAGATAAAGAATGTGTGCGCACACGCACACACACACATATTTAATCATGCATTATTCTTATAAAGGTACACAAGAAAGTGTTAACCATGTTTGTTGCTTCAAGGGAAAGGAACTGGGTGGTTAGAGGCCAGTCACTAAAGAGAAATTTACTTACTGCTCTACATTATACCTTTTGTACATTTGTAGCAAATGTATGTAGTACATATTCAAAGTTTAGTTTAAATATAGGAAAAGGAAAAGAAAGTCATTTATCATTGGTGAGATAACTGGAGAAAGTCCAGTATCATTTCTGCTAATTGTTCCTTAAAGGTTAAATTCCATGGAATATTATATATTCATTACAAATAAATGATATTCGACTCTTAACCCAGATCTAAAAGCCTCACTCTCCTTCGTTCTCTTTGTATTGGTCAGTGGTGAATCTCTGAAGATTTCCTCAAGTTTTCTTAATCTCTTACTGAAACAGTGTCCTTTGTTAATTTTCTTTGTATCTCAACTCTTAGTAAGCAATATTTGCATTTATGTTAGAGCAATGCTGTGCAATTTGAATACATATATATCTCACCAAAACATTTATTTAGCCATGTGATAAGAAGCAAAAGTCAATCTTTGTTCCTCTACCTTGAGTATTTAGAAGAATCTACCAGTTGAACACTTTTCTTTTTTCTAAAGACTATTCACAAATATTTTTCCACATTTTTAGGGGAGTAATTTGGGTCTTAGTACATAATTAAAATTCTTTTTTTTTTAAATTTTTTAAGTTTATTTTATTTTGAGAGAGACAGAGACAGCATGAGTGGGAGGCATAAAGAGAGAAAGAGGCAGAGAATCCCAAGCAGGCTCCATACCATCAGCACAGAGACTGATGTGGGGCTCAAACCCACAAACTGTGAAATCATGACCAGAGCCAAAAGCAAGAGGCGGGCATTTAACCAACTGAGCCACCCAAGCACCCCCATAACTAAAATTCTTTAAATATGTCAAAGGCATTTGTCTTTAGTAAATGCTAAATCCATTCTTTCTTAAAGATGTTTTTTCCTTTTTTAATTTTTTCTACATATTTATTCATTTTTGAGAGAGAGAGATAGAGCATGAGCAGGGGAGGGGCACATTGAGAGGGAGACACAGAATTTGAAGCAGGCTGCAGGCTCCCAGCTCTGAGCTGTCAGCACAGAGCCCAATTGGGGGACTCAGACCCACGAACGGTGAGATCATGACCTGAGCCAAAGTCAGAAGCCCAACCCATTGAGCCACCCAGGCGCCCCTGTTTTTTCTCTTATGTTCATTATCTCTAGTATAAGTAATTAAACGTCTGTAAATGTAACCTGTATGTAGCTGAGTCTTATATTCACTTCCTACTACAAGATTCCAGGCTTCTGAAAACTCTTACCTTCTCCCAATTATTTCTCCAGGAGAACAAGTCTGGTTGGCCTCTGTGCAAAATCTTACTTTAGTGAAGTACCATTGGGTATATCCAGGCATTGATGGTATTTATACTGGGTAGCATGGCATCTATCCGTCACCTTAGCACCACTGCTTTTGCTGGATACTGCTGCATCCACCAGGCACCACTGTTTCCTGTCTGTTAAATGTTGATAGACTGGTATCCTCCAAATGACAGGGTATTGAAATTAGGTACGGTGTGTTCTCCTGAAATGGGAGATATACTTCCATTTTATGTTACATCTTGACCAGAGCCATCGCAGATAGTATTGCCACTTCCTCCAGTATCCTACAGACTTTTAATGGAACTGGCTCCCTTTTATCCCTCCCAACCCCCACAACAACCTTTGCATCCTTCTTGGGCTCAGATATAAATCCACTGGAGACAACTACAGTTGACACCATGCAGTATTCAGAATCACTCCTTGTCCAAAGATTAGTTGGCTGTATATGCATGGATTTATTTCTGGGCTCTCTCTTCTGCTCCATTATTATTCCCTGTGTCTGTTTTTATGTGAGTACTATACTGTTGATAACTATAGCTTTGCAGCATCGTTTGAAATCAGGAAGTGTGATGTGCTCCAGCTTTGTCCTTTCTCAAGATTGCTTTGGCCATTTAGAGTCTTTTGTGGTTTCATATGAATTTTAGGATTTTTTTTCCTATTTCTATAAAAATGCCATTAGAATTTTGGTAGGGATTACATTGAATCTGTAGATCAATCTAGGTAGTAGGGACATTTTAACAATATTTTCTCCCTAATAATCAGGGAAATCAAAACCACAGATATCACCTCAACGTATTAGGATAGCTATTATCAAAGACAAGATAACAAATGTTGGTGATGATGTGGAGAAAAGGGAACCCTTGTACATACTTGATGGGAGTGTAAATTGGTATAGCCACTATGGAAGACAGTATGGAGGTTCTTCAGAAAAGTAAAAGAGCTACCATATATGATCAAGCAATTTCACTTCTGAGTATGTATCTGAAGGAAACAAAATCATTTGAAGAAATGATTTGATATTTGAAGAAATACCTGCATTCCCATGTTTATTGTAACATTATTTACATAGCCAGAATATGAAAACAGTCTAAGAGTCCATCAGCAGATAAATGGATGCAGAAATATGGTATGTGTATAATGGAACATTATTCACCCATTAAAAAAGAAGGAAGGGTACCTGGGTGGCTCAGCCGGTTAAGCACCTGACTCTTGATTTCATCTCAGGCCATGATCTCACAGTTCATGGGATTGAGCCCAACTGCGGACTCTGCACTGACTGCATGGAACCTGGTTGGGATATTCTCGCTCTCCCTCAAAAATAAATAAACATTAAAAAAAAAAAAAAGGAAATTCTGGCATTTGTGACAAAATGGATAAAGCTGGAGGGCATTATACTAAATGAAGTAAGTCAGACAGAGAAAGACAAATACTTTATGGTGTCACTTGTATAAGAAATCTTAAAAAAAAAAAAAAAAAAAGTTGCCCTTCTAGAAACAGAGTAGAATGGTGGTTGCCAGGGAGTAGGGGGAATGAGGAGAAGCTGATTAGAAGTTACAGATTTTCACTTATCAGATGAGTAAGTTCCTAGGATCTAATGTACAGCATGGTGACTCTGTAATACTGTATTGTGTACTTGAAATTTGCTGAGAGAGTAGATCTTCAGCATTCTCACCAGAAAAAATTTGTGAGACATTGTCTTATATGTGATAATTGAATGTGTGAACCTACTTGAGATTGCCTAGAAAGAATGTGGAGACGTAAAAGGTGACTTGGGAATAAACTCGAAGAACTCCTTGATAATGTTTTGTGTATTTTTTTCTTGTTGGCAAGATTTGGTTTTATAAGAATTGTACTTTGTAATAATCTTGGTTGTATCAACTGAGGCTTACTGATGTGATATAGTAACCCTTTCCAGATCTGTTTGTCATCCCTTTATTATTCTTTGTATATTACCAGCTATTTACTTAGTGAATAGATTTTGCAATGAGTTGATCTTCGAAAAGTAATGCAATTGATATTTTCTAAGCATCCGGGTTAGGCAGTGAGTTTTGTTTAAATAAGGAATGAAGAGCTACTCTTACAGTGTATATTTGTCCTTGAAAGTGGTTGAGGTAGTAATGTCCTTTTTAGCTATCTATCCAGACGTGGTAAGGAAAATTGAGTACTCCTAAGCAGTGAGTTTATCTCATCTACTAAATGAGAGTTTTTTATTCTGATGTCTTACCTGATATAGTCTGATTGCCTAAATCTCAGTTTTGGATTGGAACTGTAGGGTACGCTCTCTCTTCTGCTAAGTAGTCATAGAAGGCAGGATAAGAGATTTGTAAGTTGGGCTCTGTAAAATTTAAAACATATGTCCTTCGAAAACCATTGTTAAGAAACTTTAAAGGCAAAAACAGAGAAAGAAATGAGAGAGAGAAAGAAAAGAAAAACTTTAAAGGCAAGGGGCACCTGACTAGATCAGTCGGTAGAGCTTGTAACTGTTGATCTCAAGGGGGTGAGTTTGAGCCCCAAGTTGGACATAGAGTTTACTTAAAAAAACTTCAGGGGCACCTGAAGTTGGTTAAGCATCCAACTCTTGATCTCAGGTCAGCTTAGGTCTTGATCTCTGGGTTGTGAAATAGTGAATTCCTCCTTCCTATAGCCTTTTGTTTTATTCAGGCCCTGAACGGATTGGATAATGCACACCATCACACATATCTACACAAAGACCTGTATGCAAATGTTTGTAGTTTGTAGCAGCTTTATTCATAATAGCAAACAGTATATGATTCTATTTATATGCAATTCTACAAGAGGCAAAACTGTAGTAATAGAAAGCAGAACTATGTTGGGAGCTTAGAGGAGGGGATCGGCTGCAAAGGATTATGAGGGAGGTTTTGTGTGTGTGTGTGTGTGTGTGTGTGTGTGTGTGTGCGCGCGTGCGCGCACAGAGGCTTAAAGGTTTTTTTTTTTTTTTAATATATGAAATTTATTGTCAAATTGGTTTCCATACAACACCCAGTGCTCGTCCCAAAATATGAGGGAGTTTTTTGTGGTGATCTTCTACGTCATGACTGAGATGGCTGTGCACAGTTGCCGAAACTCACTGAATTGTACACATAAAAGTGGCGGATTTTACTGTATCTGAAGTATACCTCAATAAACCTCAATTTAAACAATTGTGAAGAGTTATCAGGAACCCCTTAAGAAATAATTCATTTGTAAATTCAGGCATAGATCTAAAAAAGTGAAGTTTCTTGCTCAAAATTCCATGAATAATGTGTCTGTGGTTAGAGTACATATCTCCAGATTCCTAATCTCTCTAGGCTGCACAATTCTCTTGGCATTAGATCACATCCTGCTATCTATTGTTATAAAGGTAAAACTCAGGTTTTTCCTTCCTGTGTAGGCAAAACCCAGTTTGCCCCTACCATGTTTTTCTTTCCTGTGAGTCTCCTTTACTACTCACACAGCACACTTCACCTCGGACACTTCTGGTCGCCAAATGTGTGGAGGTTCCCCCCACACACAAAACACGCAACTAGTTCTCTGTGACACCAGCTGGGTGTCCTACAATTGTACTCAGTTCTGACACTATCCAAAGACAGTGTTGGACCTCACAGGTTAAGGGCTCACTCCCGCAAGACTGCCCCTCCCAACCTGCCTCCCAGACACGCACTTCAAATGCCAGTTGCCAACTCGGCTATCACCTGTGCTTCTCACCTGTGCTTCTCACCTGTGCTTGGCTATAAATTGGAGGTTCCAATGACCCCCTCCTTGGGTTCAGTTAGTTTGCTAGAGCGGCTCACAGAACTTAGGGAAACACTTTCACTTACCAGTTTATGGTAAAAAGATATGATAAAGGATATAGATGAACATAAGATGGAAGAGATGCATAGGGCAAGGAATGTGGGAAGGGCTGCGGAGCTTCCATGATCTCTCTGGGAATGCTCATCTCCCAGTACCAACCCGGAAGCTCTCCATACCCTGTACCTCTGAGATTTTATGGAGGCTTCATCTTGTAGACATGATTGATCACTAACTCCATTTTCATCTCTTTTCTCAGGAGAATGGGGGGCGGGACTGAAATTTACAAGCTTCTAGTCACTGCTTTGTGTTTCCCTTGACCAGGCCTCTTCCAGGAGTGCACCCCGCTGCCCCCCTCCCCAGTTGCCTCATTAGAAAAAAGACTCCCATCACCCAGGAAATTACAAAGGTTTCAGGAGACCTGTGTCAGGAACAAAGGCCAATATAAAAACGGGAGATGGTCCTGGTGTTCTTATCACTTTGGAAATTATAAGGATTTTAGGGGCTCAGAGGTAGAGACCAATATATATGTTCAGTGACCTCATAATTGTGCTTTTTCATTTTCTTTAAGTGTTCATCTTAACTCTCTGTATATATTATAACCTCTGGAAATACAAGGTTCATATCTGTGTTTCTCTTCACACTTCCCACATTGTATTGCACAGAGCATGTGCTCACTATTTGCTGAATTAATGAAAGCTTGGCCTAGTGCACCATGCCTCCCAGACTTGGACAGAAAAGTCAGGAATATCTCATGGTGTAGTTCCAGGCCTCACAAATTCAGCTGAGACTTTCTCTAATGTATGGTTTCCGTAGACCACCATGTCTTTGCTTAGGAGTTTACAGCTACCACAAATGTAAGCTAATTAATGGGGGATTGATGTTTTATTTATGTATTTCTGTGAAAGCTTAGGTAGTGAAACTGAGGGAGATACTACTTTACATTTTCAATCTGAAGCCAAATATAACTACATTGAGAACACAAACTCCTCTTAAAGCTTAAATAGAAGAGCAGCCGTCAGAATTGGAACTTTTGTCTTTTTCTAAAGCTCTCCACTCTTAAATCCATCCTCTTTTATAATTGAGGGACCATGCTAACAGCACAGAATAAACACAGAAAAATCATCTCTGTGTTAAACTCACTTTCTTTGCATTTTCAGGACTCTAAACTTTTTCAGCTGTGATTTGTTTTTAATAATTATGTAGATCAATAGATCTACATAAATTGAACACTTATTTATGATGTCTTCATCTTACACCCAAGAAAGCAAGGAACTGAAAGGTACTATGAGAGAACAATAAATTTAGAAGGAATGTGGAATCCCACAGATTGTTTCATTTCTTAAAGTATATACTTATAGTGAAATAGCAATATATCAATAATATTTAACATTTACCAACTTCTTACTCTGTATCAGGCATTTGTTCTGAGTGCTTTACACATATTCCCCCTTGTAAGCGATACAGCACTATGAAGTCATTTTGTTGTTTTCCTCATTAATAGTTGAGGAAACTGAGGCACACAGAGATTAAATAACTTGGCTAAAATCTCACGACCAGTAAGGGATGGGCCTGGAATCTCAATCCAGAGCCTGAATTCCAATCACTGTGATATGACGTCTCCTAGTTAGGTCAGTGGACAATATGATTAAATAGTTTAGAACTTGATTTAATATCAGAATTATTTTACTTATGTAAATTGAGGGAGTATAATTTATTAAATGATGTTGAATTATTTAATATTGAGATATCAACTAGTTGGAAAAAGAAGTTATTTTGACAGACCTGGAAGTCATACAATGGAACCTTTGCTATACCCTCAACAAAGTTATTTATTTATTGTGACGTACCCTACAAATTCCTTTCTAAGAAGGTGGTGGTGCACATTTTCTGTATTATGCAAATAAATAAGACAAATATCAGTGATATCAGTGTTTATTGTAATATTTGAGAGTAGAATTTAACCAAAAAGTTTGGGTCACCTGGGTGGCTCAATTGATTGAGCATCCGACTTCGGCTCAGTCATAATCTCACGGTTCATGGGTTCAAGCCCCATGTCCAGCTATCACATGGAGCCTGTATCAGATCTCTGTCTCCCTCTCTGTCTACCCCTCCCCCGCTTGCACACGCTCACAGCGCACGCGCTCTCTCTCTCTCTCTCTCTCTCTCTCTCTCACACACACACACACACACGTGTACACACACACACAAATTAAACATTAAAAAAACTTTTTTAAATAACCAAAACTTTCCTTGGCGATAGGATAAGGGCCTAAAGCAGGGAATCTTTTTGTTGAGACAAAGAAATTGGGATATATCTTTAAGGATGAGCTGGGACTGGCATATTCCTTGAACATTTATGAGAAATGTGGGTGTGGGAGTTACTCCTATGAACCGACAAAAATATCGTCTCCCACTTTGTATTGACCTCCTGTGAAGGTTCCTCTTAGACTCACTGTCATTGTGCTTACAAAGTTGTAATTAAGTCTGCTCTGATATAAATCTAAAGGTTTCTGATGGTATTTTTAGGAATACTATTCATTCTTTTCTTAGTGAATAGTGTTCAGGAAGTCAGCATCACATGGTAGGAATAGTTTAGGAGTGGTTAATTAAAAACCTGAGTTTCAGGGGCTCCTGGGTGGCTCAGTCGGTTGAGCGTCCGACTTCGGCTCAGGTCATGATCTTGCAGTTTGGGAGTTTGAGCCCCGCATCAGGCTCTGGGCTGACAGCTTGGAGCCTGGAGCCTGGTTCTGATTCTGTCTCCCTCTCTCTCTGCCCGTCTCCCGCTCATGCTCTCTCTCTCTGTCAAAAATAAATAAACATTTTTAAAAAAAAAACAAAAACCTGAGTTTCAGTTTTGGCACTGCTAGTCACTTTGTGTCCCTTGGACTTATCACTTCATTCCTCTGGGCCTCCGTATCCATCAAACTCTAACTTCAGGAGATTAGGATTCATGATCTCTGAGAGCCCTTCTAGTTCTAAATTCCCTAATTTTATGGCTCCTTTTGGCCAGGAATCTTGCATGATTGAGAGCCATTCTTGTCTGCTGTATTGCTTGTTTACTTCTTGATCATTGTCCACAGACTAACCTTTCTGTGATTGAAGGCTGTAGAGTTTTTAACGTTCAGCCCTTTGATTAAAATACTTTTGTAGGGGCGCCTGGGTGGCTCAGTCAGTTGAGCGTCTGGCTTAGGCTCAGGTCACGATCTCGCGGTCCGTGAGTTCGAGCCCCGCGTAGGGCTCTGTGCTGATGTCTCAGAGCCTGGAGACTGCTTCCGATTCTGTGTCTCCCTCTCTCTCTGCCCCTCCCCCGTTCATGCTCTGTCTCTCTCTGTCTCAAAAATAAATAAATGTTAAAAAAATATATATATATACAACATGTTGAGCTAGACAAGCATATTCTAAAAAAAAAAAAAAAAATACTTTTGTAAATATGGGGTGCCTGGGTGGAGTTATATATCTAACTTCGGCTTAGGTCATGATCTCATGGTTGGAACCCTGCCTCGGGCTTTCTGCTACCAGCGCAGAGCCCTCTTGGATCCTCTCTCTCCCTCTCTCAAAATGAATGAATGAATGAATGAATGAATGAATGAAACATTTAAAAAAAACTTTTGTAAATAATTCTGCAGCAGTTTTCTGCCCACAAAAACTATTTGGCCTACCAAATTTGTTTGATTGTATTCCCTTTACCAGTATAATCTCCCTTAAAGCAGTTCACTTCTACATGTAAAACATGGAGACTATTCATTAAGTGAAATGAATGTTAAACTTGTTTTGGGTTTGTTCTGCCACATCAGTCAGGAAGGAAACAATATGATCTGTTGCATTCCTCCATGGCAGTTTGTCATGATAGTCTAGTTGAAATGGAAGAGAAAATGTAAATGCGGTCATTTAAATCCCATTTTAGTTCTCTACCTGATTTACTTTCATTTCTTTGGCATTCTCTAGTTTCTTTTAGATCCAGAGCATGTGCTTAAAATCATAAGTGATTGAAAGATTTCACAGTGTGCAGTATATGTGCAGTTAGTACATTTTATTTACATTTAATATGTAACACTCTACACATTTTAGAATTTTAAAATATAAAATGAATGCATATTTTTTAAAGGACAGAATTGTATCAATGTACACTCAGATAAGACAGTGAAAAGTATGACGGTTCTCAACCCTACTCCACCCTCTAATCCTACTCAGAGTAGGCCACTCTTAGCCATGTGACAGATACCGTTCCACGTATTTTTTATACATTGTATAGACAATTTAAACATTGTGGTGGGCTTTTCTTTAATGACTTCATATTATGTTAAGAGCTTCAGTGATTGGGATTGTAATAGGACAGATTCTGGTACCATATTGTACTTGTCAGTAAGGCAGATTTTAAAATAGAGTTTAACTGCTAGTTTATGTTTAATGTATTTATAGGATTAGACTCAAGGCCGAGTTTATGGAGCAAGAGCTAATAGAATAAGTTACAATGAGAGAATGGCATAGGGTATGATATAGTTGATCTAAAATTTTTTTTTAATGTTTATTTTTGGGAGACAGAGTACAAGCAGAGAGAGAGGGAGACATAGAATCTGAAGCAGGCTCCAATCTCTGGGCTGTCAGCACAGAACCCAATGCAGGGCTCGAACCTATGAAGCACGGGATCATGACCTGGGTGGAAGTTGGATGCTTAACCGAATGAGCCACCCCAGTGCCCCGATTTAGTCGATTTCAAAATGAGATATGACCTCTGAACCACAGTCCTACTTACAAACAGCTGGTAACATATATATTTAAGTAGAGATAGAACAGCCAGTGGAGTTTAAGAGAAAAGAAAGTCAAACTAAAAAAGGAAGATTAATGACTGTTTTTTATTTATTTGCTACCCAACACAACATATTGTAATTTCATTCTGTTAGCAACACTTTCTCAATCCCAATGTTCCCAGCTTGCTACTCCTATAAAATCTGCCCCCAGAGTTTTTATTCAGCAGGTCTGAACTTGCCTTGTGCTTAATCTTCAACCTGAATGATATACTAAAGTAGTTGGGCAGGAGAGTGTTGTCCTGACTACTTTTTATGACTAGCAGCCATAGCAACCATCAGATGTCAGCCCTTTTATTTTGGAATATGAGTTTCATGAGTGCACTCTTGTGTTAAATTATTGTGTCTACTGCCCTGTGTGTGTATGTTTTAACTAAAACAAAAATACCTAATTTACTTCCCTGAAAAACAATCGCTATTCAGTGCTTACAGTTCCAGTTGTTTTACAAGTATTATCTCATCATCTTATTTATTTCTGACAGAAATCTAAATGTTAAGTCATATTAATTTGCTGCTGAAACAAGCTTAGGAAAGTTAAGGGATTTACCCAAGTGTGTCAAAGCAGAGATTCAGATTGTGACCTGTGGCTTTAACTTCTGTGATAGTGGAGTAGGGACTTCAGAAAATCTGCTCCTCGATAAATGCAGTGAAAACACTGGCAAAAATTCTCAGGTCAACTTTTTCAGAACTCTAGAATTTAACTATAGGCTTACAACAATCCGAGGAGCATTGATTTAAGAGAATCCCCTGAATCTTGGTAAGAAGAGCAAGCTTTGTGGCAGTTTAAATTGTGCTAATCACACCCCCCTCTCCCTGCTATGCAGTACCCTGGAAAGTCAATAGCCATGCAAGTTTGGTAGCCTGTAAACCAGGGGCTCAGCAACCACTTGAAATGGCCAGAGGGTCTGGTGCTCCTTAAAGCTCCATGCTCAGAGATTGATACTATGTAATGCCAGCTCTAGGAGAATCTCCTCAGGGCTTGCCTTTATTTGACCAGATTCAGAGCTCACTGCCCTACCCTCAGGGCACTTCTTGAAAACAATCAACAGCAGTTGTTTAAAGTTGCAGGTAGCTGAGGTGATACTATCTTTGACACTAACTAAAGGCTAATGAACAACATGAAGGAAAAACCAGGGAACAGGATGTCCAGAGAAGTCTTTGAGAAACTCCTAGGAATCTAGACTATATACGTATTTAGAGCTTCTCACATACACAGGAAAGACCTATGAAGACCTTAATTAATCTCTTGCCTCTAGCTAATCTTGAGGCTCCATGCTAGCATGAAAGGAATACTAAGGCAGAGTTGTAAATTGCCTGTTGGAGCTTTGAAAATGTTCCACAACAGACACAGTAGAGGCTGAAAGATACATTGATTTGAGGCATTTAAAGAAATCTAATTCCAACCACTAGTTGACTACTAAGCTAATGGAAAAGACTTCAGAGGCCACACACAACAATGAATCCAAACTTTACAGAACTATTCCAGGAAAGTCGGTAAACAAATAGTACCAACAGCAAACCCTAGGGGAGGGAGGATTTGATTTCTATAGTTGTCATATTGTAATATTTTTAATTTTCAGTTTTCAACTAAAAATTACAAGACATACAAACAGGGAAGTATGGCCTCTATACACAAGAAAAATAAAAGCAAAGAATGGACCCTGTCCCTGAGGAAGCTCACTAGACAAAAAGTTTAAATCAGCTGTTGTAAGTATATTCCAAAAAATAAAGGAACTCATGTATAAAGACTTAAAGTAAGAAAACAATGTCACGGGACGCCTGGGTGGCTCAGTCAGTTGAGCGTCTGACTTTGGCTCAGGTCATGATCTCACAGTTCATGAGTTCGAGCCCCACATCGGGCTCTGTGCTGACAGCTCAGGGCCTAGAGCTTATATATGCTTATCCTTATAATATGCTTCATACATATTATGTGTCTCCCTCTCTCTGCTCCTCCCCTGCTCACACTCTGTCTCTCTTTCAAAAATAAATATTTTTTAAAAACTAAAAAAAAAAAGTCTCAGAGAATATGTAACAAAAAGATGGAAATTATAAAAAGAAAACAGAAATTCTGGAGTTGAAAAGTACAATAACTGAAATGAAAAACTGGCAAATTTGCATCAGCAAATTTGAAGATGAGTCAGTTGAAATGATTTAATCCAAGAAGCAGAAGGAAAAAATAATAAAAAATGAACTGAGCAATTGAGAGACTAATGGGACATTATCAGGTCTTCCAGCATACACGTAATGGGAGTCCCAGAAAGAGAAGAAAGGAGGAGGCGGAAAGAATATGTGAAGAAATAATGGCTGACATCTCTCTAAATTTGATGAAAAATTTAAATCTGCACGTTGAAGAATCTCAGCGAATTCCAAGTAGGATAGACTCTAAGTAATCCAAACCCTGACACATCATAGTCAAAACCCAAAGACATCATGAAAACAGCAGGGGAAAAGTGAATATACAAGGGATCCTCAATACTATTAACACCTGACTTCTCTCCGAAACCATGTCATCTCACTGCTCTCTGTGGCCAGGTTGGCAAGCATTTACTGGACATGATTAGCTCTGACAGACTCTGTTGGGTTTGTGTGCCTCTCTGCTTTTCAAGGCCTGTGTGTCCGGTTTTCTGTGACACAGCTTTTCCTTGTAGGGATGACATGCCTTATAATGACCCTCTTTGTGACAACAGACATGCTCAGACTGGCTGTGCTAAATCATTTCAACAGTGTCTGGATCTATAGATATCGGAGAGTCAAAAGCCTCTTGAATTAAGATACCCCACGCAGCAGGGTAAAACTCATTATGACTTCCTTTTGCGTGTAGTGATACACAGGTGAGCTACTGAACTGCATGTGGGATGCTGTAGTTCCTGTTTGGTTTCCTTTTTCCTATTGTGTGCAAGTCTTTTATTTGGCTGGATTGGTTACCTAGGAGACAGCTGCAGGGTAAAGATGGATTGGCTGTTTGGGAAATAGAATTACAGGCCCCTTAAAGAAGCAAAGGACCTATTGGATAAAACAAAAATTAGTGAATGGCTGAGCTTGTGGTTAATTATTAATTAGTGTGCCTTAGGAAATCACATTGAGCAAGACAAGGTCTACAGAAGAACCTATTTAATCCTGCATGATTTTAACTTTAGCTTGTTTTTAATTCTTTCAAGCTCACCAAATGCTTATTAAGTCCTGCTTTGTGCCCACTGCTACAGGCCATTCCGGGGGGTTTCCAATGAAGTAGAAGGTTCAGTTCTCTCCTGAAAGGCCCATTTTCTGTTTGAGGTAAAAAAGAAGCTACCTTAAAATCAAGTGCATGATTGTGTGATACAGACTAAATGTGCCCAGAGAATTTGGAGGATGTAAAAGGTCTTGGCTAGTCAACATGAGAGGTGGATTTGAATCTACAAACAGGAGATAATTCTTTGAGGTAAAAGATGAAATTTAAAGACCTGGTGTGAGTTTGGGCACAACAGTACCTGAATTTACAAGATGTAATAGCAGCAGCACAGTTAACCTTTGCAGATCCCTCTCCCCAGACATTTTATGGAAAATATGTGACTATGATAGAAGTTATGTTGACCTAGAGTCTTACTCAAGAGAAAGAATTATAGCAGCAATGTCGACTCTTTGTACTAGCCCTCCTATAATTTATTTAAGGAAAGTCTATTTTCACTAAAAGTGTGACAGAGTATTGGTTTTTAGAATCTTTGACCATACAACAATGCTGGGCACATAGACATTCAATAAAATTTTTGTGAATTGATGTTCTTACATACAGCATATCTCAGCTAGCTTTAGCATTCTTTTCTTCCAGAAAGTAGCTGCTGAGTATTTGGTCTTGATGTGTGGTAGTAAGGACCTTTGTAAATATAGGAGTATAACTGCTTTTAAAACTGAACATGTGTCAGATTATTTCCATTTGGTTTGTAGCAGGGACAGCTCTCATTTTCATTGTCTTACTTGTTCTGTTTGTAGTCATTTGATGTGGTATGCCAGTCAGTAGAAGCAAGAGCAGTCCCCCTCAGAAAGCTTAACAATCTACAGGCACAGGAAGTTACATTGAATTTGAGCCCTAATGCTCTTTGCCATATCTATAAACGGGAGGTAAGAGGTAGCATAAGAATACTCAGAAATATTTTGAAGGAAAGACAGTTTAGTTACTGGACCTACCTACAATTTTAAATATTTGTCAGCAACAAGTAATTATCAAATGTAAATCTAAGTCCATTAGTTATATAGTGTTACCAATAAAACTTTCTTGGTATTTTAAATTAAGTTGTGAAGAAAGTTACTGCTGTAATCAGAATCCACATTATTGGATTTTGTCAGAGGATTTTTCATTGCCTGTTGTCTATTCTTAGAGCAATTACAGTTTTATAAATGGGATAGTGACTATAAAGGGTAATTTGTTAGAAGTCTTTTGCTGAATGATCAAGAGTAGTTTCCTGTTCATTCTTGAGCATTCTGTGAATCCCTTCTTTATTTCCAAAATTATAATAAAATGCTTTATCATAAGACAAGCTCTATCTACCTCAAGTTTTCTTTTCAACGAAACTTTTTACGGTTTCGATTTAAAAACAATTACGCAACTTCCTGGTACCTACTCACCCTATGCTCTCCCTTTTTCTGGTTCAAGCAATTTCAAGGTTAGCAATTAAGTGTCAAAAACTTTTAACTGATTTACTTCTCTTAGACCTACTAAGTCACTGAGCTCCAAGCAGCACCTAGAAAGGATAGTGTGTGGAATTATTATAAAGGTTTGCTCACTTTCTATTCCCCTCCCAACCCCCATATGTCTCCATTCTGCCGGAGACAATCCCAAATTATAATGCTGTTTACCTATGTGGAGATCACAAGATGGGCCTAATTATTGGATGATTTGACAGAAAAGGGTACAGCTTCTTTGAGTGCTCTTCTTCCACTCTACCAAAAGAGTTATAGTCAGAATTAGCATTGAGGGTACGGGGGACTACAACTCAGTTTTCAGAAAACTGATTTTTCGCTTCATTTTCTTTGAACACTTTGGTTTATTTCTAAAAATATATCAGTGGCAAAACACAGGTTGCAGGGGCGCCGGGTGGCTCAGTCAGTTGAGTGTCTGACTCTTGATTTCGTCTCCAGTTGGCTCAGGTTGTGACCCGGGGTCGTGGGATTGAGCCCCGAGTCAGACTCCACACTGAGCATGCAGCCTGCTTAATAGCCTGCCTCTCTCTCTCCCTCTGTCCTTCTCTCCCTCTCCCTCTCTCCCTCTCTCTCTCTCTCCCCCTCCATCTCTCTCTCTCTCCCCCTCCCTCCCTCCCCGCCTCCCTCCTCCCCCCCCCCTCTTGCCCCCCCTCCAGCAGCCCCATCCACCTACACGTGCATCTATATCCTCATGTCCAGCTCTGGTCTATCTTTCCCACCAAGGCAGCTTCCCATAATGTCTCTAGGAATTTTACTGACTGTCCTCAAAAAAGGCACTTGTTTGTGGCAAGTGCTATGATTTTGAGGTTAATGTGTTTTTGGTGGTGGTGGTGTTAATGTTTTTGCTCAAATTGAGAAAATAATTAAGACCAAAAAAAGATGCAGAAATCTATTATGTTTTCAGTAGTTACAGGAATTTATTTTCTTGTGTTTTAGACAACAGTTTTCCCATTTGTAGATGCTCTTAAAGGGAGAAACAAGAAGTTTTCACTCAAAAGTAACATTTTAATTGTCCTTCTTAATGAGGAAGAGAATAAAATAAATACTTTTGCCTTCCATATCTAGGTTTCTATAAATCAGTTCACCCTAAATTTGATAGAGGGGTTCCTTGGGTTTGACATAAGAACATGTTTATGTAAAAATAGCACGTGATGTTTTACAAAAATCACTTTCATGTTATTTAAATGAGAGAGGGGGCCTTTGAAAAGTTTCCATTAATGCCTTTGCTCCTCTGCTGAAGCATGCTGGTAATGGTTTAGCAATCTGAATAATTGTATGTTGTACAAATTGTTGAACTTACCAAATGGGGGAGGACCTACCAGTTTTCCCAACTTTTTCTTGAACTTAATGGAAAGGTATTTATATTATAATATTCTTAGGCTTTTTAACTTTAATAAAATATGTTCTAATATTTAATCCATTATTTAATTTTATCTCTATATTATGATTAGATATTTCAAGTTTGCCTTCATTTTCCTGAAAAGTGTTTTTCTCCATCCAAAATCAGATAATGTACATTGGGTCTTGGATCTGAGAGTAGAAAAGTTCCACTTCTTTCTGCTAGTATGTAAGTTCAACAAGAGCAGGAGCCTCATCTTTCTTGTTTGTTGTTACTTCGCTAGAGCCCAGAACATTGCCTGACACAAGTACTCCGAAAAGTACTTGTTCAATGAGTGACTGAAAGAACTGCCTCTTGTGGTTTTGTGATTTTTTTTTTTTAAGTTCATTTTGTATGTTAAGTATGACTACGTTGTGAATTGCAGAATGCTGAATAATAAGACTCGGTGAAATAAATGCCTGAGCGATCCACACAGAAATAAGATGACTCAAGGGGTGTTGGTGGGGAATATTCCCTGGAATGACAAACCCACTCAAGTGTTCCCACCTTTTTGCATCTCCCCAGGAGCACTCACTGTGGGCCTTGTGCGACAGTGTCAGACAATCCATGGACGAGACCGGACGTGCATCCCACCTCGGCTTCCCCCAGAGTGGGTCACCACACTGTTTTTTATCATCATGGGAATCATTTCATTGACTGTCACATGTGGTTTGCTGGTGGCTTCCCACTGGCGAAGAGAAGCTACAAAATATGCTCGATGGATAGCCTTCACTGGAAGTAAGTAACCTGTGCTCACCAAATTTGTCTAGAAGGCGCGCACTCTGGTAGTTTAATGAAGATAATCCAGAATCAGTAATAAGGACTCCGTAATCATCAAAGAGCACCCCCAGTCTGGCCATCATATAGACTCTGCGCAGCCCCGTCAGTTCTTCAGGATTCTCACCACAAGACCAAGACGTCCGAAACCTTAATTCTTTGTATAAAATGCTATCTTAATGAATTTTATTTTTGCTCACATTGTAACATAAGTGTTCCAGGTCTGTGGCTCAGAGCTACCCCTAGCCCAAGTCTTTTACTCTTCTTAAAGGTATTGGCATCCTCTACCAAATAAAGATAAATCTAGAAGAGAATATACAGAAGTATAAATTAGATTAAGGTGGTGATTTACTTTTCAGTATCATTAATTTGAGTTTCTGCTATGAGTTGTTGTGGGACCATTGAAAAATCAACACATATGGTTGTTTGATAATTATTCATCAACATTTCTTACTCCATTAAGCTATGTCCCATGGTATGATATATATTATACATTCTCTTGTACTTTGCAAGATTGCTTTAATTTCCCAACACATCACTGGCTTTTCCCAAATTAAAAGCAGCAAAAATGCACAAAGGAAAGATATCTCTGTAATTTTGCCTTCTTGTTTCTTTCTCTGTAAAGTAATTTTGTTCCCCTTCCCCCAGAGGGAGAGGACATTTGTCAACGTCTGGAAACATTTTTGATTGTCACAGTGAAGGGGATCCTACTGATATCTTGATAAGAGGCCAGGGATAGGGTAAAACATCCTACAAATGTGAGGGACACTCCCCACAACAAAGACTTATCTGGCCCAAAATGGCAATGGAAATGTATTTATATTGTAATATTCTTAGGCTTTTTAACTTTAATAAAAGTTAAAGTTATATAAAGAACAGGATAACTAACGGTACTTATGCCAAATACCATGGGGTTTAACATCTAATTCAATGCCTTATAATTATCTCAGGTTTGCATAAGCTTTAAAAAATGAATATTATAATACAGCTTACTTTCACTTGATATTTTCATTTAGAACTTGTATGGTAGGGGTAAAACACAATCCCATGTCTCCCCATTAGTGTTAGATTAGAACTCATTTTATCCTTAAAGACCCTAACATAGGAACATTAGTTCATGAGTCTCCATTTCTCCCCATCTCTCTGTGAAACGCTTTAATGTGTATGTTTCTGGCTCTGTTTTATTTTTGTCTACATATCTCCCTTAGTTTTAAAACTTAGATCAAGTTGCCTTTGACTAAAAAAGTCTTCCTTCTTATTAAGAAATGTGAAACAAGTTGAGGACCTGTTTGAGGTCAAACAGACCTCCTGAGACCATTCTTTTCTGTATAGTAGGGTCCACAGGCAGTTGTAGAGACAGTGCTGCTAAATTAAAGGGTATTGATGAAGAATTTAAAGAGAATTGTTACTCACAGATACAATTACTTATCAGGTAGAATTCATTCTTTAAGAAGTAAAATAAAATCAAAGAAGGAGTATTTAGTTTATGGATTTTTAACTTTTAAAAAGAATATGTGCATATGGTACATAATTCAAAGCCTAAGAAAGGGTCACTAGGTGAAAAGTAAGTCTTACTTGTGGCTCCATCACCTAGCTACTCAATACCTCTTTGCTGGAAGCAACCATTGTTACCAGTTTCTGGGATTGCCTACCAGAGGTGCCCTGTGGATAGAAACGTATATGTATATGTGTGAATGTTCTATAAATAATATTCTGTTTATACTGTTCTGTACCTTGGTTTTTCAGCTCAACAATATCTCCTAGTTAACGTCATCTAAGCCAGCACAAAGCTGCATTACTCTTGTGTGCTTCCTTCAACAGGTTGTTTTTGTTAACAGAGCTAGTCTGCTGGGGTGGCAGTCTTGAGAGAGATTGAGCTCCCCCTGGTGTTTCCACTCAGCCTTTGAAAATGTACTTTATCTCTATTTTATATATTTCTATTCCACTTAAATTACAGTTTTGGTCAGAATGTCAGGGTAACATTTTCTGATAGGTTTACACAGTGGGGAACTGTCAGAGGAGAGCCGCATGTGATGCAGCTTGCCTCTGAGAGCAAGGGTAACAAAGATGTGTGTTTTTCTTCAAGTCTGACCCCTTATCCTTTCCTCTGCCACTGTAATTTACATTCTCATCTCCCAATACACCCAATATCTAGCTCTCACCACCAAGAAATCTGTGCCATGGAAGATTTGAAGCTATTGTCTTTACAGGCTTATTTAGAACCCAAAATTTAATTGTCAAAAGTTGATAGGTATTATCAGCATTAATAATTTTTTTTTAAGTTTATTTATTTTGGGGGAGAGATTGAGAGAGAGAGAGGCAAAGATGGAGGGAGAATCCCAAGCAGGCCCCATGCTGTCAACTCAAAGCCTGACGCAGGGCTTGAACTCACGAAACTGAGATCGTGACCTGAGCCAAAATCAAGAGCCAAACACTTAACCAACTGAGCCACCCAGGCACCCCCACATTAATAATATTTTAAGATCTAAAGTAACTTCACAGGTCCCAATAGCTTAAAAGAAAACTCATCCTGGGGCACCCGGGTGTCTCAGTCAGTTGAGCATCCGACTTTGGCTCAGGTCATGATCTCACAGTTCGTGGGTTCAAGCCCCACATCGGGCTCTGTGCTGACAGCTCAGAGCCTGGAGCCTGCTTCGAATTCTGTGTCTCCCCCTCTCTCTGCCCCTCCCTTGCTCATGTTCTGTCTCTCTCTCAAATATAAATAAATGTTAAAAGTTAAAAGAAAAAAGAAAAGAAAACTCATCCACCTACATTAAATCTTCCCAGAAGTATAGAGAACCTAATTCTTTGGATTAAAAACCAAGATTAGATGGAATAGTTTATTGCTTCCTTAACATCTCATTAAGCTTTTTGTAACTAACTTAGAAAATATTTAACTATTGTAAAATATTAAACTCTAAATATAGTCATTAAATGATTACTCCATTGTAAAAGATAGCTTTTATTTTATAGTAGAAAATAGAAAAGGATAAGAATGAAGTTGGCACATTAACAGAATGAACAATTGTAATATCTGTGTATCTCTAAAGCACTTCTAAATTATTCGTTTCTTGAGATTAGATTAGTCAACATTAAGAAACAAGTTGTTTTTAAAACAACAACTTTATCCCATTGTTATTCTATTAGTTTGTGTATACATATGTAGATTGTGATTTCGTTTTACTTACCAAACCATATTAAGGCAGAAGAACCATTAGAAATTGGTGACAGATGACACTGATAACTGGCATTGACAGTACTAATAGTCTTTCCTGCTGACTATACAACAGAAAGGCCAGAAAACCTAATACTTGACTCTTTCACTTGTCCTGTAGTAGGCATCTGAAAGAATACAAATTCACTTATGTAACATTATTTGGTGTGGTTCATTGGCCCAAAAAGAAATAGTCTCTATGTCTGTCTATATAATATAAAATAATCCACCTAAGTGGTGCAAAGCAAACAGAATGCTGAAGTGTTCCTTAAACTAGTGTATTAATTAAGAAAATGTTACTTCTTAATACCTTGGATATTACCCTAGAGGTATTTCTTCCAGGAAAAGATTCCTAATTGGTTTTTTAAGGACTCACCTATTAAATTTGTTGATTGCTTAACACAGAAATAATTTAGGACAAGTGTTGGCTGGTATGTTTATCCAGGACTCTGTATTCCTGATACAGAAAAAAGTTATGTTTAACTTGGAAAAAGTTTCTCATTTGGTTAATGATGGAGAGCTTCAAACCCTTCACATGCAGTGAGTATAGTAACCTATGTTCACATTACACTGAAAAAAATGTTTCTGCCTCCAAAGAAATTTGAATGACTGTGAATATTTGACTAATGTGCTTTCAAAAAGCATAAAATATTTCCTTGAAAAAGCTAGCCTATCAATAGGTAATTTGTGTTCGCTAAGAAGAGTGTTTCTTTGGTAGCCCAGGGGAGCAAGCTGTTTGCTGAAATAGAGGGCTGTGGAACTCTACCCAGATACTGGGTTTTCTGATACCTTTCTAGAAACATTTTAGCAACTAATATACAGTATTTCATTGTGTTTGTATACAAAACTCAAAGAGTGTCCTCCTGTCCCACTTTAACCTCTGTGTACTCAGAAACCTGAGAGAGATTTTATTTTTTTCTAATATTGTCCATAATGAGAGATAATGAGAGAGTTTGCTAATCATCTCAGAAGGCTGAGATTCTTTCCACTACATGATTTTAAATCATTAAGATAAATGGTACTATATTTGTGTGTACCTTTTCTCCACTTCTAATACCGAGAGGAGCTGAGAATTAACAGGATAGTAACTATGATGATCATAATATGCAACATTTATTCAGCACATACTGTCAACCTGGCACCATGCCAGGGACTTGACATTGTTTTGTTTATCCTTCTGGTATTTACCCCATTTTTAAAAGGAAACCAGAAGCCTAAGATTGCTAAGCTATAAATAGTGGAGCCAGAACATAGCCCCTATCTGATTGTAGTCAGAGCCCTTAATCACTACATTAAACGGTCAAGTATAGTTTATGCAAACACCTGAAACTAATGTAACACTGTATGTTAAATATACTGAAATTAAGATTTTTTTAAATTAAAGTTAAAAAAAGAATAGTCTACGTAAGCACTTAGTAGGTTTGGAGGCCTTTCTTAATGCTGATATTCAAAATCATCCTAACACTTATATAAAAGGCTTTTACTGTATTTAATTGTTAGGCTTTGTGGATATTATGTGATATATAGCATATGTAAATCTTTTGACAAGTGCGCCGTGTTTTAACAGGTTTGACCACGTTATCAACCCATAACCCTTCTTCTTTTAAACTTCCTTTGTGCCAAATTTTCATTGTTTTCTTCATCACCAAACCATGTTACTAATGTTGTGTTTTGGTTTGTTTTACAGTGATCCTTTTCTGTATGGCTGCCCTAATATTTCCAATAGGATTTTACATCAATGAAGTCGGAGGTCAACCTTATAAATTACCCAACAACACAGTAGTTGGGTCATCATACGTACTTTTTGTCTTATCAATTTTCTTTACTATAGTAGGACTTCTATTTGCTGGCAAAGTTTGTTTACCAGGCTGATGAATGTCTAATTTGCTCAACTCTTTTATTATTTTTAATTTTATTTTATTTTTTTATTTTTGGAGGGGAGAGGACAAAGGCAAGGCATCTGAGCAGTCCTCTCATAGGAAGATGCTTAGATGAAACTGATGCCGAAAAGGAAAAAAAAAATGCTTTGATTTGTTCTCACTATGCACTTTGGATTTAAAAACAAAACAAACAAACAAACAAACAAATAAGGAGAGCCTTTTCCATAACCAAATACAGACAATATTGACTAAATCTCCTGAGCATATTCAGGCAGTCAGGTCTGCACTGTGATAGCAACGTAGTGAAGGAGAATGCTTTATAATGAAAAGCATGTGGCCCTTTGTGACTCTGTTGTTCCGTTTTTAATGTCTAACGATTAATTGAGGAAAAAAAACAAACTCTGAGTATTTATGAATCATGGTGGACCAGAGGCTTACAAGAGAAGTTCACGTGGGGCTGGCCTCACCTCCTAAGAAATTAGTATTCACAGCTTCCTTGTAATGGTATGAGCCTTTGGTGCCAGAATGATTTGCTGTTGCATTACTACACCAAGAAGCCAATAGATCAAAACTTGTTTGCTAAAATGTATGTAAAATTCCTGAAATTCCCTATTCTCTGTGTACAAAACAAAACAAAACAAAAAAATCAAACACTAAGAAACATGTTGGGGGTGGGTGGGTGGGGAAAATATTCCTTATATTTATATAAATATATATATAATATATATATTTTGCTGATGCAGTATACAGTGTGTATATATGTGTGTGTGTGTGTGTATGTGTGTGTAAATTTATATACACACACATGCAAACCGTTCCTGGAAGAGAACTCTGAATGCTTTGCTAGCAAAACACTGTGGTGTGCAAACCTAGAACTCAATAGAAAAAAAAGCCATTTATCTGAAGGCTGCGTAGTGGAGAGAGTCTTCAGTTTACCTCATTCTTTGTAGCAGCCCTTGATTTTAACAGGTTTTTGTAATAGGTACAAATAATCCCATACCTTTCTAGGTCCAATTTTAAGTTAAGCTAAAATTCTTTGTAGGGTTAATTTATTTGTATATGATTGTAGAAGGTAAGATCATGTAAAATGTTATAATTTGGGGAATCTTGACACTATTTAAATTATTGGCAACTGTTGTCTGTTGTACAAAGGCTCTCTTTTTCTACTGGCTTAGTCTGTTACACGAATAATGCATTTTCTGTGTTCAAGCACACAACTTTACATAAATACAAAGTTCACTGCTAATGTCAGTTCATAATATTTTGGCTATCTACAACACTAACTTCACTCTGCTATAAAAGTGAAATTTGTGTTCATCTGTATGCATTATTAACACATCTCCTTTACCAAAAACCTGAGCAATACAATGTTTTCTTTATATGCTATATGCCTTTGTTTGCTAGAAGCTAACATTTTTGTATTTCCTTTAAAGGGCTGTACTAAACCCACAGCTTTACGTTTTCTCCTAGAAGCATTGCCACTAACCCTTGAATCCATAATAGTTTTAAAATACAGTATTTCTCTTCTCCACGTTTCCATGCTTTCATATCAGTGCTTAGTTGTTATTCCAGGTGAACACTATGACGATCTCCTGTTTGAGATGTGGGGCAGGAGGTTCTTTCTTGGCAATGGAGCTGAGTTTTTCTTCTTTTTAGTGAAACGGCAACCCAGATGTCCCTATCCAGTAGAGTTAGAGTCCCGTGTAGTCCATGCTTCACACAAACAGAAATGAATGCACTGTTTTTTCAAAAGAGCTCAATTATAAATTATAAGATGATTACTTCCGAGATGTGGCTGCCTCTTCAGATATTCAAAGAAGAAAATGGAGGAGCCTGACGTGTTTCACACTGGCTTGTTTGACATTCATATATCTTACTGTTAACTCAGCAGTATTTTATTGTGAAAGAAAACCCCAGTGTTCAGCTCACTCAGGAGTCAGAAGAGGTGAACCACCACTCTGGTGCATTCCTTGAGTATTCTGGGGGAATGTCACACCTTTCCTTCCCAGGGTTAAAGAAACGTCTTGGGAAATGACTGAAGGAGACCATTCTTCCCCAAGTATTATCATGTCTAGTTAATTCTGAGAAAACCACTGGATGTGTTCTATGGACATTTGGGATTACACTTCCCACTGTGATTTGATTGGTCCTCAGTCAAATGGATCACTTTGAAGAGAAGTTTTGGTTGTCACCATTAATACCACTGAGATAAAGTGTTAGCAAAGTATGGTTCAAATTAATTTATGATATGATTAAGAGCTTTTCTCTTCCAAAAGATGAATTTTATTGTAAATAGTTTCTCAAAATATTTTTAACTGGATCACAAGCATGGGGAGAGAAAGTTTCTCAGCTGCTAAGAATTTCCCCACTGTTTACTTCTTTCACTTACAGTGGTATTGCATATAAGATTACAAAATGTAAGGTTTTATTTGTATCTATTACCCAAACCATTAAATGTCTTTAATTTCCTCATTGTCTTGGAGGTCCAGTGCACAAAGGGCTGATAGGGGAACCCTCCCTCTAACCAGTCAGCACTCTAACCCAGGATTGAGATTGTCCCATCAAGTAGTATGTGAAGTCAAATCTTTGTACTCTTCCAGACCAAACAATGAAATGGATTCATTCATTTAAAATTCTATAAATTCTGTAAGTGAAAAGATAGACAACTGTCAGCAGTTGCTTTTTAAAAAGATCACTATAATAAGTACTACATAGTACGATATTAATTTATAGCAGGAAATCATATCTTGTAAACTGTATATAAAACACTGTTTTATGGTGCAATCATTTGTCAAACTTTTGTCTGTTACATTGTTTTTAGAGTGTGCGCATTCTTCTCAGACCTAAGAACATCACTGTAAAATCTGCTGAAAACTGTTTATAGGTTTTATTTGCACAAGACTTAATTAGTTTGAAATTTTTGGAAGCTCCTATTGAACATGCCTAAGCATCTGTAAACATGAAAAATCTTGGATTCATTAAAAGCAAACATTTCAGTATGATTTTTCCCAAAGGTAATCCATGTTCTATGTTGTTAATGTGTGTACGTAACTTTTCTGACTCTTATACTTCTTATCCTATTTTCTCTTCCATTTGTTTTGTTTTTGAAGAATGGCTCCTCTTTTTTTTTTTTTTTTTTTTTTTAATGTTCTAAATGACCAAAACACTTCATTGGTTTTTACCCTTCTGCCTAAAGCTTTGATATCCCTGCTTGATGTTCTGTGAATTCACTGTTTAATCTCTTAAGTAAAATAATAAACAGTCCTGGTGACATACAATCTATTGATTTAGAGGAAAGGCCCTGAAAAAGTATTGGAAACTAACTTTAGATATACTCTTAGCTATCATTTCGCATCGTGGGCTTCATGGGAAGAACATGTTGCATTTATTTTGTCTTTATTAAAAGACTACTAGCCACAAGTTACTCTGATTGTAGTAACTGTTTTATCAACCTGCTTTGATCTTCTTTTAAAAATTAAATTTACATTCACAATTCAAAACAGTAAGCTGTCTTTCAGAACTAATTTTTGAAGGATAAAAATATATGAAGGAAAAACATGGCCTGTGTAGGTTGCATTCCCTACACAGGACTTAACTAGTTGTATCACCTCAAGAGATTTTAGAGTTTGTGATCAAGGTCTGTATATTACCCCAAATTTTATTAAGAATTGTTTTCTAATTGGTTATAACATTTTTCAATTAATAATTTCAAAACAAATTGTTAATACAAACTGTATAAAATGAACATAATTTTCTTCACTTGTATTTTTGTTATTGAGCAAGTTTATCAAAATAAATTGTCTACTAAAGAAACTAAAAAGGCTTCTATTGCTTTGAAATAAGCTTTGATTTTAAGATTTTACTTCAGAAGTTGAATTCTTACAGAGGTTTTACCTATTCACACAGTGACAGTGCCGTGCCTCTTTGTTTTGTTTTAGCATCGGGCAGGGGGAAGGTCTCTGTCTCTTTTTACACTCCTGCTCCCAGCTCCTTCCTTGGCAAGAGATGCCATTATTCTAGAGTGTAGATGAGGCCATATTTACCAATAAGAAGAGTCACTCAGCAGTAAAAAAAAAAAAAAAAAAAAAAAACACATATACACACGTATGTGGCTTTCTCTTCTGCATCATATTTTTATGGACTGGGAGAGATCTACTGAGCCAAGGCCCTCAAAGCCAGCCGTCTTGTGTTTCTTCCTCACACATAGACCTAAGCCATTCATCTTTGCTTCTGTTTCTACTTCACTGCAGGCCAAAGGATCTTAACTTCTAAGATTTTTAGATTGGGGTTGAAGGAGAGTACAGAGTCTCTAGACTCAACCATGTGCTCCATCACAGCTTTACTGCACCTTTCTCGAGGGGTCTTGGGATAAGCCCAGCTGAGTAATAGCTAATAATCAAATAAAGCACTGCATTTACTCTTTGCTGCTGTTTCTCCTTTATATGGCCTTTACAGGAGCCTCATGGGGAGTATGAAGATAAAGACAAGATAGGATTTGGACATCCTTGAGTTCTGGATCATGAAGGCATCTTATCTTCTTAGGGTGGCCAGTCATCCCCATTTGCCTGAGACTGAGGGGTTCCCTGGGACATGAGACTTTCAGGCCTATAACTGGGAAAGTTCCGTGCAAAAGGGATGAGCTGATCACCCTATCTTTATACCATCCAAATCTATCCTGATGTATAACACAGGTATTTGAAGAGTTCCGTAAATATTAATCGATAGATCAATTGGAAATTGTAATAGTAGACTTCCACTGAACTTATAAGACAGCGGGAGAAAACACTTTTCCTTCTTTTTGGTAATAATTTAGGAAAAAACAGACTGGCTTTAAAAACAGTAACATGAAGGCACCTGACTGGCTCAGTCGGTAAAGCATACAATTCTTGATCTCAAGGTTGTGAGTTCAAGCCCCATGTTGAGCATAGAGCCTCCTTAAAAAACAACAGCAACAAAAACCATAATAACATGAGTCCAAAAACACATTTTGACTTAGTCTTGCACTAACTCTGTTCTAACCACCGTATGAGAAGATTTTAGGAAAAATACCAAGACTAAAGGACTGGGTTCCTCTTATGCAAAGTCAACTCTTCTGGGTCACAGTTACCCAGCAACAAAGTAAAAGTAGGTATTTATAAATGGAATCAAAGATAGAAAGCATAATGCTGTATTACTTTTTTTTAGAGTTTTGGTTCTTTTCCCAGGAGGAGAAAACAATGGGATGGCATTTTCAAGCACATTCAAGTTTTCTACAATTCAGTCCCAGTTCCACTCACAGACTTATGACCACCCAAGATTAAATTTCAAGAAGAGATTTCTCATGAGACTCATAAGATTGTAGAGCTGGATGAAATCTAAAAGAGCATATCCAGTGTTAACTTGTTCAAGATGAAGAAAATGAAGGTCAAGGCCTCAGAAATGTATACCGACTTTCCCAAAGTCACACAACCAGCAGAGCCCTCAACCCAGGAGAAAATGCCTTTGACAAATAGTCATTGGGCAGTTGACCTAGGACAGCTGTTCTGGTCTACAGCCGTCTGAACCAGTCTTCCTTCAACTTCGATCTACTTCGATCCACCCAAATAACTTCTGCCAAAATAATCTTAACACGAAAGCATATCGTTTCTTTCGAGTTCCTGTCATTCCTAATCTGCAGAATGAAGTCCCATCTTCGTTAACATAGCTTCATGATCTGGCTTTCAGTTTTGTTTTTTCCCCACCACTGTATCTTTTTTTTTTTTTTTTTTTTTGTAGTTTTATGATTTTATTAACACAAATACAATGTGCACGTAAGCTGCTTGTCCATTCATTTTCTTCGCTGGCGCAGCCTGGCATTAGGATTGGTGACTCTAGTGGACAGTTGGGCTGCTCTTTCCACAGTGGCCTTGTGGTTCTAGGAGGAGACAGTCTTACCACTGTATCTTTTCATCCTACGCGGACAAGCCAGCTATTCTCCCTTCTTTCACAGCACCTGCTCTTTGTCTTAGTTGTGGCTGCACTACCTCCTTCTCACAGTTTTCCCTAATACCTCTCATATTTGCAACATATTTAAGTTTTTTGTGCTTTCTCTCTTTGTTTATACCTCTGTAAAAGAACTTATTTGGGGCAAGTAGAGTGCCTGGATTCAAATCCTGCTTCCAAAATTCTAGCTGTGTGACCCTTGATAAATCACTTAGCCTCTGTGAGCCTTGGTTTTTTTCACCTATAGAATGGGGCTAATGTCGTAGGGTTACTGTCGGTTCAAATGAGAAAACAAGGAGAGCACCGGGCACATAGTAAACGTTCAAATGTTAATTGCTGCTGTTCTTATTTATAAATACTTCTTGATCACTGGATTACAAACTCTTGAATGCAAGGAATGTGGCTTTCTCATTTTCCTTAGAGACCTGGCACAGTGATTTACATGTGAACTGAATTATCATAATTAAATTTGGGGCTAGGTTACAAAGAAAAATTATGAAACTGTATTTGAAAGACCTAATCGCCTGTCTGCCAGGATCATTTCAGTGAAATCCTCCGTAAAAGCAGAGGCTTTCCTAGATCAGCCTTTCATAAGTAAGTGTGGTTATTTTATTGGTAAGTATTTGACCGTGTAATACGCCAGTTTCTTTAGGATGTAAGACCTAAGACCATTACTACTCAAGACCCTTTGTGGACTCAAGACCCTTTACTACTGAATTCACAGTGCTCTCATGTGGACGCTAATGCAAAAAGGACCAGGATGATGCAAGCACCCTGTTGATCCTGAGATAACTCTCTGGAGGCTTCTTTCAAGCTTTTGGGTCTCAGCTATCTAGAAGCCACAGATTTGGTATGTTTCACAAAGACTTGGTTCTGCCAAGATGGTTTTAGTTATTTCTGATAAAATGAATAGACTCAAGGATTTGATCTCACTTTAAATGTAGTTATCCCCAACTGGCCATTTTATGGCCTTTTAGTAAATACTGCCATTGTATTTGGTCATCATTAAATCAATCTCTATTATCTGTCAAAGCAAGTCACTAAAATAAATGCGGTCTGGCACTATTTTCATGTTGTTTAAATATTTAATTTACTTGCCTTAGACAATTCAAGTATTAGATAAAAATTTTTAAGTTTATTTATTTTGAGAGAAAGAGAGACTGGGGGAGGGGCAAAGAGAAGGGAAGAGAGAGAGAATCCCAAACAGGCTCCGCACTGTGAGCGTGGACCCCAACATGGGGCTCAAACTCAAGAACCCTAAGATCATGACCTGAGTCAAAACCAAGAGTCAGATGCTTAACCAACTGGGTCATGCAGGCACCCTTCTTAAATAAATTTTTTTTTAAAACCTCATTCTTTTACTTCGCTTTGATCTCTGTGGCAAAATGCAAATGCAGTTGAAGAACCAATCAGAGAAAATCCTATTATGATAAATTGATGACAAATTGTTCTCGAGGAGAAAATAATCCATCCACTTATCTAAGAAAGCTTTTGACTACCTCATATTTTACTAATGTCATTAGTAGCAAAGTGAACTCGTATTGTGGTGTCACTCCCACTCATGCCACTCTAGCATTTCACCTCATTTTTACATCATTAGAAACATTTTCTTGTCTGAAGTGCTGTTGTGGAGACGGAAGTTACCATAACCCTAAACTGGGGCAAAGGATTTTTTTTTTTTTGTACAGTAATACATTTGTAGAATTAAAAAAAAAAAAAACTGTAAGAAATTAAAAGTCCCTCCTCAACCCACCTAACAGAGATTATCACTGTTAACAGTTTATTAGGTATTCCTGCAGATATTTTGCTATATTTACAATATATGTATATCATGTGTGTCCATATGCATGTTGTATATATGTGTGTCATGGGTATGTCCTGTTCAGTTGTTTTAACAAAAATAAGATCATATTATACATACCTGTCACTACTTTTTTTAACTTATGGTGGACATCTTTGTTCACTAAATATAAATCTTATACATTTTTAGTGGCTGTAGTGTGTGTGTGTGTGTGTGTGTGTGTGTGTGTGTGTGTTTGTTGATTTACTTCCTCCCTTTTTGATGTTCAATGTTGTTTCCAGGTTTTTTGCTATTACAAATAATGCTGCTATGAACTCAGGTCTTAGGTAACAGAAACTTCCCAAATATCATGATAACTAACATTCTAACTGAAGCATATCAACTACTGTATTAAGGCAGTTCATAAATTTTTAAATATTGTGTTTAAGAGATAATGGCATTCAATTAAGAGTTTGGAGAAAGAAACTAACATTAAATTCATGCTTTTTTTTTTTTTTTAAGTTTATTTATTTATTTTTGAGAAAGCACAAGTGGGGTAGGGGCAGAGAGAAAGGAAAAGAGACTCCCAAGCAGGCTGCACACTGTTGGTTTGGAGCCTGATGTTGGACTTGAACCCACAACCTGTACGATCATGGCCTGAGCCAAAGTCATACGCTTAACCAACTAAGCCACCCAGGTGCTCCCATGCTATGTGTTTTTCCATATGTCCTCTTAATCATCCTCCTAAGGTAAAGTAGAAGTGGTATTTTATAGACCAGAAAACCATGGATCAATTTACCCAAGGTGAACAATTTACCCAAGGTTCAGTAACTAGTTACTATTGAATCTGGGTTTCAAACCTAGGTTCTCTGACTTCAAATCGAGGACTACCTCTGCTGTCCTGGCTAGTGTAAGGGAAATAAAAATAGCTTGTCCCAGTTGCATGATTTCTTGGCTCAGACATGAACAGCTGAATCTATGGTTTGCTTCTTCTGGATGAGGAATGCAAACAACCATAAAAGGTAGTCCTGCTTAGAAACAACCTATAAATGTTATATGTTTTGTTGAGGGGAAAAGTATGTAAGTTATTATTAAGTTGTGTTTAATCTTCCATCATTCCCCTCTCATTGTCAGACTTTCTGCAATCTTGCTACGTGGTAACTTCACTGATTGGTGAACTAGATGACGTCACCCCTTGATTTTACTGTTTCCCTTTTGGGAATTGTGTACCCAGGAAAATTTTCCCACACAGGCTATATCTTGTCCCCTCTGTAGCACTTAAAAGAACACCAATTAACTAGATCCCTGCTACCTTGTTGATAGGAAATCTACTGGCTATTGGTTTACCCTCAGGTCATTCACGGGTTCATGACCCAAATATTAAGAAGTCCCCTCTAACTCTTTGGGATGAGCACTGGGTGTTGTATGTAAGTGATGAACCATGGGAATGTAGCCCCAAAATCAAGAGCACACAGTACACACTGTATGCTAACCAATTTGACAATAAATTATATTTAAAAAAAATTTTTTTTAATTTAAATTTTTAAGAAAAGAAGCCCCCTCTAGTCATTTGTCATCTTTCTACACTTATTACTAGTGAGACATCAACTATTCCAGCCTGGATGGTGCAGTAGTTCATGTCCATCCCACACTCGGGCCATGGCAAAGTTTGGTGAGCTGGGAAGACTTTCTCCCTGGAGTGAGGATGCATTTCCTCTTAGACCTTGGCATCTCAAAGTGTTGCTACCAAACAGTAGGTCTCTAACTCCCTCTGATTTTCAGATACCTGATTTCTTGACCTCTGTCTCTGTCAGTAACAATGACCTTTCAGTATTGGGTTTTGCTTCTTGTAAAATGTTGAAAAAATCTATGTATCCTGGAGCAATGGGAATGGTGAGGGTATTAAACTACGTGTCTTGGGCCTTCATGTCTTCCAAAATAGTGTCTCAAAGCTAGCCAGCCCCTTCTACCCCCAGGATTTCCAGTAGGGTGGACACAAGGCCCCTCACCTCTCGTTCACAGACTAGCTATTGATTGGTTGCTTTCGGCCTTTTCTGACTTCCTTACCTCTCTCTGATCTCCCTCCTCTCCTGCCTTGTTGGGTGTCGACGAAATGCCCTTCCAAATGCCACACTACTCTCTGCCCACAGTAACGGGTAGGTAAACAATGTCGATTTTGGGGGGATTTGTTGTTTCCCATCTGGCCAAAGGAGCCACTAGTAGTGTCAACATTGGAAGAGGTACTCTGCTGTATGATGGTTACCACAAGTAGCACATGCTCTAAATTGTAAAATCAAAGGTTCATAAAGTGAAGATAGTGATTTGAGAAATTACTTAGATGAACTAAGTAGAGATCTCCTAGCCTCTTACAAGCTGGTAGACATTGGGTACATCACTTCTCTCTTGACTTCCATAAAAGGAGTTGAGTTGAAGAGGTCCCCAACTATGGGCCAAGGGCTGGTTACATCACAATCACCTGGGACCATTGTTAAAGATTCCTGTTCCCACACTCTACCACAGTTCTGTACCAGTCTCCCAAATGCAAGTGTATGTATGTTTTCTTAGCAAACAACCCACGAGCACCTGGGTTTGGGAACCACTGCAGTGGACGATATCTTATGACACTGAGAGGTCACTGAGCCCGCAGCTGTATTAGCCAGGTTTGGATGAGGACAGACCTGGTGGGGGTGAAGGAATGCCAGGCCTCTCTCAGGGTGTGTGCTGGGGAGACCCCAGAGAATCTGAGGAGTAGAGACAGTTACCACCTTTCACGCCTGACCTAGCGCCTTGCAGGCTCTCTGCTATCTGTCTTCAGTTCCTACCACAGGATGTAACCTGGGCTCGGTACTGGTCTAAACTAGAAATAGAAAAGAAGTCCAAACCCTGCTTCCAGGCTTTTGTAAAGGTGGAGAGAAGCAGAGTGCCTGGGGAGAGGTTGTTATCAACAACAAAGTGGTAATGTCCTCCCTGGGGTGAGGGCAGGTTTTTTGGTTTTTGGTTGTTGGTTTTTTTTCCCCCCTGTCCCTGCCTCAGGCTAAAGTGGTGCAGTCTGTTACCTTGGAGACCAGCTAACACTTCCTGGCAGGGCGAGCTTCACTGTGGAGTCGCTTGGAGGAGCTTAGAGGAAGTGGGAGCCAGGAAAAGCAGAGACCTCTCCTCTCCCAGAGATGGAGAAATAAATGAAGAAATGCAGGTGAGGGTGAGTGTCACAGGGTTGGCAGGGTGGTAAGAGAGGGTGAGGCACATTCAGACGCTAAGCTCAGAACCGAGTGAGAAAGCTTTAGGGAGCCTGGGCCCTTAGGCCTCCACTCCCTACAAACCAGGCACTGTTCCAGGTGCTGGAGATGCAACAGTGGGCAAGGAAGGAGTCAGGCTGCTTGGGAGAAGGACGGTGACAACTTGGTATGAGGCAGCCCCAGACGGGTGGCAATGGGAGGAAATGATTTCCTTCCTGGGGACCGGAAGGCAGCAAATGGGGTTCAGGAAAGACTTGCTGGGTTTTCTTGTCAAACAAAAAGGGCAAAGGGCGTTTCTAGAAGTAGATCCAACTGGAGCTAAGAAGGCTATGCAACAGCAAGGTGTATGTAAGTAGGGGTTGCCAGGGGCCATAGAAGGGTAAGAGATGATGTAGAGAGGTAAGAACAGGTCTTGAGGGAAAGTAAACCTTGCAAAGAAGGTTCAGCTTGATTATCCACAGGCGCCATGGCAGTTTCTAAACAGGTGAACAACTGCACGTCGGAAAAATCATTCTGTCAGTAGAATGTAAAATGCATTGGATGGGGGCAAGACTTCAGTTATTTGGCCATTCAAAATACAAACCCTGGGGATGGTTTCTTCTGGATGTTTAGGAGAATCCAGCTATTAGCAAACCGGGAAGTTAGGGGGAGCTTTTCTTTTATCCGCTCACCAGAGCTATCTCCTCTTGCCCACAACGCCATCTTCTAAGGGCCAGCTTCCATATTCTCTTCCCCACCTGAGCCCGGTCCCCCAGAGTAATGTGACCCACCTTTGTCTGAACTCTGGACCTGCCCTGAGTACATTTAGTCAGATGTTTTTTTTGAGCAGCTACTATGTTCTAGGCACTGATTAGGTGAAATTCTAATAGAAATGAACGTAACTAAGTCCCTGCCCTCGTGGATCTTTTAGTGGGTTGATGGGCGGGGGCAAACAGTAATAAGCAAATTTGGAGCTTGTCAGATTATAAAACAAAACGGGTTCTGGAGAAAACAAGGCAGGGTGGAGGGGGTACTCTTTGAGATGGGCTAATGAAAGGAGCCGTCTCTAAATGGGTTTCATTTGAGCAAAGACCTGAGGGTAAGGGCTGTGTCCAGTTCTCTCTGCCTCCCCAGTACCAGCTCTTTCTGGCATCCCCGCAAACACCCTAAAAACATTCGTGGAATGAATGATCACTTTATGCTGAAGTGCTTGAAGAAGGAGCAAGTTATTCTGATGCTGTTCTACATTTCTATAGTACTCTGTATTTACAAAGCTCTCTGATATTCTCAATTTCCTTTGACCCCTTGACAATTGAGTTGAAGCAGACCAAGCAGTTAACAGTAACCCCATTCCACTCAGCAGATTGAAGAAACCCAAGTTCTGGTGCTTTCTGAAACACCACACCCTTCTCTATCAGTGACCACATCGATCACCCTAGAATCCCATCCTCAAGTAGGCCTCTGAGTTCATGATTGTTAATCATTCACAGAAAAGAAGGAACCAGAGCACTGTGGGGCATCCAGCGTTCACAAGGCATTTCTATTTCAACAGTCCCTGCCACTGGTCTCTCAGCCAGGCGTACTGAAGGAAAGCCAGTTGTTTTTTAAACATTTTTTAGCATTAACACTGCCACATTATCTTGGTGCTTCCCAGATGACAAAGCATCCTCTCAATAAAAGATTAAAAACCCCAGAGAGAAAAGCAAGTTGCCGAACCATCACTAGGCTATTTTATTTAATGATTTCATAAGAACACACGCTTTTATTTTTCAAGCTGCAACTCCATTTGGAGTTTCTCACTTACTGTGTCTTGGCCAATGTTTTTTTGGTTGCAAGTAACAGACACCTAAATGAGCTAGCTTCAGCAGAAATATTGGGAATTATAAGGAACGGGGTTTTTCATGGAAGCCAAGAGCAGAAGGTGAGGGCAGCTGTCACAGGTGCCTGGGATTACCATTTAGAAGTTCCAGAACCAAGGCAGAAGATTTCTTGACCTCCTCCTCTCCCTTCACCTCCCCTCCCCCAAACATTTATGGCTAGCCAGTCCCTGCTCTCATGTAACTTACAGTCTAATGGGAGAGAGACACCACAATTTTAAAAAATCACACCAATGAATGTATCGTTCTAAATTAAAAATAAAGTATTCCAAAAGAAAGCACAAATCTATGAAAGTTTAGATAACACAAAGAAACTGGAAATAAAGTGGGAAGGTGAAGACTTCCCAGAGGAATTGACACTTATGCTGCAATACCAAGAATGAGTGGGGGAGGCGAGGAGGAGGTAGAATGCTCCAGAGCAAAGACAGCACATGAAAAGGCCCTGTGGTTGAAGGAAATGTATACCATTCTAGGAACTGAAGGGAGGAGTTGTGGAACACAGAAGGGGGGCAGGGAGCAGGAATAAAGTGGGAAAGCTGGAGAGGTACAGCTGGGCAGCAGCCAGATCAGGCAAGACTTCAAATGCCATCTTGAGGACCTTCATCCTAGAAATGAAGGGAAGCCTTAGGGAGAAGAGGGCATATGACATTCGATTTGTGTTTTTAAAAGCTCACTCTGACTGCAGTGAGAACAGACAGGATGGGGGTCTGGAGGGGGCGTCTGAGGGGATGTAGGGAGGCCAGTGAGGGTCTACTGCAGTTGTCTGTGGCAGAGATGACAGTGACCTGGATACCGAATGTCACTGGAGACAGATAAGTGGAGAGATTTGAGAGAAGGAAAGTTAACAAGATTAGGTGATGGATTGGATATGGGGAATGAGGTGTCAGGAGTAATTCCTAGGTTTCTGACCCATGTGAATAGATGGAGAGTGGCTGTGTTCTCTCAGCTGGAGAACAGTGAAAAGACAATTGGTCTGTAGGGAATAAATGAATTCAGTCTTGGACACGTTGAGTTTGAGGCACTTCAGGAGGAAATATCCAGTGTCGATGAATACACGAGTCTGCAGTCAGAGTGGGAGGTCTGGATTTTTGACATACATTTTGGGAGTCATTGATGTATGTAGGTGGTAGTTGAAGCCACGGGCAAGGAAGGGTAAGACCACCTAGGAAAAGCAGATAGAGAAGGGAAGAGTGCACAATTTAGCCTCAAGGAACACCGACCTAAACCACTTTAACTGCTCAGGTAGAGGAGCCCGAGCCTGGAAGGGAGATCAGGAAGGAGCCGGCAGAGAGGGAAGAAGGCAGGAGAGAATAGCCCTGGGGAAACCAAGGTGGGGACGACCACTCACTACTCTTGATCTGAAGACAGGCTTTTCCTGCTTCTAAATGTACATGGTGGCCCCATAGCTCGTAATTCCGAATTCCCAGGGAGGATCTGATGGATCCATCTTGTTCCTGTCCACTGCTGACTTGCTGATCAGCTGTGAGGAGAAGGCTGCAGGGTCACCTCTTTGAGTGTAGATGGAGTTCACAAAGAAAAGAACTCAGTCTTATCTCAGTATTTGCCCCTCATCTCTCTCTTCTTAAAGTCCTTATGGTCACTCATTGCCCTCTCCACCCAGTTCAGCCCTCACCATGCTCTTTACATGGCCACTGAGGACCTTAGCTATCCAAAAATAGATCCCTTGCCTGATTAGTCTCCATCATATCATCCTGTTCACATCTTTCCTAGCACTTGCCACAATTTCTGTATACTCTAATTTAAAAAAAAAAAATCTTAATGTTTATTTTTGAGAGACAGAGACAGAACGTGAGCAGGGAAGGGGCAGAGAGAGAGGGAGACACAGAATCTGAAACAGGTTCCAGGTTCCGAGATGTCAGCACAAAGCCTGACGTGGGGCTTGAATTCACGAATCGCGAGATCATGACCTAAGCCAAGTCGGAAGCTTAACTGACTGAGCCACCCAGGTGCCCCGTCTATATTTAATTTTTTAACATCTGTCTCCCCCTCTAGAATGTAAGCTCTCTGAGGCAAAGACAGATATCTAGCTCAGTGGTTCTCAACTGGGGACAACTGTGCTCCTCCATGAGACATTAGGCCATGCCTAGAGACTTTTTTTTTTTTTTAAGTTTATTTACTTTAAAAAAAAAATTTTTTTTAAACGTTTATTTATTTTTGAGACAGAGAGAGACAGAGCATGAACGGGGGAGGGTCAGAGAGAGGGAGACACAGAATCTGAAACGGGCTCCAGGCTCTGAGCTGTTAGCACAGAGCCTGCCGCGGGGCTCGAACTCACGGACCGCGAGATCGTGACCTGAGCCGAAGTCGGCTGCTTAACCGACTGAGCCACCCAGGCACCCCAAGTTTATTTACTTTTTGAGAGACAGCATGAGCAGGGTAGGAACAGAGGTGGGGGTGGGGGGTGGGAAAAGAGGATCCAAAGCAGGCTCCGCACTGAGAGCGGACAGCCCAGATGCAGGGCTCAAACTCATGAACTGTGAAATCATGACCTGAGCCAAAGTTGGATGCTCAACCACTGAGCCACTCAGGCACCCCTTGGGACATTTTTTTTAAAGTTTTATTTATTGAAGTAATCTCTACACCCAACATGGGGCTCGAACTCATGACCCTGAGATCAAGAGTCACATGCCCCTCCAACGGAGTCAGCCAGGCCCTCCATAGAGACATTTTGGTTGTCACAATTCGGGAGGCAAGAATGCTATTGGCATCTAGTGGGTCGAGGCTTAGCAGCATCCCACAGCCTCACAAGCAAGAATGACCCTGTCCAAAATGTCAACAGTGCTAAAGTTGAGAAGCTGCTGTTACCTTGTTCACCATATCCTCAGCACCTAGCACACAAAGCCTGATACCTAGGAGGTGTTCAATAAGCACTTATTAAATGGATGAATGACAGGAGAATTGAGTTGACTATAGACACCCCAAGGCTGTTATCTCTATGCTGCATTTATCTTTCTCTTTTCTGGTATTCTGTTTTCTCTCTAGGAAAATAAGCGTTGGGTGTTTTTATAATGGCTACAGAAACTAGTCATGTCTTCCATGGTCAAGATGATAAGTTTCTGGAAAACCACTGGTAAGGATCTTTGATTTTTTCAAATGAAAACAATAGTAACAACATTTTGTTCAAGACAGTCGATGGGGGAATACTTGTCTTGAAGCGAGACTGGGTAAATGGTCATGGCATCATCTTATGCCCAAGGGCTTCAGTTTTCTCACTACCAGAACCATAGAATAAAATGTCTTATGAACCTGGAGCCCACCTCTTATCAGGACTCTGCAGGAACCCTTCCCATTTACCATAGGGAAATAAAAATGTCTCTGGAGAACCTGACAATGTGGAGTCAATGTCTAGTGCTGGGACACTGATCAATCGCTCACTGTGTGTTTTGTAGTGTAAGGAGAAACAATGACAGAGATTCAAAGAAGCACTTGGACCAGAAGGATATCCATGGACTCAGCCAAAATCCAGACAATGGACTACTGGTTACAAATGTTAACCAGACACAGGATTTACTGGTAAAAACCATAGTGCTTTAAGTGAGTCACAGTGCCTACAAGTCATAGTCAGGGAATGCAGAATGTGTTGTTTCTTTCTTCACATATGATCTTGGGGTTAAAAAGATTAGTTAAGCATTCATCTCTAATCCTCTGCCTTTATTTGTTTGTTTGTTTGTTTGTTTGTTTATGAGAGTGCAAGTGGGGGGAGGGAGGGGTAAAGGAAAGAGGGGGAGAGAGAGAGGGAGAGAGAGAGAGATTCTCAAGAAGGCTCCACACCCAGCATGGAGCCCAATGCAGGGCTCGATCCTGCAACCCTGAGATCATGATCTGAACCAAAAGCAAGAGACAGATGCTTAACCATCTAACCCATCCTCTGCCTTTAGAAATGACAGGCATATCTATGCTTTTATGCAAATTCTATAGCCTTTTTGGCCATATCATTAAATATTCAGGAGTATATGAAGATTGTCTATATTATCAAAGCCTGAAGACTAAGGAATGTAATTCTAAAATTCCCCTTTCTAAGATTTGTCTTTCTGTGAGGATTCCCTAAAACCTAGATCCAAAAATCCATTTCAGAAGTGCTATCAGAGCAAGAGCATTATGGCAGGAGAATTAACTTCTAGAATAACCAGAACTGTGGTTTTAGACTGACTTTTAGGTTGTAGTTCATGTCAATGAAATATTTTCCCACAATGGTGGCTAGAGTGTCTAGAACTCAGAATTCACTCTACTACAGAAACTATTGTGATCAGGAGTTGTTAGGTACAAGCCTGGCCTATAATCATCGACCTCATCTACACAAGAGTTTAAAGATGATACCTTTGTAACGATAATCAGTCCAAAAACAATACAGTTTTAAGGCTGGCAATTAAACAATCAGGAAAATGGTCCTATTTTACTTTTCTCAAGTATTGTCACTAATAGGAAAGCAATTTTAATGAAAAGAAAATGAGGAAATGTCAGTAGAGTCTTGAGATTCTGGGGGATTCTTTCAATGACTTCAGATGTTGATAATATGGGTCTTTGCTTCATCTAATTTCATGTCAAATACATGACTTCCCAGGTGTACAAGGGCCACTCATACAATTATCAGCCACAGCTGGGACCTCCCATACCTCACAAATGAATAGCAGTGGGAAAGATGGAAAGGATCACCCCAACGTAAAGAGCTTACGACTCTCTATGTAAAGCACATACCTTATTATATGATCAGTATGCCCTACCATCAAAATCTATAATGCCTATGTGTTAATGGTGGACCTTCAAATATTAATGATACAAAATCCATGCCCCAAAACATGATATATTATTTCAAATTCAAGTGAAATGGAAGAAAGGTGAATTCTCAATCCACCATGCACGGAGTCCTCAACCAGGGAGTCAAGTTGAGTCCTGAAAGATGAAGAGAGTGACATCTAGTGTTCATACTATGTAAAGCAGGGTTTCCCTAAATGTGAGATGGGGGGGGACCATGATTTTAGTTGATGCTGTTCAAGGGCAGGACATTAATTAGCATAAAATCACACGAGAAATTTACCTTTTGATCAGTTCTCCCTCAATCCTTTATTAGAATAGTCACAGTTTGGAGCTAACTTGAGCACAGTTTGGAGCTAACTTGAGCTTGGGTTTGAATCTCAGCTGTGCCACATACCAGCTTGTGTGACTTTGGGAAAACTATTTAAATTCTCTGTGCCTCAGTTTTCTTTCTTTTTAATTTTTTTAAAAAATGTTTAATGTTTACTTATTTTTGAGAGAGAGGCATGAGCATGAGCATGAGCATGAGCAGAGCATGAGCAGGGGAGGGGCAGAGAGAGAGGGAGACACAGAATCTGAAGCAGGCTCCAGGCCCTGAGCTGTCAGCAACGAGCTAGACGCGGGGCTTGAACCCAGGAATCATGAGATCATGACCTGAGTTGAAGTTGGACACTCAACCGACTGAGCCATCCAGGTGCCCCATGTGCCTCAGTTTTCTTGTCAGTAAAATGGGGTAATGACAGTAACACCTTTGTAGAATTAAATGAGTTAATGTGTGAACAGTGCTTGACACATAAGTGCTATTCAAGTGTTTGCTCTTAGTGTTGTTCACACTTCTTTAACACTTCTTTCTTTCTTTCTTTCTTTCTTTCTTTCTTTCTTTCTTTCGCTAATTTCCTTTAGAAACAGGGCAGTGAGCAGGCTTCAGGCACAGAACTGAGGGCATACAATGCTATCTAGCTGGAATATAATAACATTTCATTTTCATTGAGGGGGGCAATAAGGATCATTGTTCAGATCTGGTTTGGGTTTTTTTTTTAAGGTTGTTGTTTTTTAAGTTTTATTTATTTATTTTGAAAGAGAGCATGGGAGGAGCACAAGTGGGCGAGGGGCAGGGAGAGGGAAAGAGAATCCCAAGCAGGCTCCACACTGAGCCCGATGCACGACTGTGAGATCATGACTTGAGCCGAAATCAGGAGTCAGACTTTTAACAGACTGAGCCACCCGGGTGCCCCATTGTCGAGATCTGTTAATGCAGCAACATGCACAGCTGGGTGCTGCCGTAGCTTCACATGCCTGTGTCCCAGGTGAGAAAAGAGCCACACCCACTGGGCCAGCATCACAAAGCAAGTGGATGGAGAACCCCACATACTGCACTCTCTTCTCTCCTGCTCTTCTTTAGACTTTCCTCTTCCTGTGTCTTCCACCCTGCCTAGTGGAGCTCAATCAGCTATCCGCAGAATTTTCAACCTCCTGTCCTCCACCTCACCCAGTACAATGAAAGCCCTGACAAATACAACCCAAGCAGCAATAACTTAGGGTTCAAGCAAGTGCCCGGGAGATGGGCGCAGCCATTTTTGAATGTAGATGGGGGTCTTGGTGGGATAAACAGTGTGTAGACCTACTCCCCAGTCATCAGATGCTGCATGGCAGTTTCTGTCATAGTGGGACTGAGCCGGCCTCCCTTATGATGCTGTTTCACACCCTGAGTGAGTCATGACCAATTCTGGCAACATTTACATCCTAGGTGTATCACACAAACAACAGTGATCGCACTGGAAGCCCGGCCTGAACCAGGCCTTGCACACCTACCCAGCCCCTACTCGTGTCATGTTACACCGACCACAGTGGCCACCTTTCTGCTCTTCAAACACTCTGACTCCTTCCCCGCTCCATGCCTCTGCCCAGAATGTGTGTTCCCTAGCCATGCACAGGGCAGGTTCCTTCTTGACCTCCAGGTGACGGCTCACAGAGGCCTCCTCCGATCCCCACCCCAGCTGAAGTGACCTCCCCATCTCTACCCTACTCACTGTATATCACATTCCCCTGCTCCATTTTCTCACTAGAACTATTCCTTTTTGAAATTATATACATAGATTTCATTTCTTCTCTTCTGTCCCCCTGCCCACTCTAGAATGTAACCTCCAAGAAGGCAAGAACATTTCTGTCTTGTTCACACTGTAGCCCTACCACCACTGACCACGCCTAGTGCATAGAAGGGCTCAGGAACACCCACCGGGAAGAGGAAGAAATGCCAACCTCCAGGAGAGGCTGATCAAGGCCAAATGGGCTCAGAGCCTCCGGTCAGTTTTCTCTACCTTCTGGTTCCTGGAAAGCATCACCAGTGTTGAATGCTTGCCATGAATAACTTCAGTTCCACCACCAAGGCCACCACCCAAATCCTGAGCTTAGGACTATGTAACTATGTCACTAGGTATAAGCAAGGGGTAGAGTCCTTTTCATGGCCAGACTCCTACAATAGTGGGGAAATTCTATATTTAAAACTTACCTGCTGCTCCTGTCTTCTCTGGACTAGACAGGATAAATCCATTCCCTCCCATCAGCCAACAAATGTTTGTTGAGGACCCTTCAGACTGATAGAAGGCAAAATTCATACACCTGGGAAGGTACAGAAAATCCAAATGTAGAAATAAGCAAAGACCACCCATATGAGAACAGAGGCAATTTATTTAGAGCTGCTCTAGCAAGGGAGTCAGCCACCTTCACTTGTGTTTGGCAGAGACTCAAAGGCAGGGAGCTGGAAAGCTTTATGGTGAAAAAGGGGAAAGCTTCACATGCGCCCTGAAGGAAGGTGTTCGCTTAAGGAATCTGGAGGCAGGCATCTCATAGGATTGGTTTTGAGGGCATATTCGGCCTTCTCTGGTGGGTGCTGAGCTGGATGTGAGATAAAAAATAGGAAAGCTGGCAGTCATTGACCAAGTCCTGACCCTTCTGGACCAGTGGCTACAATTGTGGTTTGGCTTCGTGGACTGGTGGCTACAGAGGTCGTGGGTCGGAGTTGTATTGTCATATATGGTCTAGCCACCATCTGTCTGTATATTCAGTCTCTCTTGAGGCAGCATGTGGTGAGTGACCCTTGAATTGTCCCCACATAGTGGGGATGAGGTGACGGATGAGAATGGGGATTCCCAGAGCAACTGGCTTAGGACACAGGCCTCCTCATTCCTCAGTTCCCTCGGCAAGGTGAGTTCTCGAACAGACTGCGTTCAGAGTTGGCAACCCTTGGGCATCCGTGTGGAGGGAACCTAGGGCGTCCTCAGCCTTGCCCTCTCTCTCCCCAGTTTTCTGTTTGACTCTGGCTCTGTCTCACAGAGGCTACAGGGAGACGAGACCCAACCTTCAGCTTGGGAGGACCCGGAAGACTGGCTTTCCACGCACAGTTTACAGTTTGAGAGGCTCACCTTGGCTGACCTGATTAGCCAGGGCACCACAGTACTGTAAGTCTGGCTCCACTCCCTTCACCCCCAAGCCGGTAATGACACACCCCGCCCCCGGGCCGGAGAGACCCCTTCATGAGACTTTGCTTCTTCAGGGAGGAGGGCAGCGATGTCATGAAGAAAGTGCACTTCTCCACCCAGATGATCCACCAATTTGAATCAAAGCTTTCTGGGTAAGTATGTTTTTCAGTATCTTCTCAAAAACCCCAGAGCTCAAGAATTTCCTCATTTCAGCAGCCTGAAAGTAACTTTGCTCAGACAACAATCTCTGGGTTCTTGACCGGGCCTCTCCCACTTCCGGCCCTGATTCCCTCTTTCCTCAAATGAAGAGATTGGACCATACCAATTTTTCTCAGCCTTTTAAAACCCATGAGCCCTTTGGACACATGGATGGTTCAGTTGGTTGGGTGTCCAACTCTTGGTATCAGCACAGGTTATGATCTCACAGTTCATGAAATGGAGCCCCACATCAGGCTCTGTGCTGAGTGTGGAGCTTGCTTGGGATTCTCTCTCCCTCTTCCTGCCCCTCCCCGGCTTACACTCTCTCCCTCAAAATAAATAGATGAAAAAAAAAGGGGGGGGGGTGGAAATCAGTGGAAAGAATGGATTATTTAGTAAACTGTTTTGGATAGTCAACTTATCATTTAGAAAAGAAGAAATGAATTGATGCACCAAAATAAGATGGCAAATGAATATAAAAATTAAAATCACTGAAGTCAAAAAAAAAAAAAAAAAAAGGAAAATATTCAAGTTGACTGTGTGGTCTTAGAAATAGAAGACTTTTCTGTCTATATATGCAAAGTCAGACTCTATTAATAAAAAGACCAGGATTATATTTTAAAGGTATACAATAGCCTTTGTAAAATACACAAGAAAGGGTAATATTCTATATAATGAGGCCTAACTAATCAATATGAAACGAAACACCAAAATTGAAAAATGGACAAAGAAGATGAATAAACAATTCATAGAAGATGGCATACAAAACACTGAAAGTATATACTTTTATTTTTATAATAAAAAAAATTTTTTTTAACGTTTATTTATTTTTGAGAGAGAGAGAGAGAGAGAGCACACAAGTGGGGGAGGGCCAGAGAGAGAGAGAGGGAGACACAAAATCTGAAGCAGGCTCCAGGCTCCCAGCTGTCAGCACAGAGCCAGACAAGGGGCTCGAACTCACGAGCTATGAGATCATGACCTGAGCCAAAGTCAGACGCTTAACCGACTGAGCCACTCAGGTGCCCCTAAAAGTATATATATTTTAATGTTCACTCTTTCTAGTAATCAAAGAAATGCAGTATGCATGCTTTTTCTCTCCCTCTCTCAAAATAAATAAATAAACATTTAAAAATAAAATAAAATCCATGGGCCCTTTAGGTGAGTACATAAAACCTTACACCTTCATTTGATATGAAATAGGTAAGAGTGACCACTTTTTCAATGACAGACTGAGTTTATACTTTTGCAAATTGCATGTCAAAACCAGATTTTCATAGTACATGTATACATTCCATCCCTGCTATAGCAATCTATGATCCATGATTACTGTTTGCATAAGGTTTCCTAAAAGGCTATAATAATAATAAATACCCATCATTTATTAACGTGTCAGGAATTCTGCTGAGGGCTACGTGTATTATCTTATTTAAACCTCACAACAACTGGGAATATAGTGTCACTCTCAAGTCAATTATCCAAAATTCAGTTGCTAACTGACCAATTTTCCAGATTTATCAAAACATTTTAACTTTTATAACAATGTATATTGGATATGAAAGTTTAAACAGGTTTTTAAAGAATTCTGCAATATTTTGGCTGATTTTCTTTATGTTTATTTATTTGCGAGAGAGGGAGTATGAGTGGGGGAGGGGTGGAGAGAGGGAGCCAGAGAATCCGAAGCAGGCTCTGAGCATCCACACAGAGCCCAATGCGGGGCCCAAAACACACGAACCATGAGAATCTTGAGATCATGACCTGAGCTGAAGTCGGAGGCTTCACCGACTGAACCACACAGGCACCCCTTGGCTGATTGGTTTTAATTGTGAATCGAGCATGTTAAGGAATGTTCAAGCCTCTTCGGTTAATTCAAATAGATTTTCAGGGAATCAATTGGATTTTCAGCAAGTTGACTTCTGGCAAGTTGACTTGGGTAGAGTCCTGGTATTATCTTCTTGTTGGAGATGATGAAGCTTAGGTTCAGAGAGGTTACCACACCTGTTGAAGGTCACACAGCTAGTAAACGGCAGAGCTGAATCTCAAGGACCAGCCTGTCCCATTATGAAGTTCATGCTCCCAGCTCTATTTGTACCTTAAAACTCTCCCCGCCACCCACTGCCCCATGATTTCACATCAAAGGTCTTGCTTGCCCTTCAGTAGGCTCCCAAATCCCACCTGTTCTCAATGAGGGCAACAGTTACATTCAAGTGATGAGTCCTTAACTGGAGCACCTGTTACATGCTGTCTCCATCCAGCCATTGGAATGGTTTGCAATAAGGCACGTTCAAGAAGTTCCCCCAGCTGCCTTTTGGAAACTAAGTCTTTTTCTCTTAATCAGTCCACTGAGAACACGCTGCTGAAATGCCCCCGTTGGGCATTTATGATCCTCTCCAGGTGACTGGGAAGTCCCACCTGAGGAGACACAGATTTGAGAAGAGCAAGCAAGACATTACCCCAAAATCCCATCCACACCTTCTTCCCATGCATGTTAAGTGGCTGTTGCGCACTGATGAAGGTGACCTTGGGTGATGAGTCTTTCTGGTGTTTTGGCAGAGCTATTGAACTCTATCAACAGAGAATCCAGTGGCTCACAGAAAGCAGCAGGAAGGTAAGAGACAAGGATTTCATTCTCCTCCCCCTTTTTCCTAGGTCCGTCTGTATTTGTCACAGTCCTTTCAGCTGCAAATGATAGACCTCCAACTTAAACGGGCTTAAACTAAAAAAAGGAATTTCTCGGCCTACATCAATGAAAAACCCAAACACAGCTGTATCCATGGGCTCAGATGATGTCATCTCTTTGTCACTGAGCTCTGCTTTCCTCTGGGTTTTATTCTTAGGAAGGCTCTCCCCAGCTTGGAAAAGTGGTCACCAGCAGCTCTAGGCTTACATGACACCAGCTGAAGTGACACTCTGCAAGGGTCCTCACCTTCCTTTCCCACTGTGCCCTCCCAAGTCCTGGAATTGACTCTCTTCGGGCCAATTTAGACCATAGCCAGTTTAGATCACCATAGCCAAGGAGTGAGATATACTAACAGGTAGATCTGGAACTAGGGGGTGGGGGACGTGCAGGGAGACTGGGTACATACCCCCAAATCCCATAGACTGAGAAAGGGGGATAGATGGTTGCACGTGGAAACCCAGGGTGCTGTTACCAGAACAGAAAATGGATCCTGGGCAGGTGAAAACAACAGATGTTCCCCTAAGCCATTTAATCTCAGACCCACAGTGAAAGTCATGACTAAGGCTGATCATCTGGACATAACTTCTCTGAGAAGTTTGAATAAATGCTTTCCTCAGATCCAAAGGGTTGAAAAGTGATCCTGGGCAAATTAACCTTTGTTTTGTTTTCTTATTTGTGTCCGCCTATTTTCCTCCAGCTGATACATTACTGGCTCACCATTTGCTTCACCTTAGGTAATCCTCAGTTCTTGCTTTAACCCTGGGACAGGCAGATGCTGAAATTCATGCTCCCTGCTCCCAACCCCCACCCCTACACAAGACCAGTAGGTGACAACATAGTGCTGAGGCTGCCTGTCACAGCTGATTCCCCGGTGTCATCTGTGTCTCGGATCCAGAACCTTCTTCACTCCCTTAGACTGGTCAGTGGATGTACGACTCCAGCTGTGGCATGCCCCCTCTGGTTGCACATGATAACACAGGCAGGAAAAACCCAGAGGGATGAAATCTTCACACACTCCAAAAACATCCGTTCAGGGAATGTTCTGCGTACTTACCCACCTGTATTACACCTGTCCTGGCACTTTTGACAAAGGAGGCAGGGATTGCTGGGCCTTTCTTTGCTCAACCCTTTTCTTTCTTTATTTATTTTTATGTTTATTCATTAAAAAAAATTTTTTTTTACATTTTATTTTGGAGAGAGCGAACGTAGGGGAGGGGCAGAAAGAGAGGGAGACAGAGGATCTGAAGCGGGCTCTATGTTGACAGCCTGGAGTCAGATGTGGGGCTCGAACTCGCAAACCACGAGATCATGACCTGAGCCAAAGTCGGACACTTAACCAACTGAGCCACCCAGGTGCCCTGTTCATTTTTGAGATAAAAAGAGTGAGCAGGGGAGGGGCAGAGAGAGAGAGAGAGAGAGAGAGAGGATCCGAAGTGGCATCTGTGCTGACAGCAGCGAGCATCGGGCTCAAACTCACGAACCGTGAGATCATGACCTGAGCCGAAGTTGGACGCTCAACTGACCAAGCCACCCAGGTGGCCCTGCTTCTGTTGGAGCTACAGAGGAACCATGAAACAAGCCCCAATTGGATCCCAGGGAAGCGATCACCCATAAACCAACTCGTGGGTCCTCTGGGTGCTGAGGCAGCCTGGGGTGCCGGACAGGCCATCACTGGGCCCACTTCCCAACTACTGTCAGCAAGGCCATAGGCAAGTGGCCTCACTCCTCTGGGTGTCTGTTTCCATATTTATGGAGGATATTATGGCTTATAAACTAGTGGCATGCTGGCAAATCTGGCCCACAGCCATGCTTTTCTTGGCCCACACAGTTTAAATATTTCCCGAGTTAGTTGCCAGGATTGAAAATCCTGATGTTTCATGTTTATGTCTGTTTTTTAGCCCTCGCTTGAAAAATGGGAATATCTAGCATCACCAGGCTCCAGTCCCCTCTTATGTACTTTTCCAGTTATTTCTATCGGAAAAACGTCTAGAATTCCAATGGCTAAGTGTAAGAGGATGAATGTTTTCAATAACAAATGCTCTAAGGGCAGTTCCTCAAATTTTAAAAGGAATAAAACTGGCCCTTGATTTGAGCTTCTTTCGGCCCCTGAGGATCGGTAATGTCCTGGGAGGCCTCAGACCTCATTTGGGTCCTGAATTCAGCAAATATTGATTGGAAGACTACTACATATCAGGCACTGGTCCAGGATTAAGGATTAGAAACATGACCAATGTGAAGGTCCCACCTTCGTGGAGATTATAGTCCAGTGCGAGAGGACAATGAATAATTTAGCAAATCATATGCAAGGTCAAGTTAGTGATAGTGCTTAAAGAAAAGCAAGCAGGGTAAGGGAATCGAGAGTAGGATAGAAGGAGGGCTGTTTTTCTTTTAAATGTTTATTTATTTATTTTTTGAGAGGAGGGGAGGAGGAGAGGGACAGAGAGAGGGAGACAGAAAATCCAAAGCAGCCTCCTCCTTGCCAGCATACAGCCTAACACGGGGCTTGAATTCACAAGCTGTGAGATCATGACCTGAGCTGAACTCAGACATTTAACCAACTGAGCAACCCAGGGGCCCCAAAGGGGGACTATTGAAATAGAAGGGTCAAAGAGGAGGCCTTTGAACAGGCAACTGACCTGAAGGAAATAAGGGCATTCCCATGTAGACATCTAGGCAAGAATGTTCCAGGCAGAGGAAACAGCAAATGCCCAGGCTCTAAGACAAGAACAAGCTTAGCATGTTCTAGAAGCAGCAAGCAGGTCAGGGCAGCAAGCACAGAGTGAACAACAGGGAGGAGAAGGGGAGGAGAGGAGGCTCAAATCAGGAATGTCCCTGCAGAGTTCAGATTTTATTCTACAGGTGAGGGTTTTAAGCAGGGGAGTGACATGATCTGACTTAAGTTTCAAAAAAGCCATTGTGCCTGCTTCATAAACTGACCATAGAGAACAAAGGTCAGGTCAGAGTGGTGGTGTCTTAGGCTCAAGCGCTCAGGTGGATGGAACGAGAAATGGTTGGACTCAAGGCGTGGCCTGAAGGTAGAGCCGGCAGGGCTGGTGGATCGCATGGGCTTGGGGCCAGCGGGGTGCGTGTCGAAGGCCGTTCACGAGAGGACCAGGTGTGAGGAGGAAAATCAAGAGGTCTTGGTTTTACCACATGGAGTCTGAGAGGCTTGCTGGACACCCAGGCAGAGACGCGAGCAGGCAGTCGGATGCAGAAGTTTGGAACTACAAGAGCTCTGCCTGCAGATGGGCACTGGATTATCATCAGTGTACCAATGGTATTCAAATCCCTGAGACACGGGAGATCACTTAGCGGCTGAGTGCAGAACTGTGGTTCTTACTGGGAGCGGGGGTGATTTTGTCCCTCCACCTTCACCCCAGGGGACATTTGGCGTTGTCTGGAGAAATGTTGCATTGTCAAGACTGGGAGGGCAGCTTGCCAGGGAAGCTGCTAAACACCCTACAATGGTCTGGTCAGCTCCCCACAACAGACGACTGTCCAGCTCAAAATGTTAACAGTTCAGGAGGTGCCTCGGTGGCTCATCTGGTTAAGCGTCCAACTCTTGATTTCTGCTCAGGTCATGATCTCACAGTTGGTGGGTTCAAGCCCCACATTGGGCTCTGTGCTGACAGCCCGGGGCCTGCTTGGGATTCTCTGACTCCCTCTCTCTCTCTCTCTCTCTCTCTCTGCCCCTTCCCCCTTGATCTTTGTCTCTCTCTCTTTCAAAATAAATAAATAAACATTTTTTTAAAAAATGTCACTAGTTTGGGGTTTGACAAACCCTGGTGTAGGTAAGGAGGCTAAAGGATGATGGACCCCTAACCCTGTGCTTCTCAAACTTATGGCAGCCAAATCCCTTTTGGTGGTGGTGGGGGCGGGGGTGTGTGGATTTTGTTAAAATGCAGACTCTAATTAGGCAAATCTAGGGTGGGACTTGAGATTTTACATCTAACAAGTTCCCAGGACAGTCCCCTAATTTAGACTTTGGGAGGAGAGGGTGGAGAGTAAGAAGGACTGGCCAGCAAGTGGAAGAAGAAACAGGAAAATGTGATGTCCTGAAAGACAAGTGTATTCATTAAGTGCTTCAACTTGTCATGTTCTTGACACAGCCAAATGGTGTCCTGTGCCCCTCAGAACTGGAGAAAGTTGAGAACTTACATTTGCCCATTGGGTCTGGTAAGAGTGAGCTCACTGATCACCTTGTCATGGGTGGCTTTAGGGGAGTGAGGAGGTGAGAGCCTAAACTGAGGGGGTGGCAGAGAAATGGGGGGTCAGGAAGCAACTCTAAAATAGGAAGCAGAGAAATGAGGTGGGGTAGCAGGAGGGAGAGGTGGGGTCCTGGAAGGTTTATTTCCTCTTTCAGATGGGCAACAGGACAGCCTATTTGTGTAGCGATGGAAATGGTGTGGTGATGGAACAGGAAGTCCAGGAGAAGGGATGGTTACGGTAGCAAAGTCCCTATTTGACCAAAGAAGAGCCAGTAATGGAAGCCACAGGGTTGGCCTTGGAGCTTTGGTAGTTGCCATATATACATTGTAACAGGGGAAAAGCCTAAGTGTGTAGGCAAAGGTGGGCAGGCAGGCAAGGAAAGATTAAAAAATAAAACAGGGGCGCCTGGCTGGCTCAGTCAGTGAAGCATGTGACACTTGATCTCAGGGTCAGGAGTTCAAGCCTCACATTGGGTGTGGAGATTACTTAAAACAATAAATAATATAAAAAATAACTTAAAACACAAACAAAACAAAACTCTGGTTCATTTTTCATTTCTCAGTGAAATCGGAGGCAAAAATCACTTGCTGAGGGAGTGTAGTAAAGGAAATGTTGGGCTGTGAGAGATATAAAACACACCTCTCTGAGAGGAGAAGTTAATCAAGCAGGAAAATTGGGCGTGCAGGAAAGTGAGATTTCAGGCCAAAAGCATCAAATGGAACCCACTGCCCCTAGAGAACTAGCCGTTTTGCATGAATGAAAATCCCGGTTCATGATGCAGCCGTAACAGGATGAAGTCCCGGGCAGAGTCAAACCTCGTTGGCATATAGAATGTGAGAACCGCTAGAAACAGAATTAGAAACTCCCAGAAATACCATGGCAGCCGTGAGCTTGACACATATACCTTTGATTGGTAGAGTGGGTGAAAAATAAATAAGGATCTAGAGAAATGGAACAAAATCAGCTGATGGAATTAGATATCCGACTTTGTATCTTACAAAGGATGCTTTCCTCTGGTCTCCAAATTGTCTTTAACGGACATGTGTCACTTTATAAGAGTGGACGTGAGGGAAAAAACCCTTGTGAAGAGGAGGCTGCCACAAAATAGGAGCAGATACGGGGTGCCTGGGGGGCTTGGCAGTTGAGCAGCCGACTTCAGCTCAGGTCATGATCTCACAGCTCGTGAGTTCGAGCCCCGCATCGGGCTATGTGCTCACAGCTCGAAGCCTGGATCCTGCTTCAGATTCTGTGTCTCCCTCTCTCTCTGCTCCTAACTCACTCACATTCTGTCTCTGTCTGTCTCAAAAGTAAATAAACATTAAAAAAAATTTTTTTTAAAGAAAGAAATAAAAACAGATACTGCCCAGATCTAAAGTCAGGACATCGAGTCTTGCTTTTTCCTCTGTAAAATGGGCCTGCCTTCTGCTGCTTTTTGAGGTCGGAGGGTATGTTCCAATGTCTGCATCATGCAGAGATGCCCGGGAAGAGGCTTCAGAGAAGCACAGAGTTGTGCTGGTTATTTCCACATGCCCTCTTTGGTTTTAGGCATTTGGCCTCATCAAGGGAGCCAGAGTTGGCATCATCGTTGATGTGTCCGCCATTGGCAGTGGCTCTCAAAAAGAGGAGTTCCAAAATGACCTCCTGGTAAGTCTCTCTGGCACAGAAAAGTACCTGGAGCCACCCCCATCACCCCCTCCCCTTTGTGAGCTTGCTCCTTGGATTCCCTTATAGCAACTGCAAAGGTTTCTGTGAAACCCAACCACGGAGTCCTTTTCAGTTCCAGTGTGAGTTTCTAATATTCTTACCACAGCAGTCCCTGCTAGCTAGACTTGTCCACAAGAGCCCCCGAGTTCCCCGGAAAGAGGACGGGAAGACTAATCACTTGGACTGACCCCAGCATAGCATAGCCTCTGTCTCCTGGTCTTTTCTGGACCCAAGAGCTATCCCATTTTCTTTGGCATTGTCCATAACAAAGAAGCTAAGAACTCCAGAGTTAGATGACTGGGGCTCAAGTCCCAGCCACATCTGCCACTTGGAGGCTGTGGCCCTGCTACCTAATCTCCCTATGCCTAGGTTACCTCATCAGTAAAATACGATGATAATAGTGGCCACCTGACAGGGTTGCCATGGGATGAAAGGAGTTCACTCAAGTTAAGTGCTCAGTACAAAGTCTGGCATGGAAAATAAAACCTCTGTAGCCTCTGTGAACTAATGTGGAGAGGCTATTTTCTTATGGGAACCCCTAGAATTTTGGAGGCAATAGTCAGTTTGAGGACTCTTAGGGTTCAACATGGACTTGTTGTCCACGCTTGTTCCCCGTTCCTGGTCTCAACGGATGTCAGGAAATAGCGCAGACCCCTTCATGACACGTCCTCGGGGCTGAGTTTCTAAAGATTCCCCAGGCGGGCTGGTCGAATATTAGCCATGGCAGGGGTCATGTTGGTGGCATACAGATGAAACTCTAACTAGCCAGGAAGAAGAGGAGAAGCTATCTTACTGTTGGGGATTCACCAGCGGCAGCTTGAGAGCATCAAACAGGCTGGCCTTGTGCCCATCGCATAGCCACCATGTTTTGGCGAGAAACCACTGCCCCCCCCCCGCCGACCCCTGTCCCCCTCCTCCCTGGGTGCCACAGTTAAGGGTCCAACCATAGCGCATGCTGAGATGGGTAGCTGAGACACTCACATCCCCTCCCCCCATAGTCCACGACCTAAGTGTGTAGCCACCCTGAGGAGCTGCTCCGGAAGACGACATCAGTCTGCAGTCACTGGGAGTGAGTCAGGACACAGCCTCCCAGGGTGGTGTGCCAATCTGTAGGCTGAGGCTGGTGCCCTGGCTCCACCACGCACACAGGCTGGGATGGGTCACCAGGGGCACTCATCCCACACTTCCTTGCGACTCAGTGGGCAGGAAGCAAATGTCAGCTTGGGGCCACTAAGCAACCCTGTCTCAGCACGGCTCACACCCCAACTGAGAGGGCCCAGCCCCGGCATGAGGAGTGAAGCCAGGCTCCATGTGGCCCACGGCTCCAGGAGCCAATGATGTCCCTTTGTCTGCCAGAGCCTCATTGATGAGCAGCTGAGCCACAAGGAGAAGCTGTATGTCCTGTCCTTCGGCACCAGCACCAGCGCCCTCTGGCCAGACCCCGTGGAAGTCAGCCCCTCCACGTGAGTATCTACCCGACCTTGGCCAGAATGTTTGCTTCTTCATTTTCCTCTCTATGTGGTAGTGTCTTTCGTGAATGAGCACAGTGCAAACCCAAGACCCCAACAGGTCAGTGAGTACAAAGAGTCAACTCACAGAGCGGAAACGCAGGGACCAGTAACCTTTGGAAAAGTGGCCAGCGTCGTGAGCAATCTACAAAATGAAAAGACAAGACAACCACAAGGTGCCATTTTTCTCTAGCCAACTAGCAAAGATAGTTTTGTTATTTTTAAGATAATACGTGTTCATTTTTAAAAATTCAAACAGCATGGAGGCGCCTGGGTGGCTCAGTCAGTTGAACGTCCAACTTCGGCTCAGGTCATGATTTCAGTTTGTGGGTTCATGCCCCGCTTCGGGCTCTGCACTGACAGCTCAGAGCCTAGAGCCTGCTTCAGGTTTTGCTGTCTCCCTCTCTCTCTGCCCCTCCCCTGCTTGTGCGGTCGCTCTCTCTCCCTCTCTCTCAAAAATAAACATTAAAAAAATTCAAACAGCATGAAGGATAAATAATAGAGTCTCTCTCACCTCCCAGTAACTGTTTCCTCTACCTACTTCCACACATACACGCATCAGTGTGCTTCTTCAAACAGGAGTGCGTTGCACTGTCTTGCACTTTGACTTTGCACTTAATCTTGCATAGCATTCTCTCTCAGTACACACAGATCTACCTTATTATTTTTAACATTATTTATTTAATGTTATTATTTTTTATTTATTTTTGAGAGAGATAATGAGAGTGTGTGAACACGTGCGAGCAGGGAAGGGGCAAAGAGAGAGGAAGAGAGAGAATCCCAAGCAGACTCTGCACTCACAGCGAGGAGCCAGACGTGGGGTTTGATCTCACAGACCACGAGATCATGACCTGAGCTGAAATCAGGAGTCGCACGCTTAACCAACTGAGCCATCCAGGCTCTCCCAACCTTACTCTTTTTTAATGGCTACATTAGTATACCACTGTAAATGTACTATGATTTAACTAGTCCTTTATTTGGAAGCTTCTAGTTTGGGGTTTTGGAGGGGAGCATAGAGGGGGGGAAAGGAAGATGTGTAAGAATTTCTACTTACTTATGCCAGTAAATAAAAATGTCTTTTCCATGAAGAGAAAATCCTTGATCACCTACCACATGTTAGGTGCGATGCTAAGCGCTTAGCATGAGCTATCTTACTTAATACTTAGGGCCAGCACTTGGAATAGGATTCTTATCTCCATTTTGCCAATGAAAAAACTGGGACTCGTGTTAGGGCACGTGCCCAAAGTGGCAGAGCCAGGATTGGCTGCCAAAGCCCAGAGCAGGTGACCTTGACCAGTCCTTCAAGTGTCTTCAGCAGAGAGAGGTCAGAGATACCTATCCCTCACTGAACTCTCGTGAACATGAAATGAGGGCACTCAGTGAATGAGAGTGGTTTTTTTGCTGTGGTTCCCACTCCAGTTAGACCCCACCTATGGGATGTTAGATCTGAAAGTTACCATGAGGTCATAGGCAAGAGCTTCTCAACTGCAGTCATTGCTGGATGACCCTGGTGATTTTTGTCACATCTCTGCCACGTGTACTATTTTAAAACATCAATACTACATGGATTATTGAAGGAAACTATCAGTACCATAATCACGAAGCCCATATCGCTTGCCGTAATTAGGATGCAGCCATAACAATAAATACAATGAAAGCAAACAAAACAATGATATTAAATTCTAACTTGAAACCTATCGGCCAGAGAAGGCAGTAGGCCTAGGATTTGCTTTCCCTTTGTTTATTTTTTTTTTTAAGTTTACTTATTTATTTTGAGAGAGAGAGAGAAAGAGAGGGAATCCCAAGCAGGCTCCACACTGTCAGTGCTTAACCCGATGCAGGGACTTGAACTCACGAACTGTGAGATCCAAAATCAAGAGTTGGATGCTCAACCGACTGAGCCACCCAGGCGCCTCTTTCCCTTTGTTTAAAAGGGAGACTCAACACTTAGCATAATGAAAGACAGGCTTACTAGCTCTGAGCTGAAGTTTTTTATTTTATTTTTGTTTTTCTTATTTTTCTTTCTTTACTTTTTTGGTCAAAGAGAAATGGAAAGAGCAGAACTCTCTCACTGGTACCATGTGAGGTATTTAATGGAGAAAGCACTGCTTCACATCTTCTTCCCTCTTAGGGCCGGAGTATATCCCAGTCCACGTGAGATGCGGCCACACAGCCACGGTGCCTCCTTTTGGAGTGCTCCTGGGGTCAGGGCATTCACTCTGCACTTGGAGTGGGGTTTGTGTGGCAGGATCGAGAAGGAACTTAGCCCAGACCCCCTGATGGGCAGAGTCGCTTGAACCTCAGGTTCTAGAGTCAGGCCTGGCTTGATATCCCAGTGTTGCCAGTTGCTTACAGTATCACCTTGGGCAAGTCCCAACTGGGTCTTCTCATCTATAAAATTGGAACGAAGGTATCCACCTCAAGAATTATTATTAGTCTGGGCACTTGGAGGCCGCAGTTGGTTAAGCATCCGACTCCTGATCTCGGCTCAGATCATGATCTCACAGTTCATGAGTTCAAGCCGCACATCAGACTCTGCGCTGATGGTGCAGAGCCCACTTGGGATTCTGTCTCTCTCTCCCCCTCTCTCTGCCCCTCCCCTGCTTGTGTGCTCGCTCTGTCTCTCTCTCTCTCTCTTTCAAAAAATAAATAAATGAATAAATAAATAAATGTTAAAAATTTATTTTTATTTATTTTTAATTTTTTTTGTTTATTTATTTTTGAAAGAGAGAAAGACAGAGCGTTAGCAGGGGAGGGGCAGAGAGAGAAGGAGACATGGAATCTGAAGCAGGCTCCAAGCCCTGAGCTGTCAATACAGAGCCCGACGCGGGGCTTGAACCCACGAGCCGTGAGATCATGACCTGAGCTGAAGTCAGATGCTTAACCGACTGAGCCACCCAGCACCCCTAAACTTAAAAAATTTAAAAAAAGAAAAGAATTATTGTTAGTCTGAAATGAGTTTGTGTTTGTGCTGAGCCTGGCACCCCGAAAGAGTACTGTGTTTAGGTGTCTGTTGTCTACACAGCCTCCAGGAACTCAAGCTCTGGGTGAAGAAGCTCCAGCCTGATGGGGGCAGCAATCTGCTACAAGCCCTGAGGAAAATCTTCACCCTGAAGGGACTGAATTCTCTGGTGATCATAATGGGCAGCTGGTAGGTCTCCTTTCCTATGTGGGTAACAGACCACATCAAGGGGGCTGGAGAACCAATCCATTGTTAGAGGAAAGACCGTCAAGCATGACTCTTCACACACGCTTGAGAGAAGGATTTCGTTCACAGGCCATCTGTCCACAGGTGTCAGGGCAGGGGGCAGCCAGGGCAGGCCAGACCTGCAGTCCACTCCTCCCCACACGTTCCCCAGGTGACCTGAAACACATGTGGTCAGTTCGATTTGGTAGATGTTCCCGTTTTCTCTGGATGGTCCTCAAAGTGATTTGACCTGGGGAACCCCGTTTTCTTCTGTCTTCTCCCCAGCCCAGATCAGCCTTCTGAAATTCTGTCCAACTACATCCAACAGTCCACTGTGGGACGGGACCTCATCACCCACATCATCACCTACAAATGCAACGATCAGGTGCCCCCTGTAAGTACTGGGATTCTCCAATGTTTCCCTTGGATTGGCCATAGGGAGTTAGCTGGGCCAGCTCTGGGGGCTCCGTGCATGGACAGGGACCCCCTCCCAAACTACGGCCCAGAACACAACTCTCCTTGTACCTAATTCTCCCTTTGGGCAGTTGGGAGGCTCAGTCAAGGAGAAGGCTTGTCAGACTACTGGCGTTGCCCTATGGAGAGCTGACCCTGTCTCCCTCCCTACAGGCTGTCCTAAAGAACCTTGCAGAAGCTCTTGGGGGCTACTACCACTGCTATAGCACAGAGACGGAGGTAAGCCCTTCTGTCAACACGCGGTGTCCCTCTCCTCCCTCCCTGCCTGGCTCCAAGGCTGTTTCTGGGGGATCTGTACTTGCTTCCCTCCCCCACCACCATGCTCAGTATAATCAGGTTAAGATGAATATGTGGGAATAGCAGGGACAGCATGAAGTCACAGGAGATCCTTTGCTCAGCACGCGCGATGAGTTGATTGTGCACCAGTGTGCCTAGAGGCCTTTTAAAGCATTGCCGGTAGAATCCCGAATCTCTATCCAGTCGACAACAATGTGGGCCCTACTCCACCTCTGCTCCCATCAAAGCTGTGAGTCTGAAACAGTTGTCTCAGTTCTTTCTCCAAGTACATCCCTGCTACTGCAGGGTCAACTGTGAGTGAGCCATCAGTTCTGTACCAATCCGTCCGTTGGTGCCACCTGTGTCCACAATGGAGGTAACAATTAGCAAATGTGTATGGAGCCATTTGGCGGATTGAAAATCCAACTGTCTGTTCAGCTAACAGGCTGTGTCTTGCCTGTAACCATGAATAGCCATAAGCAAACGAATATTTGCATCTCACAGTGTTCGAGTGTCGCCATGTCTAGCATTTAACACCAAGGAGCCAGGGTCAGGCAACATTTTCCTTGGGTAACACCCCTTCTGTTTATGTCATTTCTGTCATTTTCCAGACTCTGTTTTTTTGAGGCCATGGACTACAGGGGCTAGGACGGTACAGTAAATGAATGAAACTGGCTGATTTAAGAGATCTTTTATCTTGGGGCGCCTGGCTAGCTCAGTTGGTGGAGCATGTGACTCTTGATCGGAGGGTTGTGAGTTCAAGTCCCATGTTGGGTGTAGAGATTACTTAAAAATAAAATCTTAAAAAAAAAAATAGAGGGGTGCCTGGGTAGCTCAATCGGTTAAGTGTCCAACTCTTGATTTTGACTCAGGTCATGATCTCACAGTTTGTCAGATGGAGCCCTGTGTCAGGCGCTTGCACTCTCTGAACAAACAAATAAACAAACAAACTTAAAAATAAATTCCTTTATCTTAAAACCTGTAGCCCTCTTGGCTTCTCTGTTGTTTTTCTGCCCTTGAGAGAGATATGGCTACAACAAATTTCATTGCCTTCTTCTTTTTTTTTTTAAGTTTATTTATTTTTGAGAGAGGGAGACAGAGGGAGAGAGAATCCCAAGCTGGCTCCACGCTGTTAGCACAGAACTCGATGTGGGGCTTGATCTCAGGCACTGTGAGATCATGACCTGAGCTGAAATCAAGAATAGGAGGTTTAACCAACTAAGCCGCTGAGGCACCCCTGTCTTCTTTTAATATGAGCAAAACAAAGGTAGAAGGATAACAAAACCCTACAGCTGACTCCGATGGAGTGTGGGGGGCGGGGAGCAGAGAGTGTGTGGGGCTCGGAGGACTAGGCAGCACATGCCCCGTCTAGAGAGGTGCCTCTGCTCAGCCCCAGCCCGCTGTTGCTCTGGAGGAATGTGACCCCAGTGCCGCCAGGTCTTGGGATTTTTCAAGAGCTGGAAATCGGGATTTGTGTGTATGTGTGACTCCTTTACATTTTTTTAAAACTGGAGGTGAAATTCACATAACATCAAGTGAACCACTTTAAAGTGAACCATTAAGGGTACTTAGGGGGCTCAGTCAGTTGAGTGTCCAACTCTTGATTTTGGCTCAGGTCATGATCTCACAGTTCATGAGTTCGAGCTCCACATCAGGCTCCATGCTGACAGTGCAGAGCTTGCTTGGGATTCTCTCTCCCTGTCTCTCTGCGCTTCTCCTGCTCTCGTTCTCTCTCAAAATAAATAAATAAACTTAAAAAAAAATAAAGTGAACAATTAGTATTTTCACTATGTTGTGCAACCACCAACTTTATCCAGTTCCAAAACATTTTCATCCCCCCCAGAAGAAAATTCTGTACCCATTAAGCAGTTCCTCCCTCTTTCCCCTCCCCCACAGCCCTCTGGAAACTACCAATCTGCTTCCCATCTCTATGGATTCACCTATTCTGGATATTTCAACGTTTTTTTTTTTTTTTTTTTTTTTTTTTTTTTTGGGACAGAGAGAGACAGAGCATGAACGGGGGAGGGGCAGAGAGAGAGGGAGACACAGAATCGGAAACAGGCTCCAGGCTCCGAGCCATCAGCCCAGAGCCTGATGCGGGGCTCGAACTCACGGACCGCGAGATCGTGACCTGGCTGAAGTCGGACGCTTACCTGACTGTGCCACCCAGGCGCCCCTATTCTGGATATTTCATATAAATGGAATCATATACCTTTTGTATTTGTCTTTCAGTTAGCATAATATTTTCTTTTTTTTTTTTATTTTTGAGAGTGAGAAAGAGTGTGAGCGGGGGAGGGGCAGAGAGAGAGGCAGAGAGAGAGGCAGACACAGAATCGGAAGCAGGCTCCAGGTTATGGGCTTTCGCACAAAGCCCGATGCAGGGCTCAAACCCATGAACCATGAGATCATGCCCAGAGCCAAAGTCAGAAGCTTAACCAACTGAGCCACCCAGGCACCCCTGCTTAGTGTAATGCTTTCAGGGTTCATCTATGTTGTAGCTTGTCTCAGAGCTTCATTCTTTTTCGTGGTTGAAGAATATTCCATTTTCTAGATGTACCACCTTTTGTTAATGCATCAGTTGATGGACATGTGGGTTGTCTCCACCCTTGGGCTGTTGTGAACTGCTGTGAACATTGGTGTACAAGTCTCTTGAGTTCCTGTTCTCAATAATTTGGGGTTATAGGCCTACAAGTGGAAATGCTGGGTTATGTGGTATTTCTGTGTCCGATTCTTTGAGGAAGTGCCAAACTGGTTTCCACAGAAGCTGCACCATTTTACATCCCTACCAGCAGTGCACAGGGCTCCAACTCTCCACATCCTCACCAATGCTTACTCAAGTCCTCTTTAAATTACGTTTATGGCCAACCCAGTGGGTGTAAAGTGTTTCTTCGTATCTTTAAGGTTGGAAAACCCTTCAGTTATTTAAAAATACTTCAGGGGTGCCTGGGTGGCTCAGTTGGTTAAGCTTCCAACTTTGGCTCAGGTCATGATCTCGAGGTATGTGAGTTTGAGCCCTGCATCGGGCTCTGTGCTGCTAGCCTGGAGCCTGCTTCAGAGTCTGTGTCTCCCTCTCTCTGTCCCTCCCCTGCTCACACTCTGTCTCTCTCTCTCTCTCAAAAATGAACATAAAAAAAATTAAAAAAAAATAAAAATGCTGCAGACCAATACCATAGAAATGGAACACAACACATTTGCAGGCTGTATCTAACACATGGACCCTAGTTTATCTTATTTTTTAAAGTTTATATACTTATTTTCAGAGAGAGAGCACACAAGTGGGGAAGGGGCAGAGAGAGAGAGGAAGAGAGAGAGAATCCCAAGCACTGCACTGGTGGTACAGAGCCCATTAGAGGGCTCGAATTCATGAGCCACAAGATTATGACCTAAGCTGAAGTCAGACCCTTAACTGACTGAGCCATCCAGGCACCCCAATGGACCCTACTTGATAACGTCTGGTTTAAACAATCTGACACTTAGCTTTGGGAAATTACATGGCTGCTTGACCTGCCTTGGCCATTGCTAGTAGCCAAATGACCTCTAATAGCTGATTACTCCTGCTACCCCCAGGTCTATACCAGTTGGGACATGGACCAGCTCCTGGCAGAAATCCAGAAGGCCCAGAGCCTCCTGAGCCACATCCAAGCCTTGCGCAACAGGACCCCCTATGAGGAGCTAACGGGCATGATGAAGGAGGTAGGTGGTGTAGGTGAAGATTTTGGAACTGGCCTCACTCCATTCTCCTTTCTCACCCGTCTCCCTGAGGGCATGGCTGCCAAGGCCCCCATGTGCTAAAGAAAAACAAGGCAAAGCCGTGCCCTCTGCTGTACCTGACACCCCTGAGCCGGGTGGGCCTTCCACTGTGCTGGAAGGATCCTGATGGATTTTCTAGCTGAAAAATTGATTTCAGAGAAAGGCCAGCAGGCTCCTGCCACCCTTCCCATCTATCACTGTCCCCTCCCTTCACCCCAATTTGGAGAAGGACAGAAACCTCAGCCACACTGAGTGGGCCATCTTGAAGATAGTCTTCGGCACCCAGCACTTCATTCAGGGCAAACGTCCCTGCCTGGTGACTCCACTAATGTAACATCAGTAAAGTAACGCAGCCAGCTCATGGACGCAGCACCATAAAAGGTATGAGCTGCTGAGGGACGCCTGGCTGGCTCAGTCAGAGGAGCGTGCGACTCTTGATCTCAGGGTTATGAGATCGGGCCCCATGTTGGGTGTAGAGATTACTTAAATAAATAAAACTTAAAAAAAAAGCAATGAGCTGTTTAGACTGTGCAGAAACTTAACTGTGAACAGAAGGCACGGAGAATGCATTTATCGCTTCACCAAATGAACATGTGGCTGTGTCATAGAAGACATCTTGGCCTGGTTGGACACAATAGAAGAAACACAGCACCTAGAAACTGGAACCTTACATTTTAGCTCCAGCTTTTCTATTTAGTCTCTATAAATCATAACAGCTATTCGTATTATAGTTAGAATAACTCTCTACAGAGTGCCCATTCTAAGATAGGCACCATGCTTAACTCTTTAAATGTCTTATTTTATTTTAAAAACAACAGTCTGCTGCAGATGTATTATTATCCCCATTTTACTGATGAGGAAACTGAACTTACAAGGCTAAATAATTTGCCTCAGACCCGAGAGATTAGAGACAGATCAAGTTTGAATTAAACCCACATCTGGGGCGCCTGGGTGGCGCAGTCGGTTAAGCGTCCGACTTCAGCCAGGTCACGATCTCGCGGTCCGTGAGTTCGAGCCCCGCGTTGGGCTCTGGGCTGATGGCTCGGAGCCTGGAGCCTGTTTCCGATTCTGTGTCTCCCTCTCTCTCTGCCCCTCCCCCGTTCATGCTCTGTCTCTCTCTGTCCCAAAAATAAATAAAAAACGTTGAAAAAAAATTAAAAAAAAAAACAACCCACGTCTGTCTGACACCACAACCTTTCCAGGAGTTTCCCAAAATGCAATACATGCATTACTTACGGTTTGCAAGGTACATGGTTTAATTTTTCTAATATGTATTTAAAACAAGCTCATTATTGTTGTAATACATCTTCTTTCTAAAATTATTTAGGTACAAAAAGGGAATTAATTTTTTAAATGAAATCCAATTAATAATTTAAAGGCTTTAATATTACATATTTGATTTATTTCATTCTTTAAAAAGATTTTTTAATGTTTATTTTATTTTTGAGAGAGAGAGAGAGAGAGAGAGAGCATGCACATGTGTGAGCTGGGGAGGGGCAGAGAGAGAGAGAGAGAGACAGAGGATCCAAAGTAGGCTCTGCACTGACAGCAGATGCGGGGTTCGAACCCACAGAACCATCACAGAACTGTGAGATCATAACCTGAGCCGAAGTCAGACACTTAACCAACTGAGCCACTCAGGCACCCAAAAGAGTTAATTTTTAAAAATAATCTCTAGGGGCTCCTGGGTGGCTCAGTCGGTTAAGCGTCCGACTTGGGCTCAGGTCATGATCTCGCAGTTTGTGGGTTCGAGTCCTGCGTCGGGCTCTGTGCTGACAGCTCAGAGCCTGGAGCCTGCTTCTGATTCTGTGTCTTCCTCTCTCTGCCCGTCCCCTGTTCACACTCATTAAAATAAATAAATAAATAAATAAATAAATAAATAAATAAATAAATAAATAAATAAATTTAAAATAATCTCTCCACCCAGTGTAGGGCTCCAACTCACAACTCCAAAATCAAGAGTCACATGCTCTACTGACTAAGCCACCCAGGTGCCCCCATGGTTGATTTATTTATTTATTTATTTATTTATTTATTTTATTTTATTTTATTTATTTTTTTTTTTAACGTTTATTTATTTTTGAGACAGAGAGAGACAGAGCATGAACAGGGGAGGGGCAGAGAGAGAGGGAGACACAGAATCTGAAACAGGCTCCAGGCTCTGAGCAGTCAGCACAGAGCCCGACGCGGGGCTCGAACTCACGGGCGGCGAGATCATGACCTGAGCCGAAGTCGGACGCTTAACCAACCAAGCCACCCAGGCGCCCCGGTTGATTTATTTTTTAAAAAATTCTAGAGGCACCTGGCTACCTCAGTCAGTGGAGCTTGCCACTCTTGATCTCGGGGTTGTGAGTTTGAGCCCCACATTAGGTGTAGAGATTACTTTAAAATAAATTTTTTAAAAAAATTCTAAACAGTACAGTGGTACTCAGATACAGCAAAATTCATGAAGGCAGTGCTCAAGTGTCCAAAGTTTGGGAATTGCTGTGTCTTATTTATATATGAGTTATGACTTAATATCTCAGAACCTCAGGTTTTCAGTTTGTAAATGTGGGTAAGGGGAAGCTGGGCTAGATCAGGGCTCCTGAAATGATCTGGTGTAGGAGTTACTTTTTACTTCTTCAAAGCCTTGTGTTAGGAGCCCACGGAAGGGCCATCTGTCATCTTGAAGTCCAAGGTGCCAATCTTGATGGTAAGGGTGGGGATGGGGCCAAGAGGATGGACAAATCAAAGAGGAAGCAAATTGCTGGGGACATCTTCTTACTCTGGAAATTCTAGCAATCTCCAGAGAAGGGGGTGGGGATGGTGGGAGGGGAAGGCAGAATTGCCTTAATTTGCCAGGTAATATTTTCAGATGCTCCACTTAGGGGAATGGGGTGGGTCGGGGAGACTAGGGATTCCAAGCTCTAAAATGTGATTTTGTAATGAGGGCTTTTAAATTTAATTTAGATTTCCACAGAGATTGCAAAAGGGCCACTCACAGGTCTCTTGCCTAAACCCCCAAAGCATGAGGGTCCCCTCACAATTGAGTTCCCAAACTTGGAGAAGACTTCTGCAGAATGGCTAAAGATCAATGGCCTAAAAGGTAAGTCCCCAGTGAGGGCAGAACCCAGGACTCAGGTGACTAACTAAAAGTCATGAATCCTCTGGGGCTCCAAGGGTTGTATCTCACACCCCACTATTTATTTTTACAGCCAGAAAACTAAGCCTTTATCAGGTTCTGGCACCCAATGCATTCTCTCCCGTGGAGGAATTTGTGCCTATTCTCCAGAAAACAGTATCTTCATCTATCTATGAGGTAACTCAGAGTCAGAGTTCTCTCCAGTCTTCTGCAGGGGGGCGCTTTTGTGACATTTCCCTTCTTAAATGTTCAAGAAATAAGAGTAATAAGTCAGATCACAGGGAGTAGGGGTCTAAAGGTCTGTAGTACGTTGTAAGCTTTCCACCCAGGACTGTAGAATTCTCATCAGATCTATCCCAGTTGCTATTTTGCAAAGATTTGAAAAATGGACTTGGGAGATGGGATAAGAGGGAGCAAGTCAGGTACTATAGTTACCTCCTCCTTGAAGGTTTTCCTCTGTGCACTCAGAACACACTCACTTTCCTTGTATCCTCACTGTACCTGGTACAGCTTCTGCTCCAGCTCTTATAATGTGTTAATATGTGTACTTGTTATGTGTCTAAACCCCCAATGGCATATGAGCCTTTAAAAGAACAAACTCTTGAGGTGCCTGGGTGGCTCATTCAGCTGAGAGTCTGACTTCAGCTCAGGTCATGATCTCATGAGTTCGAGCCCCACATTGGGCTCTGTGCTGACAGCTCAGAGCCTGGAGCCTGCTTCAGATTCTGTGTCTCCCTCTCTCTCTGCCCCTCCCCCACTTGTGCTCTCTTTCTCTCTCTCAAAAATAAATAATAAAAAAAAAACATTAACCAAAAGAACAAACTCTGTTCTCCAACCCTGTATCCCCATTATCTAGTACAACTAAGCAGTCAATGAATATTTCCCAGATGGCTAACTGGGTGGAAGGAAGGATAGAAAAAAGAAGGAAAAGAATGAATGGATGGATAGAAAGAAATGGTGATGATAAATGAATAGATAAAAGGATGGATGGATGTTTGGTTGGTTGGTTGGTTGGTTGGTTGGATGAATGGATGGATGGGTGATGGGTGGATGGATGGATGGATGGATGGATGGAAATGTAAACTTCCATATGGAAGTATGGAAAGGGAAAAGTAGAAGGATGAATGACAGAATTAAAAATGGTGAAAGGATTAAAGTACAACGAAAGGATGGAGAAATTGAAGGACAGAATAATAGGTAAAGAGAAACATCAATGGAAAGATGGAAGAATGAAAGGGAAGTGGGATAGATAATTGTAGCAGTGGATTGATGAATGACCAGGTGGTCATCCATCTTGGCAGAGGATGAAAAATTAGACAACTTGGCAGAGGACGAAAAATTAGATTTTCAAAGGGTCCATGAAGGTCTATCTGGGTTTCTAAGCCTATGAGCCCATGGCCAGTATGTTTCAAGGTCTCCAACTATCCTATTACAAAACTTCCAGCCATATCTTGTAATCAGGACCCTGCTGTTTGTAAGAGCCTCCCCAGAAGGGAGCCTGGCTAGCTGTCAGGTATGGTGCACTCAGGGACCACTGTCCTGAAGGACTTCTGTCACCAGCTCCAGGCATGGCAATGACTAGGGAGGCATAACCCACCCCCAGATGTGCTCAAAGCCCACTTCCCTCTTATGCATCTGATTTGGAGAGCCCAGCACCCAAATTAAACTTACAGTCATTCCCCACATGTGCTCTGTTCACCTGCTGCCCATCCTGGCAACACCTGAATGCAGAAGGCAATGGTACAATTTGAATGGCATGACGGGACAGTGAAGAATGTTCATGTGGATCCGCCCTTCCTCTATGAGTACCAGGTTAGTAATGGGTCCAATAGGTCAGAATATGTGGTATGAGAAGAGAGAATGTGAGGAAGGCACCATGGAATGTGGAGACCCAAAACCATTGACTGAACTCCCTCTTATAAACAGAAACTGTTCTCTGCCTCCAGGCACCGCTGGAGCTTTCTACACTTGTTTCCCAGGGAGGAACCTGTCAAACAAAAGTCTCTAATCTTTTGGGGGCAAGATCTACTTCCTCTCCCATCTGAGGCAATGAAATATTTGAACTTCCTGGTCTTGTGGCAGACTCATCAATGATTTAGTGGAATGTTTATACTGCCTGGATACCCATGACCTTGACACCTCATTCTCAGAAGCCAACCTTCTCCACACAGACCCTTTAACCAGCCATCCTTTGATCTGTCACTCACTCTGTGGCCTGTGGGTTTACAGAAACAGCTCAGCAGAGCTATGCGGATGTATGAGAGGCGGATCGAGTGGCTCTCCTTGGCCAGCAGAAGAATCTGGGGCACCGTCTGTGAAAAAAGGTACCTTCCCTCAAAGTAGTGTTCTTGTCCTTTGTGAGTCTGGTGTGTGACATACACACTCATCCAGCTCATGAATTCCCTGTTGGTAGCATCAGAAACCACCACTTAGATAAGGATCAACAATCACTCAGCAGAATCCTTGGAGGAAAAAGTCACCACTACCATCATCAATATCAATAATTGTGTATCATCGTTGTGTCTACTTAGGATTCTTTCAGTTAAAAAGCCACAGAAACTAAATGCAAATTGGCTTAAACAAAACAGAGAAGTCTGGTTAAGGTAACTGAAAATTCTAAAATAGATTTGATTGCTGTCTTCAGGTATGGCTCCATCCAGGGGTTCACGTGTGTCAGGAATCTTTCTCCGTCTCTCGGCTCTACTTCCTTCCCTTTTGGCTTTGTTTTCAGGCAGGCTTTACCCATCCAGGTAGCAGGATAGCCACCTGAAACTCCTGGCTTGCTTTCTACCAGTTTAGCACTCCCAGGCTTGGAGTGGGGGTCCATCGATGGGCTATTCAACTCTGGCCTGGGAGGTATGATGTTCTAATTGCCAGAAGTCAAATGCCCACCCTTCAAGCTTAGGGTGGTTCTGTTTCACCCAATTCAAATGGCCTGAAAGAGGCAGAGGAGTTTTCCAAAGGAAAATCAAGATGCTGTCGTGATAGGAGGTAATAGATTCTGCGTAGGGAGAAACAGTTGGCAACCATGATAGCTATCCTTACCGTTCCATACCTTATTGGATGCATTCCCACTTACAAAGTACTATACTATTCAGTCATTTAATTCTCAAAACTAACCTAGTTCCTAGTTAAATATATGAAGGATCAGAGAGGTTTTGTGACTTGCCTAAGTCACACAGGAAGTGGAACTCTGACTCTAAATCCAGAGGATTTGCTCCTGCTATCCATAACTGCTGTCTCAAAATGAGAGTAGAGGGTGGAGTTGGGAAATGATTTGAGGTCGTGAAAGAAGACCAGATGGGGCTAAGGATCTTAAAACAGAGAAAGGTCACAAAAAGATGCATTTATTTCCCCAGAGGCTCAGATACACCTAATTCCCCATCTAATTTGCTTACCTTGTTTCTGTTTCCCCTACGGAGACCCCAATCTAGAATAATATTGAATGCTAGGGCTTTAAAGCAGGGAAATGACTGCTTTCCAGGCATCCCCCACCCCTTAAACCATCTCCACCCTGATGTGACTTTACTCCATGATGGGAGCCCCTGGGAGAGAAGCTTCCATGATCCCCTTAGTCTACTGTTGTAAACCCACTCCTATTGACCTCACACCATGGAAAAGATTTTGGCCAGCTGTAAGTTTGGCATGTAGAATTCCCCTGGAAAAAACTTTAAATAGTAAAATGGAACAAAATAAACATTATCTGAGAGATTCGGTTCTCTTCTTAAAGCTTGTGTTTCTTTTTAGGGTGGTTATACTGCTGGATATCTCTGTGACCAATTCCATGTACATTATTCATATCCAGCACTCACTGCGGCTTCTGCTGGAGGAGCAGTTGTCCAACAAGGACTGCTTCAACCTCATCGCGTAGGCTCCTAGGTCCCGGTGGGGGGCTGGGGGCAGGGGGCAGGGGGCACGGGTGCTCTGTGCCACTGCTGGGCTGAGGTTCCCGGCAGGTGGCTGGATGACAGATGTTACCAGCACCCAGCATCCTAGGATGGCCATCAGCTTATCTGATTTGAATCATCTTGTTTGGGGTACTGAATAATTAAATGGTTGCAGGACAGTCCCACTGGGGCGAAGGTGTAAGTGGCCCCAAAACACACAGCTTGATCAGCCAAGATAAAGTAACTCAGCCCATTGCCCCATTTGGATTCTGAGCTGATAAACATGAAAGAGAAAAAGAAGGGCCCCGGGCATGCCCCAGTCTCGGTACATGTCTAGCAAGACCTAATATGCCAAACGTTTAGGATTCCAATCCCAAATGTTAATTATATAGACTTATATATATAATTATATATGTTTAAATTATGTGTAACTATATAATATATAATCCTATATATTTAAATGATATATATAAATAATTTGATATATACTTTAAAATATCAATATTATATATAAAATAGACATATTTTTAAACATATTTATTTATTTTAAGAGAGAGAAAGAGGGGCGCCTGGGTGGCTCAGTCGGTTAAGCGGCCGACTTCGGCTCAGGTCATGATCTCGCAGTCCGTGAGTTCAAGCCCCGTGTCGGGCTCTGTGCTGACAGCCTGGAGCCTGTTTCAGATTCTGTGTCTTCCTCTCTCTGACCCTCCCCTGTTCATGTTCTGTCTCTCCCTGTCTCAAAAATAAGTAAAACGTTAAAAAAAAAAAAAAAAAAAAAAAAGAGAGAAAGAGTAAGCAGGGGAGGGGCAGAGAGACAGAAGGAGAGAGGGAGAATTCCAAACAGACTCTATGCTGTCAGCACAGAGCTCAATGCAGGACTCGATCTCACGAACCATGACCTCAGGGCCACGACCTGAGCCAAGATCAAGAGTCAGATGCTTTAACCTACTAAGCCACCCAGGTGCCCTTAAAATATATATTTAAAAAAAATTTTTTTTTTAATTTTTTTTAATGTTTATTTATTTTTGAGAGAGACAGAGACAGAATGCAAGTGGGTTAGGGGCAGAGAGAGGGAGAAACAGAATCCAAAGCAGGCTCTAGGCTCTGAGCCATCAGCACAGAACCCGATGTGGGGCTCGAACCCACAGAGCTGTGAGATCATGACCTGAGCCAAAGTCAGGCGCTCAACCTACTGAGCCACCCAGGCGCCCTGAAAAACATTTTTTTTTAACATTTGTTCAATTTTGAGAGACAGAGCATGAGCAAAGGAGGGGCAGAGAGAGAGGAAGACACAGAATCCGAAGCAGGCTCCAGGCTCTGAGCTGTTGGCCCAGAGCCCAGCGCAGGGCTCGAACTCATAAACTGTGAAATCATGACCTGAGCCAAAGTCAGATGCTCAACTGACTGAGCAACCCAGGTGCCCCCATATATATTTTAAAAATTATATACAACTGGGGTGCCTGGCTGATTCAGTCAGTGGAGCATACAACTCTTGATCTTGGGGTTGTGGGTTTGAGCCTCACATTGAATGTAGAGATTACTTAATAAAATCTTAAAGAAAATTATATGTAACTATATATAACTTAAATTATATGCAGTTATATATATAGTTATATAAATTAACTATATGTATGTATAGTTATATATATAATTTAAATTACAACTATATATACATATATTTAAATTATGTATTATATATAGTCACATCTAATTTATATATATAGTTATATATAATTCAAATATATATATAGTTTTATATATTTATTTTAATGGCATACCTTTTTCACTAATTAGGGGACAAAGAAAAGGAACCCACTTGAACTATACATTTTTGTATCACTTCATATCAAATAGGGAGTATTTTTTTTTTAATGTTTATTAAATTTGAGAGAGAGAGAGAGCGTGAACAGGGAAGGGGCGAGAGAGAGAGAGAGAGAGAGAGAGAGAGACAGAATCCAAAGCAGGCTCTGGGCACCAAGCTGTCAGTGAAGAGCCTGATGCGGGGCTCAAACTCAGGAACTGTAAGATCATGACCTGAGCTGAGATCAGATGCTTAACTGACTGAGCCACCCAGGTGCCTCTCAAATAGAGAGTATTCTAAATCAATTAAGACAGTGGTTAATATTATATATTATTCTGTACCAGAGCCTAATCTTTTTCTAATAAATGTTACAGAAAAAAATGCTTAGAGATACATATTAGGCAATGTTTTCATTAATTTATCCATCCATTCATTCAACAAACTTTTATTGAAAGGCTGCTCTGTGCCAATCACTACGCTCAGCATTGGGGATACAGAAGTGCATACACATAATACCTGTTCTCAAGGAACTTGGGGTCTAGTAGAGGGAGACAGACATGTTAAGAAATAAGTGTTATTAACTGTTTTCTACAGAAATAGGTAGAAGGCAGGATCAGACCATCCTGCCTGAGCAGAGTTAGGTCAGAAAATATTCACAGAGGAAGTGACACTTTTGCCAAGTCTTATCAAATGAGCAGGTGTTTGCCTAGCACATGTGAATGATGGGGGCAGTGGGGAGGAAAGGCATTTTTGGCAAAGGGAACAACATGAGGCATACAGGTGTTGGAACTGTGGAACGTTGTATATTGTGTTGGAATGGAGACTATGGAAATTTGGGGGCCATCAGGGAGTTCAGTAGGTTACAGGGTGAGAAAGAGAGATTGTGCATGACAGAATAAAACAGGTGATGGAGAATTTATACATAGAAGATGTGCTCAGGAGCTTTTGTACTACAGGACATATAGGCATTAAAGGATTTTAAGCAAGGTCATAAGATGAGCGGATCTTGAATGCTCAAGTCACAGTGCGAAAGACGCATTAAAGGGATGGAGGCCATTTGGACCGCTCCAGTGGTCTGCACTAGTGTGGAGTAGGCTTGAACTGTTGGCCATGGTGATGGAGGAAGGGATGCGTGTGAGAGCCATTGCAGAGTTAGAATCCGCAAAGCGTTGTTACCATGTGGCTATAGAGGGTGAGAGAACAGTGAAGAGAGGATAGCCCAGATGGAGCAGATCTTGGAAGTAGAAGATAGTTTTGACCAAGTAGAGTTGGAGATTTCCAAGAGGAGATGTCCTTGTAGGGGTTCCATTGAGGAGTGCTAGCCAGGAAGCACAGGAAGCAAGCCATCAATATTCTGGTTATGTGGTTCCACACACAGAAGTGCATGAATTGCACCTGTGGAGATGTGAAGGTGAGAGAGGACAACCAAAGACAGAACTGATAAGGCACTGACATTTGGAGGGAACCACCAGAGAAACACAGGAGAAGAGCAGCAGAGAGGTAGGAGGAAAACGAGGAGAGAGTAGTATTGAGAAGCAAGGTCTCAGAAAGAAACAGAGTTTGATCCTGCAGAAGAAAAGCAGGAAGGGGAAGAATGAAGGAATCTACTGAATTTGACAGTAAAGCTCACTGGTAACAAAACAATGAGATATAGGATTTTGGAATTCAGTTTGGCAACTGAATATTTAAAAGGTTTAAAATAATAACAGTGCCCAGTGCTGGTGATGATGCAGTAAGAAGGGCACTCGTGGAAACTGTCAGTAGAAGTGTAATTTGGTATAGCCCTTGTATTAAATTTTTAAGTATATATTCTTCATTCCTTCAATTAAACCTTTATATATTATCTGAAGGGAATACAAAGCCAAGTGTACAGAGATAACCATGCTGGGTTGTTCAGTACAGAGTCTAACACAGATAAACCTGGAAACAAACTGCATGACCCTTGGAAAAATTGGTAAAACAATCCTGACAGTGCAACTATTCAAAAGAATGAGGGAGAGTTACATGTGTGCATTTAGAAAAATGTCCTCCGTAAGTCCCAACGAAAGGGAACAGGTAGATTACAAATAGTATGTACTGTATAATTCCATTTCTGTAAATATATATTTACCTCTTCTGTGTTTTTTTTTAAAGTATAGTTGACACATAATGTTATTTAGTTTCAGGGGTACAACTCAGTGATTTGACAAGTTTTACACATTTATTTTTTAAATTTAGTTTAAAGATTTTATTTATTTATAAGTAATCTCTACACCCATCATGGGGCTCGAACTTACAACTGAGATCAAGAGTCGCATGCTCTACAGACTGAACCAGCCAGGCACACCTATGCTTCTTTTTTTTTTAATCTGAAAGAATATAGAGTAAAAAGTTAACAGAATTTTTTTCTGAGGAATAAAATTGGACAAATTTTCACTCTCTGGATGTTGTTAAAATTTTTATCCAGTTGTAATAGAGGATTTATTATCCAACTAAAATACATATTTTCATGAGGGGGAAGAAGGTCATTGGTTTTATTTTAAGTTTTATTTGTTTATTTTGAGAGAGAGAGAGAGAAAGAGAAAGTGTGCAAGGGGCGGTGTGGGTGAGAGAGAATTTGAGAGAGAGAATCTGAAGCAGGCTCCGCTCTGTCGGCGTGCTGAAGAGGCAGTGCTCCATCTCAGGATGGTGAGATCATGACCAAGGTCATTGTTAATATTTGCCAGAGAACCTTCCAGAAGCTTGACTGCAGTGGGTTGAGGAGTAAGGAGATGCTGCGACATTGTTTTTCCAGGGAGCCCGTCCATACATACAAAAGAGAAGTGGCTAATAGAGAGTCCCTGGTAGAAAGAGGAAGTTATTTTTGAGAATGGACAGGCTTGGGGTGCCTGGGTGGCTCAGTTGGTTAAGTGTGTCTGACTCGTGGTTTCAGCTCACGTCATGATCTCGTGGTTCATGGGTTCCAGCCCTGCATCAGGTTCTGTGCTGACAGTGCAGAGCCTGCCTGGGATTCTCTCTCTCTCTCAAAATAAAGAAATAAACTTAAAAAAAAAAAAAAAAAGAATAGGCTTGAACATTCACAGAGACAAGGGGGAAGAGTGGAATAGAGAGGAGGAAGGAGTTTGAGGGGGAGGGAGACGTCTGTGGGCAGGTCTCAAAAGATCAGGTAGAAGACTTAATCTTGAGCTAGAAAAAGGATTGCCTTTGAGAAAGGCAACCAGTCCTCTTCTCAAGGATTTAAATTCTGCCTCATGGGAAAATGAGATGATGCATTTTTTTTTTCTTAATTAAAAACTATCATGCAGACAGAGTGAAAAAAATGAGTTATGGGGCTGAATCAGTGCTAGGGGGACTTAAAAAGGGGGAAATGACTCTCTCCTTTGGGGGTGGGGAGTTCGCCCAGAGAAGGGAGCTGGTGTCAGAAAGGAACCCTGGCCATAGCTGGTCCTGGCTCTGTGTCTCCACTGAGAGCCCCTCAGCTCTGCTCATACCGGGAACGTACTGTGACACGTCAGGACCAGCAAGGAAATCTGGTGGCTGGCCCAGGCCAGGGACATCCTAGCATTTTTCGGTGTAGTCAGAATTTTGCTCCCCAAAAAGACCTGGGAGCCCAAAGACCTGGGGTGTAGAGTGGCCAGATCTCCTGCTTAAGAACACACCCTCTTTCCTTCCCCGCCAAGGTTTGGAAGCACAATAGAAAGCTGGAGGCCAGAGATGGTTGCCGTGAACCATGAAAACTTGCAGAGCGCCTGGCGGTAGGTGACTGTCAGAGGCACCTGCTGTGTCTCAGGGCGGCCTCTGCGGTGCTGTTTTCTCTGTCCCCCTCTCCACCAGAATCCCCGACCTCCCTCCGAGGCCTCACAGCCAGCCTCCCTCAGCAAGGCCCTCCTTGCCTCCTAGGTGGGCCCTGACTCTGCAGTGTCACGGCAGCAGGAACGTCCTCAGTGCCCTGCGGAAGGCTGTGGAAGTGGATTTCAACGACAAAGACGGTCACCAATCTCAGGGCATCTACCTCTTCACGGGGGGCATCCCTGACCAGGACGTGGTGGGTAGGCCTCGTCCTGGGCATCCTTCCTGACCCCACATCTTCCCCTAGGTGAACGCCTAGAGACAGGTTTCCCCAGCATGATTTTCCAAACTAGATTGATTTTATGTATTTATGTATTTATTTATTTATTATTTTTAATTTTTTTAAAATTTATTTATTTTTTATTTATTTATTTTATTTATTTTTTAAAGTTTATTATTTAAAATTTTTTTTTAAGTGTATTTATATTTTGAAAGAGAGAGAGAGAGCAGAGAAGGGGCAGAGAGAGAGAGGGAGAGAGAGAATCCCAAGCAGACTCCACAAACCATGAGATCACGACCTGGGCCGAAACCAAGAGTCAGACACGTAACCAACTGAGCCTCCCAGGCCCTGCCCCCCCCCCCCCCCCCCGCAAAGTAGATTTTAATGTGCAGAAAAGTCACCTGGGGATGTTGTGAAAATGCAGACCTTGTTCCCGAAGGCCTGGCCTGGGACCTGAGAGTCTGCCTTCCTGTCGAGCTCCCGGAGACATCCATGCTTCTGGTCCCTAGACCACACTCGGCATGGCCAGGCTCTCAGGTCCACCCCCCTGGCCTTACCTATTAAGACAGAGAAATTGTGGCCCAAGCTCAGTTATCCTTCTGTCCTCAGCATCTAGTACTAGACCAGGCACACAACAGGCCCTGAAGAAAGAGGATTAGGCTCAACTGACCTGAAACCAGTCGCTACAGGAGCCCTCAGCTGTGGAGCCTTCCTGCCCTCTCTCCCCTCACAGCCCATGCTCAGCGCCTACATGGCTGAGGCCTGTGGGGGCTGCGATCTCCAGCTGAACATATGTCTCTTCTACGTGGGTGAGCCCCAGATGGACATCATGCCCCCTGCCCGCTATGCCAGCCGCACCGACACAGCTGCCGCCTACCGGGAGATCACCCAGGCCACGGCCGGACGTTTCCACTGGTTTGGAGACACAGGTGCATGAACGAGTGTTGGCAGGCCCCTGCACCTCTTTCCTTCCAGAAAGTTGTCTCGGTACCAACATAGCTCCCTGTGCCATAGATATGTTCCAGAAAAAGGGCGTGTGAAAATCACGTTTGAAAAAGCAGAATTCCTATTCTAGGGATGGATGGTGGTGAGGATTGCAAGATAATATGAACATACTTAATGCCACTGAACTGTACCCTTAAAACATGGTTAAAATGGTAAATTTTATGGTAAGCATATTTTATCACAATTTTTTAGAGGAAAAAAGGGGAAAAAAGCAAGCCTACTTAAAAATATTTTATTTACTTACTTATTCAGTTATTTATTTTTAAGTAAGCTCCACACCCAGTGTGGGGATTGAACTCATGACCCTGAAATCAAGAGTCGCACGGATCTTCCTACTGACACAGCCAGGTGCCCTGACTTAAAAATATGTTAAGGCCAATATAGGGTCTTAACCAAGGACAAGGCATTTGTAAAGAAATGACAAGACAGGGGCGCCTGGGTGGCTGAGTCGGTTGCGCGTCCGACTTCAGTTCAGGTCATGATCTCGCAGTTCGTGGGTTTAAGCCCCGCATCGGGCTTTGTGCTGACAGCTCAGAGCCTGGAGCCTGCTTTGGATTCAGTGTCTCCTTCTCTCTCTGTTCCTCCCCTGCTCACGCTCTGTCTCTCTCTCTCTGTCTCTCTCTCTCTCAAAGATAAATAAAGATTAAAAAAAAAATTTTTTTTTAAATGACAAGACAAAGGAAAGGGGGTTAGGCTGTTAGGGGCAGTAGACTGTGGGAAGGCAAACAGAAGGAGGGGACTAACAGAAGGTCAGGGTTGTTTTAGTAACAACCAGGGTTGTTTGTTGTTTCCGGTGCTTTTCCTCCTCTTCCTGGCAAGGCAGAGGGAGACACCCTAAAATGGAAATTTACATCCTGCTCTTAGGCAAATGGAGGTGGGAGGAGGGTAGAGAACTTTTTGACTGTTTCTCAACTGTCTTCAGCTCAAAATAATCCTATGCCAAAGTGGCATATTTTGGGATGGCATGCATATTCTGATCCCCTACAACTATCACAAAAAAAGAAATTGTTGGGGTGCCTGGGTGGCTCAGTCAGTTGAGAGTTCAACTCTTGATTGCAGCTCAGGCCATTATCTCAGTGTTTGTGGGATCAAGCCAGCTCTGTGCTGACAGCATGAAGCCTGCTTGGGATTCTCCCTCTCCCTCTCCCTCTCTCTCTGCCCCTTCCCCACTCCTGCCTACCTCTCTCTCTCAAAATAATTAAATAAACTTAAAAAAAAAAAAAGTACTCACTGTCTAGGATGCCTGCCTAGGTCAGTCAGTAGAGCATGCAACTCTTGATATCCATGGCATGAGCTGAAACCCCACATTGGGCCTAGAGCCTAGTTAAAAATGAATAAATAAATTAGGTTTAAAAAAAAAAAGTGCAAGGGCACCTGGGTGGCTCAGTCGGTTGACAGTTCGACTTCGGCTCAGGTCATGATCTCACAGTGCGTGGGTTCGAGCCCCGCATCACGCCCTGTGCTGACAGCTCAGAGCCTGGAGCCTGCTTTGGGTTCTGTGTCTCCCTCTCTCTCTGCCCCTCCCCCACTCGCGCTCTGTCTCTCTCTCTCTCCCTCTCTCTCTCTCTCTCTCTCAAAAATAAATAAACACTTTTTTAAAAAAGTGCTAACTTTCTGTTTTCTAAAGTGACATAAATTTTCTTTTTTCTTTTTTTTTTAAACTTTTATTTATTCATTTTTAAGAAAGAGAGAGAGAGCCAGCGAGCTCAAGCGGGGGAGGGGCAGAAAGAGAGAGAGAATCCCAAACAGGCTTTGTGCTGTCAGTGCAGAGCCTGACATGGGGCTTGATCTCATGAAATGTGAGACCATGACCTGAGCCAAAATCAAGAGTTGGACACTTAACCAACTGAACCACCCAGATGCCCATAAGTTTTCTTTTTTAAAATATACTTTTAAGTATGTTAGATAGACATTATGATGATCATTTCACAATATATATAAATATTCATGTATATAACAAAATTATTTGTTGTACACATGAAACTAATATCATGTCATATTATGTGATACATTATGTCAATAATATATGTCTCAATTACATATATACATATATATGCTTTTAAGTAACAAAAGCGATAATACAGATAATGGATTAGGTGGTATGGAGATAAGGCAAAATCATCACTGGGACACAGGAGTGATTGAGGCTCAGGACCCACTAGTACATTCCACCCTCTCTGATTTAGAAACAAAGAAATGACTCCCAAGGACATGAGTTACCTGTGGTACAAAATCAGTGGCATAGCTGGGGCTGGAACCCTGGGGCCCTGTTTCCCAGCTCTTTCCATGAAAAGCATTGGGCATATACATAGAAGTTATTGTCGGTGATGATTGCTAATAACAGGACACACTTCTAGAATAGTTATCATATGCCAGACACAGTTCCAAGCATTTTGCATGTATTAGTACTGATTCCTTACAATGATCCTCTGAAGTAGGTTATCCCCATTTTACAGATGGGAAAGCTGAGACAGAATCCAAAAGCATGTGGTTAGTAAGTGGTGGAACCAGGACTTGAACCCAGGCAGGCCCACTTCAGAGTCTGTCTTCTCAGTCATTACATTCCAGTCCCTCTCAAATAAGTCACCAATATTCACTACAGACACTAGATAGTTTAATCCTAAGGTGGGTCTTCTTATTCACTGGAATAGCGGGACCATCACTCCTAACCCATCCTTCCTCTGGGTGAAGGCAGTCAGCTGGGTGCAAGCCACTGGGTCCTGGGGCCGGCCCCACTACTGGTAACTTCAATGTACCTGCCCATCCCCTTCACCACTGGGTGGGGCTGTGGGGATGGGGGGTGGGGGACCTGGTCAGCACAGCCCATCAGGACCCCTTCCTGCCCCTCGGGCTCAGGTCACCTCCACACAGCCCTCATGTAAAGAGATACGGACGCTCTCCATGATCTACACCCCTCCTCCATGCTCACGATGTGCCTTGCTTCCAGGTATTTACGAAAGCGATGACATCAATGCCATCGTGTCTGAGATGGAAAAGGCTCTCAACTACTCCCAAAAGGTATGCCTTACGTGTGGGGCAAACGACTGCCCTTCTCTATTTGTGCCCTGGGGCTGCCATATAAAGTACCACAAATTAGGCGGCTTAAAGCAATAGACATTTATTCTCTCACCGTTTCAGAGGCTAGAAGTCTGCGATTAAGGTGGCAGAAGGGCCATACTCCTTCTGAGGTCTCTGAGTAGAATCCCTCTGTAGCCCTTCCTAGCTGCCAGTGCTGGTTGGTGTTTAAAACATTGCACAGGGGGCACCTGGCTGGCTCAGTAGGTTAAGCGTCCGACTTGGGCTCAGGTCAGGATCTCACAGTTCGTGGGTTTAAGCCCCGCGTCGGGCTCTGTGCTGATAGCTCAGAGCCTGGAGCTTGCTTTAGATCCTGTGTCTCTTTCCCTCTCTGCCCCTCCTCTGCTTGCGCTCTTTCTCTGTCTCTCAAAAGTGAATAAGTGTTAAAAAAAAATTTTAATAAAAAAATTTTTAATAAAAATAAAAATTAAATTAAAAATTGCACTGATACTTGTTAAAAATGGCAAGGAAGGGGGGCACCTGGGTGGCTCAGTCAGTTAAGTGTCCAACTCTTGATATTGGCTCAGGTCATGATCTTGTGGTTCGTGAGTTCAAGCCCCTCATTGGGCTCTATGCTGACATCTCAGAGCCTGGAGCCTGCTTCAGATTCTGTGTCTGCCTCTCCCTCTCTTCCCCTCCCCCCCCCCCTCTCTCTGAAAAATAAGTAAACATTAAAAAAATTTTTTTAAATAGCACTTGCCCTAAAAGCATAGTTGGCATGCTTTCTTGGCACTAGGGTTTGGGACCCCCAGGGAATTAACTAGCCCAGTGCCTGAGGGATCCCACACCCTACATACATGGGACTTACAATTAATAGTTTTGATCCACAGTGCTTATGGCCCCAGAAACAGGAGCCCAGAGGTGCCAATGGACCCAGTCTCTCCTGCTGTGTGTGTGTGTGTGTGTGTGTGTGTGTATGTGTGTGTGTGTGTGTGTGTTATGTGCATGTGCACTCTGTCTGTCTGTCCTCTGCTTGGAGGCACACCGTGGCTGGGGTGCTGCTAACCCGCCCAGTCCCCATTGCAGTGTGCCTTACTGGTGTCCTCGCTGAAGAACCAGTCTGGGAAAGAAGTGGAAAGCTCAGCCCTCCTGAAAGAAAAACCAAAGATGTTCAAGCAAAGAAGTCAGCCCAGGAAACTCTATTCTTCCAAGCCCACAGCTCCCTCGGTGGCCAGAATGGTTTGACTCCCCTCCCTAATAACACAGCGTGGATTTTGTTGCCACCTTGTCTCCTGGTCTTTCCTAGATCTTAAAATGACCCAGGCCCCTCTCCCAGACCCCAGGGCCAGCAGGGTGGGGGCAGGGTGCTCAGTGGTCAATGTCCCGGGGGTACCTCCAGCTCCCCCTCTTCTGGGGGATCTGCTTCTCAGCTCTGGGGGCATCTCTGGCCTCCTCTCCACCCACATTTGGCTCTGCCTGGCTATCTCAGCTTGATTCCTGTGCCGGGTACTAAGGACTCCATGGAATTGGCGCCCACTGCTACATCTGATGGCTGTAAGGCAGAAGGGCTTATCCTGGAGGGTCTGTTTGGGCAAAGGGTATCTAATGGGCTCCTGCTGCCATGGGAGCCACTGCTGCCCAAGGCTTAGCAGGGGCCTGATAGGACCCTGAGGGTAGACCTGTGCCTGCGAGGGCCTTATCCCCGTCACAGCCGATCCAACCTGTCCTACCTAAAATATCCACCCCACTGCAGAAATCAGAGGGACCTCAGAATGACCCCGGACTCCACAGTGCTTGTGAGCAGAAGCAGCAAATACCTGGAGCTCTTCAGTGTTTCACTGATGGACAGATCCTTGCAAACATAATGCATTTGCAGAATGAGGGGACCAGTCCGGATCTTGTGTCGCCTACTCTCAGCCCGGGAGCTGCACTTCCAGGAGGTTCTGTCCACACAGGTTCTGCCCTCATTCAAAGAATTCAAGCAGGTTCCAGGAACCAGCCCAGATGCAAATTCTGGGACGAAACCCCGGAGTCTCAGGGGCTATGTCTTGGGCCTTCGGTGCTTTCCAAGCCGATTCAGAGTGAAGAGGTTTGGGCTGTGCCAAGGCCTCCAAAGAGGCTCCTGGAATGAGGGCCAGGTAGCAGCAGCCAGGCCTTTTTCACAGCAGCTCACAGTGGTGTGAGCTGGTTGGTCCAAGGCCCTGGGTAATTCTGTTCAGCCATTGCCACATTGCACTTGTGCCCAGTAATGAAGGACTCCTCCCTTAAAACTGAGATGCCCAAGAAGGCACAGAAGTTACCCAAATGGTTGCTTGTCATGCTAGAGGCCCAAAAATCCCAGTCCTAGGAAGAAGGGTGGTAACTGAAGCAAGTTCTGGCAAATCCCACGGGTGTGCTAGCATGCCCCCCCCCCCCCCGTTATTAAACACGCACACACGCACGCACACAATTTTTCACCTCAAAACCCAGTCGCCTCTGAATCTGCTGCAGGAGATGGGGCACACATGTCAGAGGAATCGACTCCCATAGGCCCCTCCCTGCATGGCTTCCTAACGGAGAGCTGAGACTGGGGTTTCATCCCAGAATTTGGGAAGGCAGGGGAAGGCGATGCCTCTAGGCTGGCTCCTGGAACCTGGTGGAGTTCTTTGAATGAGGGCAGTGCCCATGTGGGCAGAACCTTCCAGAAACACAACCCCTGGGATGGGAGTAAGCTACACATGGTCTGGGCCTGCTACAGAGAACAGGCCACTGATAGGAAAGACGGCCTGTTTTCTAGAGCCTTAAAGATGACCATGACAGAGAGAAGAGCTCCCCCTTGGAAGCTCTGACATGGCGGCCACTTAGTGGCAAAGCAGGCGTCCCACCAGGTAAGCGTGACTGTGCTCAGGCTGGTGGGTAGGGGGGTGGAGGGCATGGCCAAGACATGTATTAATTATAATGGTAACCAAAATGACTGATGATCATGAGTCTTTTTCATGTGCTCACCCCTCTGCTAAGATTGTCCCAAGTAAAGCTTACGATAATCAGTCCTGTGTGACAGGTAATCTATTAGTTCCCCATTTCACTGATAAAGAAATTTAGGCCCAAGACCGGCTAAGGATAATGACCAGTGCCAGCTGGTCATGACAGGGCCTCAGTATTTTTATTTAAGTATTCAGCTCATAGAAGTAAGACCATGTATCTTATTAATTTTTTTAAGTTTATTGAGAGAGGGAGGGAGGGAGGTGTAGGGGCAGAAAGAGAGGGAGAGAGAATCCCAAGCAGGCTCTGTGCCGCCAGCACAGAGCCCGATGTGAGGCTCGAACTCACGATCCGTGAGATCAAGATGCAAGCCGAGATCAAGAGTCGGATGCTTGACTGACTGAGCCACCTAGGCGCCCCCGTGTATCTTATTTCTAATGTCAAAGACATAGCAGAATGGTTCAGAGCAGAGTTGTGGAGTCAGCAAGACCTGGGTAGAATCTTTGCTGTGCCCTTACGGACCCTGGGCCCCACTCGCCTTGACTATAAACTGGGGCACGTTGAGGATAAGATAATACGGGTTACGGAAAGCACTTAGCGCCATGCCTGGCACACATCAGTACTTGGTAAACGGCAGCTTTAGCTGTTGCCGATGCAGGTGAAGCCAGAAGACTTGGGGGTAGTCCCTGAGGACCTCAAGGCCATTTTGGAGGCCTATTTCAAGGGCAGAGCATAGCTGAAATTGACAAGTCTTCCAGACAAGCTGGACAGCGTCACCGCATGACCCCACGAGGCTGCTCCAGCCAACAGGCCAATTTTCCTCCAGCTTCAGCCCAGCCAGTGAAAGAAGGGACCGCAGAACGGAGGAGGAAGACCAAGTGGAGGGAAGCAGAGACATCTCTCTCACTGTTTTATACGGAGACGGGGAATAACGTGGGTAAGCGGGAGGTTACACAGATGTCTGGATGGCCCTGTAAGAACTGTAAGGTCAGCAGGCCCGTGGGTAGGGAGACCCCTCCAGCTGTCCCAGGACGCGGGCAGCAGTGTCTCCAGAGCAGGCGTATCCTCAAACCACTCAGGTCTCCCAGTCCGGGGAAATGGGCGTGCAAGTTCTTGACACCGCTCATCCTCCATCAGAGGCAGTGTCCTCAGCTCTGAGGCTGGTTGGGAAATTGGGAAGGGAGTGGAGATGAGTGTCCTCGGGTCCCTACCCACTCCCCGCCCCCCCACAATTGATTGCTGCAAAATGGTACAAGTCTCCCAGTAACAATTCACTGATGTGTAGAGAGGCGAGGTCCCAACGCTTCCCCTGATCCACCTAACAGCCTCCCTCTACCCTTCAGCAAATTGGCCTAAGGAATTTTCCAGCTGATTTGATTGACAGAGAAATTAAATGCAAAAGGAAGCCAAAGAGGGGAGTGGAGGGGAGAGGGAAGAGAGGTGCACGAGGTAACCTCACTCTGTTTCTCCTAGGCTCGGTCTACAAGAAATACCCTCAAGGAAGGGGAATACGAAGGGTTAGCTCTTCTATCCAGTTGCCCAGGAAGGATGCAGTTTGCTCAAGCCAGGAGGTATTAAGTTCTTGGGACCTGCACATACCCCTCAAGTAATAATCCCTTCCGCCAACCTTCCACTCGTAGGTAGGTGGACATACTTGGACGTGGAGAGGCATGTGCTCACAATGGCTGCTTAGTGTGGCAGATGGGGAAAGAGTTTAAATAGACCTGTGTTGGAAACCTGGGTCTGCTGGTTCCTAGCTGGGTGACCTTGGGCAAGTCATTTAGCTACACCCCATCTCAGTGTCCCCATTTGTAAAATGACTCCAGTTGTATATCTGCTAGGATTGATGACTAATTGAAGTATATTTTGGGTAAAGCACTTAGTAGTGTCAGAACCTTCTGGCTGCAGGCAGGACAAATCCCCCTTCTTGTTCATATCCTGAAGATACAACCATTCGATGAGAGTCTCTTTCCACAACCATTCAGTAAGAGTCTGAGCTTGGTTCTGACTGGAGCCTGAATCGATCCTGGAGCCATGCTTGATTGCCGCGAGCCTGCCCGTTCTTGTATCTCTCACCGTGACAAGGAGACAGAGATCACCCTAATTGGTTTAGAGTCTGAACTTCAGACTAGTCATGGCTTTCCACTCAAATTTTGTGGGAGAGAGTTGAAATGGCTATTGGAAAAGCAACAGCGTCCACCAGACTAGAAAGTAGCAGGTTCCCTGTTGCCGGTATTTCTTGTGCATTTCTCCCCAGTGCAGGGGAAGGAATCTACATGCCCTGGGTGCTCCATGAAGACCTAGAAACCCCACACTGCAAACACGAGACAGATTTCAAATACAACGTTTTAATAGATGAGTCAGACCATCATTCAATTAAGCCTACATTACCCAAGATAATAGTTCTTTCTTTTATTCTACAGTGGGTAGCAAATTATGGGCTCAAAAAACTGAGGATGGAAATCTCCAGATACGTCGGTCCCAGCTGCACTCATCAGAAGTCAGCCCAGGGGCTGGTGTCAGCCAAATACTGCAACATCCTGCCCAGTATAGAGATCAATGTAAGTCATGGTTTTTGTTGCTATTGTTTCTTTTCTCCCACCTCCTGCCTGTGATCAGCTTCAAATGGCACAATGCGTTGGTGAGAACTCCATGAGAATGTACATGGCTTCTCTTCCTGCTTCTATCCAAAATTGGGACTGTTCTTGGCACATAGGGATGCAGATACTGTTGGAAGAAAAGTCAACTCCTTAGGGTGCCTGACACCATCTTCCAGAGCTAGAAGGGCTCCATGGAGTGAGAATTAGAAATAGTTGCTGAGGGGGGCTCCTGGATGGCTCAATCGGTTAACTCTTGATTTTGACTCTGGTCATGATCCCAGGTCAGCTCAGGTCATGATCCCAGAGTAGTGTGATCGAGCCCCTCATGGAGCCGGCTTAAGATTTTCTCTCTCTCCTTCTCCCTCTACTCCTTCCCCCTGCTCTTTCTCTCTCTGTCTCTAAAATAAAAATTTTTAAAAACCACACACACACAAAATAGTTGCTGAGAATAGGGTACTGGCTGAAGAACTCAGCAGAACTCTGTACCCCAATATTGCTGATGATTCTGTTAAGATGGGGAGCATCAGGGGGTTCCCTCCTCCCCTGGGCGGGGACTGTTTTCTAGTTTCTAGTTTGGGGATAATTTTTTCATTGCTAAAACACTGGAACAAGTAAATTTAGTACAAATGAAAAATGAATCATGCTGTTTTTATTTTTGTTTTTGGAAGACCCCATTTTCTATCCTTGCCATTTTATGTGATGTTATTGATGTTAGGGGAAACTAGAAAGCCAAAAGTAGCCACCAAATGCAAAATTATTCACCAGAAGGATTTTATGGGGGTTTTATCATGCCGTCCCCTTCTCCATCTAAGGTCATCTTTTAGTTTGACATTTATGGACTTCCCATCCTACCATGAAGTGTTTTCTAATTTAAAATTTAGAGATGCTATGTTTTTTATTATTTCAGTGGCTGCATGTGCCACAAAACCATCATCCCAATTCCCCTACTCCTTCTAGAACCATAAATCTAGTGGTTTGGTAAAAGAAAAAGCCTTTAAGCAAATATATATATGCCTAATAGAGGTTTTTGGAAATTATTAACCACAATCAACTAAACTATTTAAGGAGATGATGGGGATATGAAGAAAGCTGATGGGGCAAAGTTTGCCTTGGCTTGTCTTAATCCAGGGGGTAGTGAGACATATCCAGTGGACGCCCAGGGAAATGGAAGCATACATCACATGTCTGGAGAAGGTGATGAGGCGCTATGTCCAGAGGCTGCAGTGGCTGCTGTCTGGTGAGCCTGCCTGCTGTCCTGGAGGGTGGAGGGGCATGAAGGGAAGTACAAGGTCAACCCAGGGATGAGGGTCAGTCCTTCCCAGACCAGGTGCACAGGTCAGGGATGAGGCCAGAAAGGTCATCCAGTTACAACATGATTTCTGGATTCCAAGGTCAGGCAAGGTGCCAGATGATAGGGAGGTGGAGCATGGGCCGGTGGGCTGACCAGAAGGGACCCAGGCCTGTCCAGGCCCACCGTGCAAGGCCATGTCCCGCCCCTTGCCTTCCTGGATGTGACTGAGGGGCTTTCTCTCAAGAGGCTCAATTCAACATTGATTTGACCCTCATAGAACTTGTCTACAAAGGCAGAAATGAGAGGGAGTCCTGACAGAGAAGAATCCCCTGTTCTTCTTTACAGAGGGCACCAAGGCCCCTCCAGGGCAGGTGGACAGCAGGGCTGGCCCAGGAGAGCCAGACTCACACCCTAGAGGAGGGTGGGCTGGAGATCAAGAGACGGCCGGAAGCATCAAGTTCAAGAGGCCAGGCAGATAGCCGGAGCTGGACAGGAGAGTGTTTAGGCTTTGGGGCCTGGAGGGTTCCTGGGACAACAGGAGGAAGGAGGGAGGGAGGCTTTTATAGAGGTCCCTATGTGGGCTCCTCAGGGTCCCACACAGATTCATTAGATCCAATCCTCTGCAGTAGAACCTGGTAAAACAGACCATGTGCAGTGGGGTATAGTGATGACTGCTGCTTTCCAAAGCCTCTGGAGAGCACTGCTAGAGCCATGTGTAGTTGTCGTGTCAGAGCTGACACGGGGGCAAAGAGGTTGTGTGCCTCTCTCCAATCACAATGCACACTTGCTGCTGGGAAGGGTGTGAAGATCAGCAATGCTGCCACCCCAGTGCCACCCAGTACTTCAAAACACCACCAACACTTCCACACCCAGGGCTGCTTCACTTATTCACTCGTTCATTATTCAACAAATGTGTGTTGCTCTCCCGCCAGGTGCTGGGGAGATGGTGGAAGGCAACACCCAACATGGTCCCTGAGCTCGTGGAGCATATGGTCTAGGAGACAGACATTAACCAAAGAGTCCCACAGACAAGTCTAATGTCACAATGGTGACGTGTGTAGGGAGGAGATAGGCATGGGCAGTGAGAGCCTCTGAGAGGGGCAGCGGGCCCGGATAGGAAAATCACAGGAGGCTTCCCTGAGGAGCCAAGATCTGAAGAGTGAATAGATGTTACCTGGGCAAAGAGAGAAAAGACAGGCATGTCTGAGGTGCTGGGGGCTGGCGGTGTGGGGGGGGGGGGGGGGCAGTCAGTGCTGAGTGTAAGGACTAAAAGGAAGCCTGTGTGGCTGAGGACGAGGGAGAGTAAGAATGAGACCATCCCAGAGAGATGAGGCCATGCCCAGCCTTTGTCCTTTATCCTAAGAGCAATCGAAGCCACTAAATGTTTTAAATAAGGGGGAAATGATCAAGTTAGCATCGGCAATCATCGCCCTGGTTCTGCATGGAATACTAATTGTTGAGGGGATAGAGCTCGTAGTAGCCCAGGTGAAAGACTGGGCTAGCTGGGAGAGGTGGGGATGGTAGAGATGGACGGAGTGGGCAGAGTCAGAGATGCAGGAGGTCAAAACGACGGGGCTTGGTGGCTCGCGCTGTTTCCACCATCTGGTTCCTAAGACGGATCGGCCAGCCGTTTGCAGTTGGAGTTTCCTCGACTCAACTGGCTGGCTGGCCATCTTCATGGAACGTCTCCCATGCCTCAGGATGGCCCCTCTCTTGTCATGTGGACATGAGCACTGCCAGGGAACACCCCAGATGAGTCCTGGAAGGTTCCCGGCCAGTGGGTCCAGCCAGCTCAGTCCATCTTTTCCTGGAAAGCAGCCGATCTTTTCTGTGGCAGTTTTTCCATTTTTTTCTACGACTGCCTCCAGGAAGGTCGCTGAGGCGTGATTCGAGAACGCTGGATGCGTTGTCTTCTGTTCTTCGGCTTTCCCCTGGGTCACTTCTGTATTTAGCCTCGTGAAACTAAAGGCTAGGGTTAGTGGTTGTCTGACTAAAGTGTGGGTTGGAGGACATGGGTTTCTCAGTGGTCACTGCCAGTCTGTGTGACCCTGGCAAGGGTCTCCATCCCAGTCCTCCTGATTCCTTCCAGAGAGTCTTTCTCTCTGTCCTTGAGCATGCCATGCTCCTCTCCTCTGGCCCAGGCTTGCCCAGGCTGTTCCTTCCACACCTTCACCTCTTTCCTCTGCTAGCTGCCCATCCTGCAGTGGTAGCTCACCCACCGAACTCAGATTCTTCCCACTACTGCTCTGTCATGACCCTCGGAGAGCCATAGCTGTGGATTTAACATCTGTCTTGCCTGCCCAACTCTCAGCTCCAGGAGGCCAGGCAGCCTCTCTGCATCACACTTTGCACAGTGCCGGGCTCCGCTGATGTCTGTTGACCAGCTGACGAACTCCATGCTCCATAACATCTTTTCCAGCCCCAAACAATACCGTAACACCACTTAGTCCAGGCGCTTAACTGTAGGGATGAGGAAACTCAGGCCAGAGTGGTTACAACCACTTGTGCAGGTGATCACAGATCACAGGCAAAGACACAGCTGAAACTGTGATGTCCCAAAGCCCAGGCCACTGACCGGCTCTGCCCTTGGACAACTGACGCCCCTCACCCCTCGACAACATCACAAAGGCCATCTCCCAGTGGGCTAACATCTGATTGTCGACCAGTGAGGCAACAGGTGTATTTGGTAGACCTTGTATTTGATAGCTGCCGCGAGAAAAACCAGCAGTGGCAGGAGCGACCCCTCACTCCTTCCCTGCCTCTGCCCCCACGCCCTCGGAGCAGGGAGCCGCCGATTATTTGGCACCATTTTGGAGAGCAAAGTGTGCATCCTGGTGGACACTTCGGGATCCATGGGCCCCTACCTGCAGCAGGTGAAGACGGAGCTGATTCTGCTGATTTGGGAACAGCTGCGCAAGCACTGTGACAGGTGAGAGGCAGGGGGCGAGTGGGTGCGGGGCAGGAAGCGCTGTAACAGGTGAGAGGGAAGGGGGCGAGTGGCTGTGAGGCAAGAACATCAAAGGGGAAGTTCACTGGGCTTCCCTCCTCACTGCTCACAAGCCTGGAGCTGTAGCTTATTTGAGCAGTAACACTGCGTCCTGTTGCAGAAATAAAGCAGCCTTCAGAAATCCACCTCTGGCCCAGGGACCATTGCAAACAGAGCAAAGGAACCAGCAGATGGCCTTCAATTGTAGATTTCAGCTGAACTTGATTTTTTTAAGAGATTGGGGTTTGGGGTTGTTTTCTCTACCCAGAAAAATTGACCCTAGGAGACGGTAGGAGACTGGTCCTAGACTGGGACTCATCCTTGCCTTAATAACAGCAAACATTTATTGAGCACTTGCTGTGTGCCAAGCACTTTACGTGCATGATTTCATTCAATCCTCACAGTGCCCCAGTGAGGTATTTCCATTATCATCCCCAATTTTCAGAAAAGGAAATTAGGGCTTAGAGAGGTTAAGTAATTTGCCAGAGATCACATGACCTGTAAGTGGCACAGAGGTGGGGTGCCGATCTATTTCATCTGCATCTAGAATCGTCAGCGTGTACCTCCTCCTTCTCATTCTCCCCGAGGGGCCCCGGGGCTCGATGTAGGGTCTTGACACTGATAGGCTTGCATGGTCCTCACAGAGGTTACTTCCCCCAGGCATCTTCTAACCCATCTCTTTCACCTTCTCTCTGCCCCTACCTTTTCCACTCCCCTCCCCAGGTTTAACCTGCTCAGCTTTGCGGAGGACCTACAGCTGTGGAGGGACACTCTGGTGGAGACCACAGATGCAGCCTGTCACGAGGCTATGCAGTGGGTGACCCACCTGCGTGCTCAGGGGAGCACCTCAGTCTTGCAAGCATTACTGGCAAGTTCTGCCCCCGAGCCCGACTCCGTAGCAAAACAGAAATACCATCACCCCTTCTACCGATCCTGCATTATGCTTTCAAATTACAAAGAGCACTTTTAGATCTACGAAGTGTTACTTTATTTCATTGTCCCGACAACCTGGTGAGAAAGTGATCCTCGTTCTCACTTTAGAGTTGAAGGCACAGAGGCTCAGAGAGGTTAAGTGACTTGCTGGGGTTAACCAGCCCAGAAGTGCGCCATGCTTTCTCCTAGACCTTGGCAGCTTCCTTGGTCTGTGATAGCTGAAAGGGGGGAGGGGGAGGGTCTCTCACTCTAAATGGACAAGTCAGTGGGATCCAATCAGAACTATTTCCCTTGGGGACAGCAGGCGATTCGTTTTTGCCCTTCCTGGTTAGTGCCTAGCCCTGAGCCAGACCACCCTCCCGCTCTCTTTCAGAAAGCCTTCAGTTTTCACGATGTGGAAGGATTGTACCTCCTGACCGACGGGAAGCCAGATACAAGCTGCAGCCTTATTCTGAATGAAGTCCAAAGACTCAAGGAGGAAAGAGATGTGAAACTGCACACCATTTCCCTGAACTGCTCAGGCAGGTGGGCAAGAAGGAGCAGGGGCTGAGCTGCACGCCTTTCCCACGGCTGCGTGTGTGAGGTACACATGTGAGCAGCTGGCCCGGTCCAGGGACTCACTTTAGACCCCAGTCTCTCCGGGGCCCAACTCAGTGAGTGAGAAATGAGGAGGGTGCAGGCAGGCGTTACATCAGAGTGAAAGCCCTCCCTCCACCTCCAGCTTGCCCCTCTCAGGCACCGCCGTCCTGACTTTCTCCAGTATGAGAATGGATTTGCGTCCATTCCCACGGTCACGTGTGGTCTTCGCCCTCCCGATCTTTCTCGGAGCACCTTTGTGAAAATTGATGGGAAAAATGTTTAAAGTAGCATTGCCACGGTTATTTTTTTTATAAACGATCACCGCAGAGGAACATGTGTTGGAAAAGACAGATTCTGCTCCTTCAGAAAAAGACTTGAATGTTTTTGGCGAAACTGTGATTACTTTGGTGAATTTTTTTTAATGTTTACTTTTGAGAGAGACAGAGAGAGAGTGAACAGGGGAGGGCAGAGAGAGAGGGAGACACAGAATCTGAAGCAGGCTCCAGGCTCTGAGCGGGGCTCAAACTTAGAATGATGAGATCGTGACCTGAGCCAAAGTCAGACACTTAACCGACTGAGCCCCCCAGGCGCCCCGCTTTGGTGCATATTTGATCTGTCTAAACCACGAGCTTCATAAAGGCCACGCTTGTGTCCCTGCCAGCCCCAACACGTAGTAGCAGGCACTGGCTCCGTGTCCAATTAAGGAACATGTGCTGGCTGTGTGCTTTCCCACTAGCTGGCGACCCTGAAGCAGGGAATCTGCTTCGTGCAGCAGCTGCCTCACCCATAAACTGACGGGGGTGGGCTTGGTGATGCCAACGTGGTCTCAGTGGCACAGGGCCTCAGGGTCCAGGGCCCACTGCCGCACAGACTTAAGCTCCCCACAGGCTAGGGGTGCAGAGGGAACTTGCCTGGCCAGTCAGCGGGCCGGCCTCAGAACATCTGTTCTCCCAACTAGGGCGGCGGTTGACTTCCTGAGAAATCTAGCCTCCCTCACGGGGGCCCGCTATCACTGCCCTGTTGATGAGGACACACTCTTCAAAATCCACGGCCTGCTGACCAGGGGCTTCGTGGACGAAAGGGGTAGGTTGTGGAGCGACTGAGTGAGGTCTGTTCAGATGTCTCGATATAACGTCATTCCCCCCCTACCTGAAAAGATCTCTGCTTCTCTTGTGAGAATACAAAGTATTGGCTAGAAAGGGCTGTGTTTCCCTGCTGCTCTTCCTCGAGGCTGGCTCTCCTCAGAGTGGGAAAGCCACAGAGCTTGGAGGTGTTATTTATTTAGTCAATCAATCAATCAATGAATCTCTACACCCAACCACCCAATACGGGGCTTGAACTCACAACCCTGAGATTAAGAGTCACATTCTTTGCCTACAGAGCCAGCCAGGTGCCCGTGGAGGTGTTATTTACTAACAGAACAGTTCACATTCATTGCACTTACTTGTGCAGGTCCATTGCTTTATACAGACTACCCCTTTCAATCCCCTTAACCACTATTATACCCATTAAACGGATGAATAAATAGGCTCAGTAAGGGACAGGAATACACCTAAAGACATAGCAAATGGTAAAGTCAGCCCAGACACTCATGCTCTTAACCTCTTTGCTATAAGTCCTGCTTATTTCTGTGTCCCTGTGTTCAATTCATTGAAACACAGATATTCAAATGATCTAAGTAATAAATCTGGTAAAGTCACAGTTTCTATCACACATGCCAGATACGAGAATACCAAAGACCCTCTCCCGGTCTGACTGAAAAGCTAGGCACGTGTTTATACCTTTTGGGAGCATGGTGCTCTCAGAACATTTTCAAGGCAACAAATCATCACGTAAGACAACCGACCAGAATTCCAGAACCTCTTTTTGGAGCTTAAAGATGACTGCCACAGGACATGGCCTAATTTGTGAGGTCAAGTGCTTTGCAGGACTCCTTCGTTCAAATATGTCTTCTAGGGATAAATACTACAAATAGTTCAGAGAACAGAACAAGTGACAGTAACAAATATTCACCCGTCCTTATAACCCAGGAAAACAAACTTGACAGTGTTGCAAAAGTCCTCAGTTTGATGCCACAAAAAATCAGGTTCTATGAATAGTCTCCAGATGCAGAATGGGATCATTCCTCTCCTGCTGCGAAGGACAGAGGGAGCCTCTTTCTTTCGTACATTCTCTTGCTGATCGTGAGCACTTGTGTCTCTAACTCTAGCCTCTGGAATTCCACTGGCTGACACAAGCGAAAAGCTGCCTGTGCAGCTGTTTTACTAGAAGCAATAGGGAAAGGGCAGAATAGATCTCACTGGGTAACAGTGAGATAAGGAGCATGTTCCACTTCTGTTCTACTGAGAAGAGAGGCGCCGACTGCCGTGAAGTCCAGTGAACACCTTGGTTCGCCGCTACCCACCCCGCTGACTCTCAGACACCTTACCTCAAAGTGTTCCACTTGCAAAGTAGCTACCTTGGCAGGTGGTGAGCTCCTTGTCTCTGGAAGTATGCAAACTGAGGCCCACAGATTGCCTGCACTGGGTAGGAGGCTGCATTTGATTAGCTCTAATTTTTTTTTTCCTGAGATTTTGTATTTTCAGGTTGCACCCAGTCATTGAGTGGATCTAATTTCACACTCATTTCCCCTTTCCAAGGACCCCATATTGCCACTATTTGAAGGAGATGATTTGAGAAGATTGGCCCAGGAGATCACCAAGGCCAGAAGCTTCCTCTGGAAGGCCCAATCCTTCAGGTATGCCCTTCGAGCAGCCCCTCACAGCTGCCTCGTGGCTCTAGCCCACCCAGACCCTGGGCCTCATCAAGACTTGGGCCCACCCTGGTGATGGCACAGCCTTCCTGCAAGAGCTCCTGCCTGCTTCTCCCCACCAGGCCCAGAAATCTGGGCGTCAGGGGGACCTCCTCGCTTCATCTCCTGTCCACTAGGTCTCAACTCCAGAAGAAAAACAACACAGAACCAAATGTCACTCTTTTCTAGAGAAGGGTTCTCAGGTAAGAGGAGGTGATGAGCTCAGGTAAGAGGAGGTGATGAGCTCTCTGTCTCATAAGTATCCACCAAGGATGAGGCAGCATGCTCAGTGTCATGGGTAGTAGTAACTATGGGGAGGGAGGGAGGGATTGGAAATAATGATTCCTCTAAACTGAAAGGCCGTCTTACAAATAATCACTCGCTCAGCACACACTGGCCCTGAGGGTGAGGTATCCTAGAAAGCTGTAACCCAGAGTTCATCCCCAGGAAACATGATCCCAGGCACCGGGGCTCTCTGGAAGCTGAGGGAGGGAATGCTCTGACATCTCAGGTCCACTCTAATGTTCCTGCCCTGTCCCCCAGCACACCCTACACTCCAGCCACAGAATTATCACTCGCTAGGAAGCCTTGCACCAAGCCCTGCCTGGAAACGCCCTTCTTACCACCCTCTGCCTGGTGACTCCTGCTCATCCATCAAGGCACAACTCATATGGCATCAGCTCCACTGTGAAAATGTCCCTGGGACCCATCAAGAGCTTGGAGCCTCCAGCCTTCCTCCCACTGCATCCGGACCAAACATCTGTTTTCACGGCAGTGACACTTAGCATTTATGATGCCTAGCACTCCTTACCATGCTTCCTTACTCCCTTTGCCAACTCTTTTTCTTGGCTGTGAGCTCCCCCAGGATGAGGCTGGTGTCCTAGGTCCCCAGAACCTGCCACAGGGACAGACGTAGTAAACTGTGAGCATCCAGCTTAGCTGTGGGAGTCCGGCTCTGGAAACCAGCCAGAGCTTGTTATTTCTGCCCTGGTCCCCTCACCCTCTGCTTCCCACCACCCTGGTCCAGGGGGGGTGATGCAGATTCACCATCAGCCCATCTTGGGAGCAAAAACCAGTGAGACTTACCACCTGCCCCCCACCTGTTCAACCAAACTGAATTAAGGTCTGCCCTGCTCAAGCGGGTGAAAATTGGATTGGGTCCACTGGGCCCGGCGCTGCTGTGTACATATGAAATGACTGTCTCATGTATTATGTGGTCTGGAGTGATTTCCTGAGATGAGAAAAAATTGCTTTTATTTAATTAAATAGAATCAAAATGACTTTTAAGCTGAAGTGATGATTTGTCTGTGTGTGTGTGTAAATTTTTGGTGATATAAAATGCTAGTAAAAGACTCATATGCACGGGCACCTGGTAGTTCAGTCAGTTGAGCGTCCGACTTCGGCTTAGGTCATGATTTCATGGTTCATGAGTTGGAGCCCCAGGTTGAGGTTGCTGCTGTCAGTGCATAGAGCCGGCTTCTGGTCCCCCTCTCTATCGGGGGGTCCCCCTCCCCCACATGGGTGCATGCACTCTCTCTCAAAAATACATAAAACTTTTTTTTTAAAGACTCATGCAGAATATATGAAGAATTCCAAATCAATAAGAAACAGAGAAATATCCTAATGTTTTGAAATGGACAAAACACTCAAACAGGTGCAAATAGGCAATAGGTATATGAAAAGGTGCTCAACAGGCTTACCCATCAGTGACATGCAGATTAAAACCACAACAATAGGGGCGCCTGGGTGGCTCAGTTGGTTGAACATCTAGCTCTTGATTTTGGCTCAGGTGATGATCTCACAGTTTGTGGGTTCGGGCACTGCATCAGACTCTGTGCTGACAGTGTGGAGCCTGCTTGAGATTTTCTGTCTCTCTCCTTCTCTATCTGCCCGTCCCCTGCTCATGCTATCTCATAATAAACAAGCTTAAAAAACAAAAACCCTTAATGATATACCACTGCATGCCCACCAGAATGGCAGAAAGTAAAAAGACTGACAGTATCAAGATACAGAGCAGCTAGAACTCTCCGGCGTTGCTGGAATGGGGACCCCACCCAGTGGATTGCTGACCTAGCAATTCTGCTCCAAGAGAAACAGGTGCATACATTCCATAAAAGACATACACAAGAATGTCTTCACAACAACTTTATTCATAAAAGCCCCAAATTGGAAACTACCTAAATGTCCTACCAATGCTAGAATGGACAAATAAATTGTGACACATTTGTACATTTGTACAGTTTGATACATTTATGATACATTTGTACATATGTACAGTGTACATTTCTACACATCCATTTCAAAAATAGTTCAGTAGGGGCCCCTGGGTGGCTCAGTCGCGTCTGACTTCCACTTCAGCTCAGGGGTCTCCTCCACATCCCGCCCTGTGCTGACAGCTCAGAGCATGGAGCCTGCTTTGGATTCTTTGTCTCCCTCTCCCTCTGCCCTTTCCCCACTTGTGCTCTGTCTTTCTCTCTTTCTCTCCCAAAAGTAAACATCAAAAAAAAGGTTTTTTTCTTTTAACATTTATTCATTTTTGAAAGACAGAGAGCAAACGGGGGAGACACAGAATCCAAAGCAGGCTCCAGACTCTGAGCTGTCAGACGCAGGGCTTGAACTCACAGACCGCGAAATCATGACCTGAGCCGAAGTCGGCTGCTTAACCGACTGAGCCACCCAGGCACCCCCAAAAAAGTTTTTTAAATAGCTCAGTAGGTTAAGTGCCTGACTCTTGATTGCTGCTCAGGTCATGACTTCTTGGTCATGAGATCAAGCCCCACATTGGGCTCTTGCTGGGTGTGGAGCCTGCTTAAGATTCTGTATCTCCCTCTCCCTCTGCCCTTTCCCCCCTACCTTTCTCTAAAAATATAAATAAACAAACAAACAAATAAATAAATAATATAAATAATTAGATAATGAGCTATAACTACTTTCAACAATATACATCCATCTCATGATCAGTGCCAGGCAAAAGAAAAATACATAGTAATTCTATTTATATGAAGTCCAGGAACAAGCAAAACTCTTGTTGGCAACAAAAGTCAGAATAGTGATTGTGAGAGTCATACTGGGGACGTCTGAAGTGCTGGAAATATTCTATATCTTCATCTAGGCAACTTGTAAAATTCAAGGTGTTTCCAAAAAAACCCCACAGTTCACTAAGGCTTGACAAGCCCAGGCTTTGGCCAGGCTCGGTGCTGGGCTCAGGGAAGCAGCAGTGACCATAACCCCTGCCCCAGTGGATCTCAGTCTGGTCACTCTCTCGGATAGCTGCCGTTTCACTCACCTCTACAAACAGAGAAAATGGCCTGTGGTGTTTCTATCACTTTGCTAGTGTTACTGTAACAAAGTACCACAAACTGAGTGGCTGAAACAACAGGAATGTATTGTTTCCAGTTCAGGAGGCTGCAAGTCCGAGTTTAAAGGACCGGCAGAACTCCAAACTTCACATGATGCTCTGCCTGTGTGCATGTGTGTGTCCAAATTTCCGGCTTTCATGAGGACACCGGTCATAATGGACCAGGCCCTACTCTATATTACTTATCTTTAATTACATATGAGATGACTCTATTTCCAAGGCCACACTCTGAGGTACTGGGTGGTTAGGACTTCAACATGTGGATTTGGGGGGCCAAGGAGGTATACAATTCAACTCATAACTATTGTATCATAAACTATGCTGTTAGCGGGACAACAGCCGCCAGCCGGACCTGGGGATAGGAGTCCTGTGGCCCTACGGGTGGGAGAGGACAGGCTGGTTTTGGTAAACGGAATGATGCACACAGTTTGGATGTGGTTGGGGAAGCGGTGAAGCACAGGACCCGGGTGTGAACCCCAACCTCTCATATAATGATAACCCCTACCTTTGGTTGAGCCCTGACTGGGCAGGCACCATACTGTTGGCATATACCTTGTGTGCCCCAAGCCCAACAACGTCACAGCCGTACAGCACACACAATTTCCAGTTTGTGGATGAGGAAACTGAGCCTTGTAGCTGCCCAAAGACACGTAGCAAGAAAGTGGCAAAGCCAAGATTTAACGCCAGGGCTGACTCCATGGCCTTCTCCCGCCAGGCTTTGAAGCCTCTTTTCATCTCTCTGAACCTGTTCCCCTGACTCTAAAATTGGGCCAAAACAGAGTTGCGAGGATTAAGCAAGATACCTTACCACCTGGCACCTGGCGTGTTCTGCCTAAGATTTCCTTTTCTCTTTCCCACACCCACCTATGCCCACGGAGGAGGCTCCAATGGGCGAAGACTTCCCAGTAGCCTCTTCAGACCAAAGTAACCAGGTGTCGGTGGCATTTGGGGCTCAGAGTCTGCCCTCAGAAGCACCAGCTGCCGGGCACATGCCTTCCCCTCTGTCACTGCGCCTTGCAAAGGGGTTTTCCAGGGATGGTGTGATCCAGCTGGTCCTCAGCGTAAGGGAAGGACCAGCACTGAAGAAGCACCCCTAAACGCGGAATGACCCCCCCCCCAAGAATAGATGAACCCAGAAATGGGTGGAAGAATGCAAGGAAGGAAGGGGAAAGAGATGGGTGGACAGGAGGCAAGAAAGATACATGGAATGAATTAGATGGATGGAAGGCTGGATGGATAAGGTGGAAGGATGGAATGACGGACGGACGGATGGATGGATGGGTAAGATGAATAGATGAGTGGACAAAAATAGTAAAAACAAAATTGTGTGGGAAGATGGATGAAGAGACAACGAGGTGGATGAAGAACAGGTGAGATGATGAACAGGTGGATGAGGAAGAAGGCAGGGAAGGCAGGAGGCATCCTGCACAGACAGGAACGTGTTGGGGAGCGGATGGATGGGTAAGGGGGTGAAGGAAGAAACACTGTTTCTTGGGGTTCCAGGACCACTTTGCGGCAGGACAGGCCAGCACGCAGGGCCTTTGCGTCCTTTCCCTACCAGCAGCTAAGCCCATTTCACCCCATCCCTGTTCGGCGGGCCTCAGTTTCCCCTCTGAGAGCCTGCACCGGGCTCCAGAGAAACGGGGGTGTTCCCACGCCGCGTGTGGGCGGGGCGGGAGGCGGGGCGCGGGGTGGGTCCCGGAGCCCAGCCCCGCCCCGCCCCAGGAGGCGCCCGCCCAGCAGCGCCCGGGCCTCACGCGGAGAAGGTGGGCTCAGCGCCGGGAGCACGTAGCGCCGCGGGAGCCTAGCCGGGTGAGCGCAGCCGGGCGCTGGCGGGAGCTGGGGGGTAGGGGTGCGGGTGGGGACGGCTGGGGACCCTGGGACGGGGGACAGGGCGGGGGGCCGAGGACACGCCCGAGCTGCCGGGGCCGGGTCTGGGGCTGCTCTCGGAGGGGGGTGGGCACCTGCTCCTGCCCGCCCCCGGGACGCGCTGAGGCCGGGGTGGGTCCCTGGCGCCCCTTCCCCAGTTGCTTTCACCAAACTCCACTTTGGGCCCCCAGGGACCTGGACCCAGGCCGACCCATTTACTGAGACTCCATCAAAGTTAGCGAATGTTCTCTGAGCCTCAGTTTTCATCGCTGGGTGATGGGAGCGGCATCCTCTACTGCACGGGACTGCCAGGGGAATTAAATGCCGCCCTGGCTGCGGTCAGCAGGTGCTTGGCCGCAACACTCCCAGATGCAGAACAGCTCCCGGTGGTTTCATGCAGTCAGCAGCTACTTACCACCTGCTTGGCGCCAGCCCTGTTCTAGGTGCTGGGGACGCGGCTGTGAACAAAGCCTTACTGGAGCATGCTTTCCAGTGGTTTGCCAAGGGCTCCGGCATCTGCGTTTTCACGATCACCTGGCGAGGTAGAGGAGCCAGGGTTATTTGGGTCCATTTTACAGCTGTAGATACTGAGGTACAGGGAGGTTGTAAGGAATTCACCCAGTCTGTCTGTCTGTCTGTCTCTCTCTCTCTCTCTCTCTCACACACACACACACACACACACACACACACACACACACATCCCCATAGGATAGAAAGCTCCAGTCCCGGAGACCAGTCCCCAGAACAGAGTCCTAGGCAGAGAAGGGCTCCACTCTGGGGCTGCATCCCCGTTGGGGAATTAAACTCATCCCCAGTGATGACTCAGATTTGGGATGTCTCCTCACTCTTAAACCCATGAGTGCCAGTGTTTATACAGCATGTGACTGTGTCCGTCACGTAGAACTTTGGAGAGCAGGACAGTGATAAGGGGGAGACCAAAAGGTACAGCCCCTATATCTGTCAGGGCCCCTGCCCCTTGACACCCCCAGCAACAACCATGGGGCTCATCACTCAGTCACTCGGTTGCGCTCATTCTTTTTTTGTTGTTTTTAATGTTTATTTTACTTATTTTGAGAGAGAGAGAGAGCATGAGCAGGGGAGGGGCAGAGATAGAAGGAGAGAGAGAAGCCCAACGCTGGACTCGAACTCACGAACCGTGAGATCATGACCTGAGTCAAAATCAAAAGTCAGGCTCTTAACCAACTGAGCCACCCAGGTGCCCTGTGCCCGTCCTTTTTTTTTTTTTTTTTTTTTTTTTTTACAGCCAGTAGGCATCATGCAGAGCAGAGACACCTGCCTCTGTATCCACAGGGCCTGGCAAACAGTTGACCCACGGTATATGGTCACTGCTGTTATTATGGTGACGATGATCATCCGGCCCCTGGTGCTGCCTTAGCCTCAGGTGGAGCAGGAGGTGGGGGGTGGGATGAAGATGGTGATAGTGACTGACAGCTGGGTCGCTTTAAGTCTGGAGTCAGGACGACAGGATCCTCAGTGCTGGACCCCGAGGTTCACCGACCTGACCCTGAAGCCAGCAGAGGGCTTGGGCAGACCTGTACTGCCAGCCACCTGCACAGCTGGGGCACCTGGGAGAACCAGGGGCTGCAGATTCAGGGTGGGGGTGGTGCAGCTCTTCCGTGCAGGTTCCCAGGCACAGAGCCCTTATAGACCCCATGGGGATTCCTCCTCATCTCTTCCCTTTATTTCCCCTTCTCTCCTCTTCCTCCTCTTCCTTCTATCTCTTTCTCCAGGAAACCCTCCCCATCTTCCCAGTCAGAAGCGGTCACCTCCAGTCTGCTGGGGTTCCCCTGGGCATGATTTACTCTGCCTTCCTCTGGTACTGCATGGGAACGGGGATTTTAAGGAACTGGTAGAGAAGTTAGGAATGCTTAGTGTAAACCTCAGCCATGCAATGTGACTTTGGACCTCAATTTCCCCAGCTGTAAAACACAAGGGAGGCAGCAACCACCTTGAAAGTTCTCAAAATTCTGAAAGGGACAGGTTCAAAGGGTCTCTAAGCACCCCCAGGAGTTCCCCTTAGTCTGATAATCCACATGACTTAAGACAACTCTAGAATGTTCTTTCTTCTATTTTTCTCTACAGGTGGACAGATGCTGGGTCTGCATGGCTCAGTAGAGAATGAAGCCCAACCCAGCAGGCTCCTCCCCAGAGGCCTGCAGAGCTGCAGGCCAGGGCGAGAAGAGCTGCCCCGTCTGCCGGGCCTGGGGAGGAGTCTCAGGCCTGGGGTCTGAGTCAGGGCCTGGCCCAGGGCCTGGTGCAGGTTCAGGGCCTACTACTGTTCTGGGGCCTGGGCCAGGGCCTGGGGCTGTGTCAGGGCCTGGGGCTGTGTCAGGACCTGGGCTGGGGCCTGGTGTGGTTCTAGAACCTGGACCAGGGCTTGGTGCTGTGACCAGACCTGGACCAGGGCCTGGTGTGGTTCTAGAACCTGGACCAGGGCCTGGTGCTATTTCAGGACCCAGACCAATGCACGGTGCTGTGTCCCTACCTGCACCAGAGTCTGGTGCTGTTCCGGGACCTGGACCAGGGTCTGGTGCTGTGTCCAGACCTAGGCCAGAGCCTGGTGCTGCTTCAGGACCTAAGCCAGGTCTGGGGCCTGGGTCAGGAGCTAGGTCAGTACCTGGGCCAGTACCTAGGCCAGGAGCTGCACCGTTACCTGGGCTAGGGGTAGAGCCTGGGCCCAGACGGGGTTCTGGAATTGGGCCCAAACCCAGTGAGCCAGAGACAGCCCCAACACTAGCACCACAGCAGAAGACTCAGGCCACACCCATGCAGGCCCCTAGGCAGAAGGTTCTGGTGACTGGAGGAGGAGGCTACCTGGGCTTTAGCCTGGGTTCTAGCCTGGCCAAGAGTGGCACTTCTGTCATCCTGCTCGACCTCCGCCGACCACAGTGGGAGCTGTCCCCGGGGACTGAGTTCATCCAGGTGCGGTGATGAGCATCTTGGGGACTGGTGGGGGGGCCCAGGCTGCTGGTGGAGGTCTGGGAACAGTGTCTGATGTGAAACCCGTGGTGTGATATTGAAGAGAACAGGCTCTTGGAATCAGACTATTTAAACTCTGGCATTTCCCAGCTGGGCAACCATGGCCACAAGGCTCCACATGTCTGAGCCTCCGTGTCCCCATCCATAGAAAGCAGGATTCACAAGGGTCTTCTGGGGAGGCCATGAGACTGTGCACGTAAAACACCGAGCACAGCCCCTGTGAATTAGCTTGATAAATGGAGCCGCCGACGATGATGAAGACGATGATGCCCTGTAGAATCATACACTAAATCCTGCCCCACAGCCTCTCCCACAGGTGCTTGGCCTGGGTCAGGGGACCAGCTCTGGGAGCTGGCAAGGCAGGGTTGGTATCTCTGCCTTGGCCCAAACCTCCTGGCCCCATCTCTTCCTTCTGTGTTTCAGGCTGATGTCCGAGATGAAGAAGCCCTGTATCGTGCCTTCGAAGGGGTGGACTGCGTCTTCCACGTGGCATCCTATGGGATGTCCGGTGTTGAGAAGGTAAGCACCCCAACATATAATACCTGGAGTTAGAGCGGGGTTCAGATCCGGGCTCTGTGCACCCCCAACTTTACGTGCCCTTCACCTAATCCAGGAAGGACTCAGACTATATACCCAGCCTGCATTTTGCATCCATGGGACCACATGCCAGTTCTGCCACTTTCTCGCTGTGTGACCCAGGGCGAGTTAACTTAACCTCTCTGAGCCTCTGTTTCCTCCTCCGTACTAGTACTTACAGTGGGCTGGTAGCCATCAAAACAGACACCCTTTGACTCAGAAATCACACTGTGTGTATATTTGCAGCATTGTTTTAAATAACAAAAACAGGAAGTAAAGTAAATGCCCATCAGTTAAGGACTATTTAAATAAATTGTAAAGTCTCCCCACATTGAAATTCTATGCAGCCATTCAACAGAATGAAGTAACTCAATATGTGTTGATAACGGAACAATTTCCAAGGTGCAAAAACAGTGTTTGATATCCTCCTGTTTGTATAAAAAAGAAGCTAGGATATTCACACGTGTGCATGTGCTGATATTAATAAGTATAGATTGTGTCTAGAAATACACCGGCCTGTAATAGGAACAGTGGTTGCCTCTGCGGGGGGTGGGGAGGAAGGCTGGAGTCAGGAATGGGAAGGACATTTCCTTTTCACTATATACCCTTGTTACTGTTTGAGTGATTTTTTTAAATATTTATTTTTTTTGAGAGAACACGCACACATGTGCATGTGGAAGTAGGAGAATGGCAGAGACAGCAAGAGAGAGACAGAGAGTCCCAAGCAGGCCCTGCACTGTCAGCACAGAGCCCAACATGGGGCTTGAACTCACAACCCTGAGATCAAGACCTGAACTGACATCAAGAACCAGACACTTAAGCAACTAACTGAGCCACCCAGGCACCCCTGTTTGAGATGTTTTTAACCATGTGATTGTATTATCTATTTAAAAGCAACTGCAACGAGGATAAATATAGTTTAAAAATCAAGATAGAACCCATCTCCTAGTCTGGTCGGAAGGATTAAGTGAGATGTACAGGCTTCGCCCTTTCCCGGTCACACGAGCAGCTCTCTCTCTGTAGACAAGGTGTTTTTATTTTTCACACCCTAACCTCGTGAGGGCATGGACAGTATTACTCTTGTCTGTCTTATAGATAAGGAAACTGAGACTTCTATAGTGAGGAAATGACCCAAACATTTTGAAACCCTTTTCTGGGTCAAACACTGTACCAAGTCCTCCCGTCGGGTGCATTTCATCCTGCTGACCACGCAGAGGGGAGGTGATGAGATAGCTGAGGGCCAGGCAGAGGTGGGGGGCACTCAGGGGGATGCTGACAGAGCTGGGCACTGGTACCCAGGGCTCCTGCACCTCCTGTGGGCCTCCCAGATCCCTGCTTCTGAGCTGCACATTCTGTAGCCCCTGTCCTGCCCGACCCTAAGCCCAGCCTTATGGCCTCAGCGACAAGGCATGACAGCACCACGACTTCCCACCTTCGTCTTGTCTTTTAGCTGCAAAAAGAGCAGATTGAGTCTATAAATGTTGGAGGCACCAAACTAGTGATCAATGGTAGGCGCTCCGAGCTCAGTGTGACCTGCTGTGTGTTTCCTGCTTCTCTCCCCTCTCCTGCCACGGGCCCGGCCCTGGGGACAGGGTAGGGGGACAGAGGTGGGACCCTCCTCCCCTCCCCCCACCCACCCCAGTGTAGGGCCTGTGGGCAGCACATCCTTCCTAAACTGCAGACCTGCCCAGGCCCCTGCATGGGACGGGTCAGTGTGGCCACAGCATGTCTGGGGACACGGGCAGCGGAGTTTACGTTTCAGGGATCAAGAGTTAGAAAAGTTGCTGAAGCACCAAAATAGAAGACCCACTTATGGGGGCTCTGGGCATGTCTGCCTTGTCCTGCATCCGGTCTTTTCTCTGATTCTAGAGTGTCTCTTTCCTATGTCCCCATCGATTGAAACTTTCTTCTGACTTGACCCCAGCAAGGTAGCTCAGGGGCCACAGCCATACTGAGAAGGAGGAGTGAGCCAGTCTGGCTCCCAGGGCCCCACGGAGCAGGGACTTGACCCACACCCCTTCCCTCCTGAGCAGCTCTGTATTCTGGGAGGGCCCCAGGGGCCAGGATGTGTGGAAAAGACTGGGTGGAGGTCAGTGGATTCTCCCAGGGAGGTCCCAGTGGGCAGCTCCTCCTCCAGCTTCTACTCATCTTGGCCCCGTGTGTGTGTGTGTGTGTGTGTGTGTGTGTGTGCGCACTTGTCGCTGCAGTTTGCATCCGTCGGCGAGTTCCAAGGCTCATCTACACCAGCACCGTCAATGTCGTGTTCGGCGGGAAGCCCATAGAACAGGGTGATGAGGACTCTGTGCCATATTTCCCACTGGAGAAGGTACCTGGCTTCCAGGAGAGGTGGGCAGGGCCACTGGGCCTGGGATCCACAGCCCGAAGGGTAGGGATGCGTGGAAACCAGGGTCAGCTTCACAACTCAGGCTGAGTCCCATGAAGAAGGGGTCCCCAAAACCGGGTAGCACAAGCCTCCTATTTTAGGGGTTCTGAAATCAGACAGACTTGACCTTGAGCCAGCCAGGCCACTCTCTACCTGTGGGGCCTTGTGCAAATCACTTTGAGCCACTGTTTCTTCATCTGGGCGTGAAAACACCACCCCGGTGGGGTGTGGAGAGCAGGCAGCGAGTTGATGCGTGTGAAATGCCATGAACACCTGGAGGACTGCATGGAAATAGTTCATCCAGTGCACACGCAGCATCCGCATCCCGGGGCTCGCGCTGGGGGCCAGCAAGACCCTCCCCGAGTGAAGGAGCTCTGGTCGTTGTTACTGCTCTGAACTCTGCTCCCATGGCTCCTACCCCAAGGGAAAAGAAGGGCGCTGGCCATTTCCCAGGGGGAGCCCCCAGAATCCAGCCCCTATGTAGTCTGAAGCAGGGACGGCAGCCCTGGGCCCAGGGGGGCTGGGCAGTGCCGCTGACCCCTACCTGGTGGTGCTCTTCTCCTTGTCCTCTGGCAGCATATGGACCACTACTCGCGAACCAAAGCCATCGCTGACCAGTTGACCCTCATGGCCAATGGCACACCTCTCCCAGGTGAGTGTCGTGGGGCCCTACTCAGGGCAAATGCACATGCCCCCCGCTGCCTCCCCCCAGAATACATGTGCGAGTCTAGCTTTCAGCTTCTATGTTTCTGAGGTTCACCTTCCTTCCAAAGGACAGTTCCCCAGGGCCTCTGTCACTCATCATTCCACAAATTCTGAGCACCTGCTATGTGCCCAGACCCCATCAGGGACATAGTCTGGAGAAAGTCACGTCCAGTCTCTGCCCTCAAGTTGCTCACATCTTGGGTGAGGGAAGAGACAGATAGGAGTGGATCTTTCTTCTGCCACATAGGAGTAGATCTAGTTTAAGGATGTTTTGTACTTTTTAAAAAAATTTTTTAATGTTTATTTATTTTTTGAGAGAGAGACAGAGCACAAGTGGTGGGGGGGGGGTGGGCAGAGAGAGAGAGACACAGGATCCGAAGCAGGCTCCAGGCTCTGAGCTGTCAGCACAGAGCCTGACGAGGGCTTGAACCCACAAACCGTGAGATCATAACCTGAGCCGAAGTCGTATGCTTAACCGACTGAGCCACCCACGTGCCCCTTACATGCTAATTTTATATGCAAAGGTCTCAGTAATTCTTTACAGCATCCATATGAGCTAAGAACCCTAAGGATCCCCTGCTTTCCAAACTCAGGAGCCAGATAGATTTAGATATATCCCTTGCTCTTCAAGTGATCACTTTCTGCTTTCTGAAATTCAGAAACTAAAAAAGAATCAGAAAACTTGGTTTCTCTTACTATCTTAAGTATCTAAACTCAGGAGCCAAGTAGATTTGGAGAGTGAGGGCTGGTTGCAATTATAATCCCCAGATTTACAGGGGAGGAGGTAAGGCTGAGAGCTGAACTGACTCAGCTAAGGTCACCTGGCTGTTAGGTGGCAGAGGTGGGATTTGAACACCCCACCCCTACTCCAGGGGGCGTCTAACACCAGAGCCTGGAGCTGAACCATCATGCTTCACTGCAGCCACAGCTGAGCAGGCCACTGAGCACAGGCCCTTTTCCCTAAAATCCTCCCACTCCATCCCGGCACCCTGGGCCTGTCAGGCCTTGACCCCTGATCCCAGTGGGAACATACATCCGCCTGTGTTTTCCCAGGGGGTTGACCCTATGCGGTTGAACTCTCTTTTCTGCCTGGAGCCTTCCATGGCTGGACCAGCAGCCTGCAAAACAGACACTTAATCCTTTGGACAAGAATTATTTATACGAGCATCCCCAGCTCTTCGTTGTCGGGAGTCATGGATACCCTGGGCCCTGCCCCTCCGTGACGTGGCTGCCCAGTGCCCCGCCAGTCAATGTCAGCTGCAACCTGACCTCCCCGCCGCTCCCCTGACCATGCCCAGGTGGCCCAGAGTTTAAAATTAGCTGCAGTCTGCTTACAGAAAAGCTCACCTGATACCTGCCTTCCAGGAGTCCAACCATGGTCACGCTGGGTGATTTCCAGTCCCTGCTAACACAAGCTGGTCCCTGAGACTCTGCCTGTAACCCGGCAAGGAGAGCCCTGGTCCCTGAAGCAGAGCCCTGAGAGTGCAGATCTCAGCTCAGTGTGATGGGACAAATGACCACAAACTTGGTGGCTTAAAACCGAAAGGTCTTCTCTTGTGGTTTACAGCCAGATGTTGGAGATCAAAGTGTGGCTTGGGCTGCACTTCCTGTAGGGGGCTCTACGGGAGAACCATTTCCCAGCTTATGGCCCCACTCATTCCTTGCGGTTCATGTGTCTCTTCTCTGTGAGTCCCTTATAAGGGATACTTGACATTGGATTTGGGGCTCGCCAGCATAATCCAGGATGATCTCATTTTGAGAGCCTTACTTGTATCTGCAAAGGCCCTCGTCCAAATGAGGTCATATCCACATGTTCCGGGATGTGGGCATATCTTTTCTGGGGCTACCACTCAGTCCGCTGCACTGGCCTCATTGTCAAGTGAGGATATCGGTGGAGAGGCAGTCAGGGTGTTTGGCTATGACCCAGGACACTTGCCCTGGCAAAGTTTGCGAGGAAAAGGAACTTACTACGGAAGGATGTGGGATAGCTTCTGGAGAATATATTTGCAGAAAAATGATCACCAGAGCTTGCAAAAAGGACAGGGTTGGGGCAGCTCCGGGGACCTGGGTGGCAGGAGCTGGTGACCAGTCTCTTCAGGGTGAACCCACTCTGAGGATTTTAGAGCCCGGTGTCAGTGATATTGAGAGTCACATTCCTGGGTGAGAACATGTCACTGGCCCAGCTTGGGTCCCGTGGCCACCACCTCAGAGGAGAGTGACACATCTGGTGCATCTAGACTGATGGTCCCCTAAGACCTTGTGCAGAGGGGGAGGGACCCCCAAAGGAAGGTGGGCTTCTGGTCCCAGAGGACGATGTACACTGGGGCTTCCCAAACTGGGGTGCGGTCCCTTGGGGAACCTGAGCCTCAGGAGAGCAGGAACATCTTCCAGAAGGTTCCATCTCCAGGGGTTGAGATTGAAAGTCAAATAATTTACAAATAAGTAATTAAAAAAATTTTTTTTAATCTTAAATAGATTATGAGATAAACTGAAATTTTTGTAGGGTTTCTTAAGACTTGACAGACATATGTCTGTGGCAGCCTTCAGGCTGTACCCCCAGACTTCTCCAGAGGAGACTCGTTTAGTGCTTCCATCAATGTGGGGAGACCCGTGCCAGAGAAGTTGGGGGGCTCTGGACCAAGCTCCCTGTTGGTCTGGGGGACTCTGCTGGCACAGAGCAGTGAGAGTGAGGGGGACAGCCTCCAGGCTCTTGTGCTGATGGCTCCAGTCTCTTCCCTTCTCCACTGATTGCCTGAAAAGTACAATCGCTACCACTACTTACAAAGCACCCATTTTCCAAGGAGACCAAGGCTGCGCGAGCAGAAACACAGAGTCCGTTTGTAGCATCAGAACCTGGGCTTTGGTCCCCCATCTCATCTCTATTGGGCTGAGCTGTGTGCCCTTAGGCAAATCGCGTCCCTTCTCTGAGGCTTGGTTCTTTGATCCAGAAGCAGGGATAGTAACAGTTCTCACCTCATAGGGTTGCCTTGAAGGAAAAAACCCTGGGGGCACCTGGGTGGCTCAGTTGGTTAATCCTCAGACTTCATCACAGTTTATGGGTTCGGGCCCCGCATCAGGCCCTGAGCTGATAACTCAGAGCCTGGAGCCTGCTTCGGACTCTGTGTCTCCTTTTCTCTCTGCCCCTCTCCCACTCACACTCTGTCTCTCTCTGTCTCTCAAAAATAAATAAATAAACATTAAAAAAAAAAAAAAAACAACCTGGCTTACCAGAGCACCAGGCACATAGTAGGCTCTCTCTGAGAGCCACCATAGTCCTTATCTAGCTGATGATCAGAAAAAGGAAAGAGCTACAGCTATTGGCACAAAGGAGTGAGGGTCTCTCTGTGCATCTGTAAAATGGGCACAGTAGGACTCTCAGGGGAGCCAAAGGAGATTATGTCTGCCAAGTGCTGACTGAACTGTCATGGGCCATGTACCTATCTGCATCTCCGTCTTACCTCTGTTACTGGCCCGTGAGCATCATGAGGGCAGGGACCATTTCTTGGTCATCCTTGGGTTCTCCACAGCATCCATCCCAGGGCCCAGTGCAAGGGGGAGAGGTTGGGGAACCCCTCAATGCTGTTTGTTAAATGACTGACTGATCGACTGAGAATAAGTAATTCAATGAGGAAAGCCCAAGGGGCTGTCTTCCCTGCCGACCTATCCAGGTAAGGACCGGGAGATGTGGACAGCATGTCTGTGTCTCTCCCTGCTGGTCCACCCCTCCCCAGGCCCTGACCTCCCTCCCTGTGACCTAGGAGGAGGCACTCTGCGGACGTGTGTGCTCCGGCCCCCGGGGATCTATGGCCCTGAAGAGCAGAGGCACCTGCCCCGTGTGGCGGTATGTCAACCCAGGCCTGTGCGCAAGGCACAGGAGGAGTCTGGCTGATGTGTGCATGGATGGGGCTCTTCCAGTCTACAGTCACTGTGTCAGTCTTGGGGCAATGTCCTGAGCCTGGGACTCTTAGTTCTGGGAGATATCCCTATCCCTATCAGACTCACGAGGAACAAAGGTCTCAGTGTGTGCCAGCCAGGGTTAGACACAGGTTGGAGAGACACAGAGCTATGACCCCAAAGAGGCAGAGGGAGCCTACTGTCCCTACTCAGATGTGGGCTCAAAGATGGCCAGATGGCTCATCTCGTGCTGCCATATAGAAAGCCTCTCTCCAGAGAAAGCCAGGTGCCAGCAGTATAGCTATGAGGGACTGGAGGCCCTGTCCTCAACATTTCTCACAGCCACATCAGGGAGATGGATGCCACAGTCACAGAGTCAGTGTGGTAAGGGCTATGTGGAGGAAAGAAGGAGAATGTGGGAGCACAGCAGAGACGACCTGGTAGGGGCAGTCCAGGAGGACTTCCTGGAGGTAGTGATGCCTATGCTGTTTGGAAAGAGAAGAAAGAATTAACCAAGGAAATGGGGTGGTAGAGAGAAGGTGGTCCAAATAGAGCAGCTAGCTTGGGTACAAACCTGGAAATTAGAAAGATCACTATTCCAGGCTTCGGGACAGATCAGTGAACAAAGCAGACAATGATTCCTATCCTTGTGGGGCTTATATTTTCACAGGAGGAGATGGATAATACGCATGATAAATGATAAAGAGTGTTTGAAGGTGCCGGGTACGATGGAGAAAGAGGACAGGGGGAGCAAGGTGTGGGAGCTGGGCGCACAGGCAGCCAGGGAGTCTCATCGAGCAGGGGACAGGGGAACCTTGAGGCTTCTTCACCTTGAAGGAGATGGCAGAGTGTACCACACGAGTGTTTAGGGGAGGACCTTCCAGGCAGGGGCAGGCCCCGAGATGGGAGCCTGCTGCACATTCCAGGGGGAGGCCGTGTGGCAGGAGCTGGGTGCACGAGGGAGTTAGTAGGAGATGAAGTCCGAGAGTAGCTGGGACCAGGTCAGAAGGGCCTCCTGAGCCGTCGTCAGGACTTTGGCCTTCAACTTGGCAGTGGGCGTCTGAAAGACTCTGAGCAGGGAGACATAGGATCTGACTTCAAATTCAGAAGGATCCCCCTGGCTGTGTGGAGAACAGCAGCAAGGACCATGGGTGGAAGCCGAAGCGGCTAGGAAGCTATTTCGGTGTCCAGGTATAGAAGCCGGGCAGCGGTCACAGCCATGAGAAGTGGTTGGATTCTGGACAGATTCTAATAGTTGAGTCCAGTGGGTTTGTAGGTGGCTTGGATGTGGATTGGAGAGAAGGGAAGGCCAGCGGAGGCTCCAGGGTTTCAGCCTGAGCCACAGAGTGCTCTCTAGTAAGATGTGGGGGGCCTGGGGGGGATGGTGAACAGGAGCTAGAAGGTCAGCCGCACGCTCCAGGACATGGAGGCGTCGGGACCTGGGTCTGGCCTGGAGCTAGAAATTTGGGAGCCATCATCATATAAATGGTATTCAAAGCCACTCCAGACTTGGGTTTGTGTTTATCACCCTCTCCAGAGCCACATCAAGAAGAGACTATTCATGTTCCGATTTGGGGACCGCAGGACACAGATGAACTGGGTCCACGTGCACAATCTGGTGCAGGCACACGTGTTGGCAGCCGAGGCCCTCACCGTGGCCAAGGGCTATGTAGCTGTGAGTCTCCTGCCATGCTGTCCCCACCTCCCCCCAGCAGACGGCAGGTGGGGTGCCCCATCCCTAGGGGGTTCCTGGCTCACACACATTTCTCCCCAACTCAAGATGGCCGGTGGGACTGTGGGCCCAGGGAAGCCAGGGGTGGGGTGTCTTTATAGGGCATCGCTAACTCCTTGCGGTAACCCTGTGATGTAGGTGTTGTGGATCCTGAACTAATGGTAACCAAATGCTAAGCATTTTACCTATGCTGCCACATTTACTCTTCACAATAGCCCAAGAGGGAGTTCCCATTATTTTCATCCCATTTAGGTACAGAGAGGTTAAGTGACTCTGCCGAGGTCACACAGCTTTTCAGTGTGGCAGTCTCAGAATTCAAAGGGAATTACCCAGGTCTGTCCCCAGGGTTAGACAATGGCCATGACTCCTCAATGGCTGCTCGGGAGAACTGGGGAGTCAGGGCAGCTGCTAGCCATCTGAAAGGGTGGGGTCAGGCGGTGGGCAGATGCCTGACTGTCCCCCTCCCTGTGTGTCCCTCTCAGAGTGGCCAGGCGTACTATATCAATGACGGGGAGAGTGTCAACCTCTTCGAGTGGATGGCCCCACTGGTAGGTGCCCCGATGTCCACCTGCCTCCACCCCAAGTGAGAATTAAAGGATTCTGCACATCTCCTCTCCTTGTCATCCTTTCCTACTTCTGGAAAATCGGAAGATTTCACATTGAAAAACAGCTCTAGCAATAGTGTCCACTGGGCAACATTGGAACTGGCTGGAGCTGGGTTGTGGCTGCCCCTTTGGGGGACCATGTACTCCCCTGGTTTGCCTTAGCCTCTCCCAGTCTGATTCTTGATTTTTTTTTTGTTTTGTTTTTAAATGTTTAAAAATTATTTTATGAGAGAGAGCACAGGAGAGGGGCAGAGAGAGAGAGAGAGAGAGAGAGAATCCCAAGCAGTCTCCATACTCAGCATGGAGCCTGAGGTGGAATTCAATCCCATGACCCTGGGATCATGACCTGAGCCCAAACCAAGAGTTGGATGCTTAACCGACTGAGACACCCAGGTGCCCCTTAATTTTTTTTATTTATTTATTTTGATTGAGAGAGAGAGAGGGAGAAAAATCCCAAGCAGGCTTAGGGGCAGAGAGAGAGAGGGAGAGAGAGAACCCCAAGTTGGTTCCATGCTGTCAGCGTGGAGCCCAATGTGGAGCTCAATCTCATGAACCAAACCATAAGATCATGACCTGAGCTGAAATCACGACTCAGACGCTCAACTGACTGAACCACTCAGCTGCTCCCTGATTCCTGATTTATGTCGACTTGCCCTGTGGAAGTTTGCTCATGATGCCCCCACACTATGTGATGAAGCTGTGTAAGGGGTAAGTGGAAGGTAGACTGAAGTCGAAGGAAGCTGTTAGCCCTGGGGCTTCCTGTGCTGCAGCCCCTCCGAGAACCCTGGCCTCCACACCCAGCACCCTGCAGACTCCTTCTTGGGGCCAGGCCTGCCTGGATGAGGTTGACCAGAATCCCTCTGCTAGAGGATCCATCTGTGGGGCATGCAGACATGTCAATGTCAACAGCTTTATTGAGCATATACTGTTCGATTCACCTATTTAAAGCACATAATTCAATGGTTTTTAGTATATTCAGAGTTGTGCAACCATCACCCCAAAGCCCTACACAGCCACGGGTCTACTCTCTGTTTCTATAGATTTGCCTGTTCTGGACATTTCGTATAGATGGAATCGTACAGTATGTGAATTTTTGTGTTAGGCTTCTTTCATTTAGCATCATGAGTTCAAAGTTCATGTGTAGCCTGCATCATATCAGTATTCATTCTTTTTTTACTGCCAAAAAATATTCTATACCAGGGATAGACCACATTTTGTTTATCCATCCATCAGTTGATAGAAGTTGGGCTTTCTTGACTTTGGGGCTATTATGAATAAGATTGTATACGTTTTTTGTGGATGTACGTTTTCATTTCCCTTGGGTGTTTACCTAGGAGTGGAATTGTTGGATCATACGGTATCTCTGTTTAACCTTTTGAGGAACTGCCAGGCTGTTTTCCAAAGTGGCTGCACCATTTTACATTTCCAAAACCAGTGTAACAGGGTTCCGTTCCTCCATGTCTTTGCCAACACTTGTTATTGCCGTTTTTTTGTTTTTTTGTTTTTTTTGTGACCCAGACAGTTTTTATACAAGTGAAGACTTCATCTTGTGCCAGCCTATCTCTTCATGCATCTCCTACCACCCTCCACACACATGCCAGATTTTTTTATTATTATTCCTTAATAGCAGAAAAGTCAATTCTAGAAAAATTAGGTTTTACGTTAAGTGCCTTGGAATGTCTTTGGGTGTAGGCAGATGGAAATAATAACTAAATGATGTGGATGGTCCCAGGTTAAAAACCTACCCATGCATCCAAGCCCTGCTTGGTTTTTCTAGATCAAAGCTTTCCATTTCAAGACTGGCACAGGGTTGGGGCTGGCTGCTGGGTTTGCCCTCTTGGGTGGGCACGCAGAGGGCCGGGTGGTACCTCTACAGAGGGCAAAGGGAACACGTGGCCTTTCCACACCAGCCCCTGAAAGACCATTTCTCACCTCAGGCCATGTTTCCTTGCAGTTTGAGAAGCTAGGGTACAGCCAGCCCTGGATCCAGGTGCCCACTTCCTGGGTTTACCTAACAGGTAAGGGAAGGGGTGTGTGTATTACAAGCCCTCCATGTACCAGGTGCACATGCATCACCTTATTTCAAGCCCAGGGCCAGGACTAGGTGGAGACGAGTGAGGCACTGAGGGCACAAAATCTAAGGAGACCGTCACTCTCAGGGGTCAGGTGCTCCAAGCCCGATCTGCATTTGCCTGGCAACCTCCTTGCCATAGTCCTGACCCTGAATAAACCCTATCCTACTTTCTAGGTGGGTATGATTGGACCCAAGTAAAGATGAGGCCCCTGAGGCCCTGAGAGGTTAGTGACCTGCTCATGGAGCCACGGTGAGAAAGCGGGAGAGGCAGGTTCACACCCGGGCTTGGCTGACTTCAAAACCCACACCCAGTCCTGTGGCCCGTCTTGGAAGGCATCACGCCAGTCAGGGGGAGAGGGGGGCCCTGGGGCTGAAGAGAAGTCTGCCTCGGAGCAGGTGGAGCTTCCTCCGCACCCTGAAGCTCAGTCTCTACTCTCATCCACACCCCCCGTCATCACCTCTGCTGGCCTCCTTCCAGCCGGAATGCAGACATCAGGCATGGAGTGGTCAGCCCGAGGGGGACAAGTGATCCTCATGACACGAAGAGCTGCGTTCCTGGAAAATCTTAGCTAGATCTGTTGTATTTTAAATGCATTGGGGTGCTTGACATTTAAAGCAGGGATTTACAAACTTATGCCCACTAGGCCACACGTGGGGTGACTTCTCACGCACAGCGCTGCCACAATGATTGACACTCTTTGACCCCCCAGCTGGGGAAAGAGCAGCTACAGGTTCTGGCAGTTATATAGGATTGTATAGTGTTCCTAGCGAGTTAACTATAACCCCCTAGTTCTTAACTCTGGCTGTGCATTAGAATCACCTGGGAGCTTATAAAACGTAAAAATGCCTCAGCCGCATCCCAGACCAATTACATCAGCATCAGCAAGAGCAAGGGGGTGGGGGAAGCATGAGCATTTTTAAAAGTGGTCCGGTTGAGAACCACCGTTGCAACTTCTTTCTCTCCTACTCAAGAGACCACATTGGAATAGAAGTGAGGGGGGGAAGGAGACATGATTTGAGATAACTCTGAATCTGCTCTGATTTGTTTTCAAATGTCAGTCCTTTAATATTAATAACAACGTACTTGTGACACATTTCACAGCCAAACAAGCCCCCACCCCCACCTCCCCGGCACGAGCTGACAACTGCTGATCTAAAGGAACCCAGGGACAGGAGAATTTTGCAAAATGAAGAGACTCCCCCTAGCAAAGCAAATAATGCCCCCAACTCATTTGTCCCCGAGGGTCTCCCCAGAGCTTGCAGAGCAAGGCCCCCTGGTCACTGGCCCTTCTCTCCCCCCACAGCTGCGGTGATGGAGTATGTGCACCTGGCCTTGAGGCCCATCTGCAGCGTCCAACCACTGCTCACCCGGAGCGAGGTAGGTAGGCTGCTGGTGGGAGGGGGGGGGAGGTGCCCTGCACCACAGCCCCACCACCAGCACCCCTCACCCATTGGACACCATAACTGGATCCTTGTCTGAGGTCTCAGAACCTTCCTTGTGGGCCCAAATCTAGTGCTAACTTTTTACAATCATCCCAGCCTCTGGGCTTTTGCTTAGGCTGTGCTTTCTTGGTCTGAAATGTGATTAGCTCTGAGCCTGTCCCTCGTCCCTGTCATTCATTCATAAGCAGCTTATCTTCGCTGCCAGACCGGAAGCTCCCAAAGACAGGTTCTGTGACATTCACATTTTTGAATATGCCAACACTCCCCACCAGTGCCACCGACACTCGAGACACATGCACACAGAACCTGGTGGTTCTAGGTTCACCGTTCATGCTTACTGAATAATAAGTATATAAGTGCCTACTGTGTACAGAATACTATTCCCAAATGATGCAGATTTCTCTGTACACACAGTTTAAAAGAGAGGATGTTTTAAATGCAGGTTGTAAATAGTAGTGTTTGGCATTACTTGCAAAATCCTTCCAGTTCACTCTGCATTTGATTCTCTCTGATGTCCTGCTAAGTTAGGAAGGGCAAGAGATTATGATGGTGTTTTATGATAAGAAACTGAACTTTATAAGAAACAACACTGGAGAAGTTAGTGCTTGTCCAAGGTCACACAGTTTGGGAATTGACTTCATACTCCAAGCTCAGTGCTGTTTAACTCAGAGGACAGGGAATGGGCCACAGCAAGAAGCACTTCCTTGTGGTTTCTCCTTTGAACTATCCAGACTAGCAGAGGAAAGAGAATAATGACAATAGTGGCCATCTACTGAGTGGTGATGATATGCCAGGTGTTGTGCTTTATATCATTTAGTTTTCAATGCTACTCGAAATTGTAGATTGTTACCTTCATTTACAGAGGAAATGAGACACACAGGGGTGAAAACACCTGCCCATGAACATGCACTTAAGAAGCAGAGCTGGCATTTGAACCCAGACCAGACCTAAACGATTTCAAGCTCAAAGCGAATCAGGAATCACATTAATGTAAATTAGTTGCCAAGTCGCTGCTGAATTGCGGAAGGGACTTAGCTCCCCTCCTTCTTGTTTCACTTGTAAGTTTCCTTGTTCAGCTAAGGGGCAAAGGATCCCTACTTAGCTAAGGAAGTTTCTGGGCACTATGGCTCTGGCGCCCTCTGCTGGTCAAACTGTGACATACCCAACCAGCTCTCTAGTTACAGTCCGATTCATTCAACATTTTTTGAGCCCCTAATGTGTGCCAGGAACTGTGCGGAGTAACTAAGGCAAGACACAGCCCTTACCTCGAATACCTCACAGTCCAAAGGGGAAGACAACCGGGAAACCTAACACAGTGTAAGGCCTACACTGAAGGAAATTATGAGGAACTTCAGAGCACACAGAAGGGGCACCTGAGCTAGGTCTGAGGCAGTTAGGGAGACTTCCCAAAGTAAGGTAACATCTAAGCCTGAGATCTGAGAGCACTGTGTCCAGGACCTTGCTGATCTAGTTCCCAGCTGTATCCCCCAAAGCCTTGAACTTACTACCTGGGGCAAAAAGGAACAAGACTGGCCTCTCCCCTCTCCCACGAGTATCCAAGACCAGCAGCTTGGCCAGAAGGGCTGTTTCAGTGCCATGGGAGAATCAAGCCATTCTCTCAGACCCCCTCCAAGTGTCGGGCTGAGGAACAACAGAGGAAGACATGAGGTGGGAGGGCATCCTCTCTCCGGTCCCAGCACAGCCAGGAAGTGTGGGGCCTGGAATGTGGCTCCCCTGTTGAGTCTAGGCAAGTCATCTAACCTCTGTAAAGAGGAGAAAGTGTTAGTGCCACCTCAGGGAATTAAATAAGATAAGGCCTAGAAAGGATTTAGCCCAGGCCAGGCACAGGGCCTATTCAGTTATTCATAACTGTCAGTACTGCCCTTGAAGCCTATGGGGCCCCAGGCAGCCCAGAAGCTGGAGAGAATCATGTCTTAATTGAATTCCTCTCTTAGGGAAGTTTAACCAGGGAGGGTGTGAAGGCTGTGTCCTGGGGCTGTAGCCAGAGAAGCCTAGCGTGTTTCCTGGGGACATTTCCGGAGAGCAGCGCCTGGGGCCCGGGCAGGGCGGTCAGCTTCTTTTAGAACATAGCCAAGAACCTGCTGACTCCCAGCCCTGTGCTAGGCCGCTAGCCCGGGAAGGGACGCGCAGAGGTGGGACCGTCATTTTGGGGGGACTGAGAAGTTCAGTAGGGTGGGGGAGATGCAGAAAACGCCTCCTGGAAGCCTCGCTCTCGAGGAAAATGGGAGAAGGGAGAAAGGAAATCTTCCCTGAGGAGGTGCGAGACACAGCACATGGGATCTGATGTGCGAAGGAAGGAAAACCCCTGCCCTCTCTTCCCTGTCGGTAACACAAGTTGGAATGTGTTTCCCACCCTCATGGGCCCGCCACTCTGCTACCCCCCCCCCCCCCCGCAGGTGCTCAGCGTGGCCGTGACGCACACCTTCCAGATCGCCAAGGCCCGCGCCCAGCTTGGCTACGCGCCAGACAAGTTCCGCTTCGCCGACGTCGTCGAGCAATACGTGAGGTCTACGAGCCGGCGGTCCCGCGGCTCCACCGCGCGAACACTCCTACGGTTGCTGCTCGGGCTGCTGCTGCTGCTCGGGCTGCTCGCCCTGGCCCTACATCTCGTAGGCCTGCAGCAGTCCAATGTCTGACCTGCGCCACTGGCCACTGCCTCTTCTTACCCAGCTTCACCTTCTGGGCTAGGACCCGCCCCCGAACCACTGCCCCGGCCACACCCCGCCCCCTGGGCTTGGGCCCACCCCCTGGGTCTTGACTCCGTCCCTGCCCTGCCCCCCCCCCCCCAGGCTTGGGCACGCCTCTGCTCCTCCTCTTGAGCCACGGCCCCGCCCTGGCCCCGCCCTCTGGGTTGCCCAGGCTTCATGCCTAGCCTGGCGGGGTTACCGAGGAGGTAGCCGTAAGGCCCCCTCCGCCTTCTAGGTTTTCTCCCTCTGCTCTGCCCAGACCTAGCCCGACCCCGGATTCTCCCCTGCTTTGGTTCCGCCCTGTTTCTGGCCCTACCGGTAGGATTGAGCCTTCCCCTTGGTTTCTCCTTCCGGGACTGGCCTTGCTCCTCCTTCTGGATCCGGTCCCTCCCCTCTCCTACTTGTAATTCTGCCTAGCCCCGCCCTCTCCCTCTCTGGTGCCACCCCCTCCCCAGCCACGCCTCCTAGGTGAGCGCTTAGGGCCTGGCCGGAGTCATCTCTAGCGGCTAAGGGCTGGCGGGGGGTGGCATTTGCAGCTGCTGCCTCTCTAGAGACATTGGACCGTCCTCACTGCCCAAGCTCCTCTCTGTTTGTCCTGAGACAGTCTTGGGATCTTGGACTAGACCGATTCTAGGAGAATTGCTTTTGATCTGCTACCTTGATGTTTTGGTTTCACTCAGTCATGCACTTCTCCCTGTGTGATGATAGCCAGGGTTGCAGGGACACCGGAGACCCAGGCTTCTGCCTAGCCAGAGCTGGCCTTTTGGGTTTCCAGTTTATGAGTCTGGGGCTGATAATAAGCACAGGCTTCTGTGTCAGAAAAGATCTAAAACAAAACAAAACTTTTTAAGGTGGTCAAAAGATATAAACTTCCAGTTATAAAATAAATAAGTTATGGTGATATAATGGTTACTATGGTTAATAATACTATATTATATATGTGAAGGTTGTTAAGAGAGTAGATCTTGCAAGTTTTCACCACAAGGAACACAGGGTGGCTTGGTTGATTAAGTGTCTGACTCTTGATTCAGTTCAGGTCAAGATCTAACGGTTTGTGAGTTGGAGCACCATGTTGGGTTCTATGCTGATAACACGGAGCTTGCTTGGGATTCTCTCTCTCTCTCTCTCTCTCTGCCCCTACCCTGCTCACTCTATCGCTCTCTCTTTCAAAACAAAAAACTTAAAGTTTTTATCACAGGAAAAAATTATAACTATATGTGGTGACAGATGTTAACTGGATATTGTGCTCACTTCACAGTATATACATATATCAAATCATGTTGTACACCTGAAGCTAATATTCTATGTAAATTATATCCCCAAAAATAATTTTTTAAAGAATTGGACCTTTTGAAAAAGTACCAATATAATTGTAATGGGAAGAATTAGAACTTATTTTGGTCATACTTTATAATTTGGTATTTCTTCCATATATGTATTTTTAATGTTTTTAATGCTTATTTATTTTTGAGAGAGGGAGAGAGAGACAGAGCATGAGAAGGGGAGGGGGAGAGAGAGAGGGAGACACAGAATCCAAAGCAGGCTCCAGGCTCTGAGCTGTCAGCACAGAGCCCGACGTGGGGCTAGAACTCAGGAACTGTGACATCATGACCTGAGCTGAAGTTGGATGCTTAACCAACTGAGCCACCCAGGTGCCCCTATTTCTTCCATATATTAATAAGGGAGCAGTGGTGATCACCAGAATCTTTAATGTTTAAACTCACAAAACTTCTTAATTCTGCCTTGCTCTCCACAGAAACAGTGCCCCCTTCCACATTGTCTTGGTATTGATCGTATCAAGATATCAGTGTTTAAATATATCCATGTATATATCATAATGTGTACAAGTGGAACTGGCCCATCAAACAATGGATCCTGGCAGAGAAGAAAACCATCACAAGCCTAACAAAACTTGTGGTGGAGGGGAACGAATGTATTAGAGCCAACATGACCATTCCCAGTGTATCCCTCTCTGCTGAACAATTAAGAAAGTTTGTGAAGCAGTTAAAAATTGTATGCTCTTCTTTAATAGGTTGAACTGCTTGTGTGCATATAATTTTTCAAAGCTCAGTAATAATCCTTTATGTCTGTTTTGATGCTTGACAGTTTGAAAGGGCTTTCATCTGTATGCCCTTATTTAATTCTTTTCATTTTTTTTTTTTTATGTTATTTTCGAGAGAGACAGAGACAGAATGCGAGTGGGTTGGGGCAGAGAGAGAGGGAGGCACAGAATCCGAAGCAGGATCCAGGCTCTGAGCTGTCAGCACAGACCCCGACCCGGGGCTCCAACTCACAAGCTGTGAGCTCATGACCTGAGCCGAAGTCGGGCGCTCAACCGACTGAGCCACCCAGGCATCCCTGTATGCTCTTATTTAATTCTTAGGGCTACCCTTACAGTAGGGTTTATCATTCCCCTTTTACAGATGGGGAATCTGGGAGTGTGTCTAACTAAAAAGGGTGGGGGTTACTCCTCTGCAGCTGAAGTAATTTGGAGGCACTGTCCAAGGCTCACTGGCCCAATGCTCCTCATGGTTATTTCCGCTCTTCTGCACCTCAGCCATCTCACGGCTTAGTTTGAGCTCTGGTATCTACCTCAGGCCATTTGGGGCTGGCAGCCCTTGGGCTCCCTTTCTTCTCAGTAACACATTTGCATCTAAACTCACCTCCTTCTTCTTTGACTTTCCTCTATCAATCCTGAGAAATCTGTTCCCAGGGCCAGGAAAACAGACTTTGACTGTTCGCATAATCTTCTACACCTTTTGTCTACTGCCAAAACTCAGCTTTCAGAAAACAAAAGGAAAATCAATTCCTTTGTTCTCTCCATTTCTCTAAGTCATCTGTTTCCTGAGGCTCTGAACATGTACACCCTGGGCCTGGGGGCTGTGTGGGTCACTATGCCAAGAAAGCTTCCCTCCTTTCGTGTTTTTACCCAAAGGAAAAGGAGGTAGCACCTGCACCCAACAGACAGAGTTCCTGTGAGGATTTTAGAGGCAGCTCAGATAACCAGCCCTCCATGCATGAGGTTCTGAGAGAGGTAGGAGGGCCTAGCTTACTTGGAAACACTGAGCAAAAGCAACATGAATGCAGAAAATAGAGCTGGCAGTGTGAGCAGCCAATCAGAATGGATCATCAAAGGTAAATCCATGAGCTTTCCACTGTCAGTGCTGAAACTATACCCTGAAGGGACGCCTGGGTGGCTCAGTTGGTTAGGCATTTATCTGACTCTTGATTTTGGCTCAGGTCACGGTCTCACAGTTTGTGAGTTCGAACCCCACATCAGGCTCTGCACTGTGCAGAGCCTGCTTGGAATTCTCTCTCCTCTCTCTCTCTACCCCTCCCAAGCACGCTCTCTCTCTCCCCCTCAAAATAAATAAACTTAAAAAAAAAATCATCGGTGAAACTATTCCCTGTTGTAGACGCAAGGCCAGGTGTCTAAAATATCCCCTAGTTTCAGGGTGTCTGGCTGACTCAGTGGAAAGAGCATGATCTCAGGGACCTGAGTTCCAGCCCCATGTTGGCTGTAGGGTTTACTAAAAAACAAATAAAAATTATCCTCCAGTCTCTCTCATCTGAAAAATATCCTCCCTTAACTCCCCATTTCCTCTCTCACTAGTGCTCCTATGGCTTTCCTCCTCAAAATCAAATTTTGTGTTCAGTTGTCCACACATATGTTTCTGTTTCTTCTCTTCAACTCATTCAATATGCCTTTAATCAGGGTCAATGACCTTGTCCATAAATCATAAGTCCAATGGATATTTTTTAGTCTTTATCTTGCCAAGCCTCTTAGCAGTGTTCAACATGGTTGGATACTTCCTGTTTGCAATACTCTTTTTGGCTTATGTGACACCACACCTGTTTTCCACCTATGTCTCTGACCAGTCCTTCTTTGTCTCCTCTCTTCTGTCCCCCATTTTTAAAAAATGTTTTATTATTTATTTTTGAGAGAGAGACAGAGTGTGAGCGGGAGAGGGGCAGAGAGAGAAGGAGACACAGAATCTGAAGCAGGCTCCAGGCTCCGAGCTGTCAGCACAGAGCCCGACGCGGGACTCAAACTCACGGACCGCAAGATCATGACCTGAGCCAAACTCGGTGCTTAACTGACCGAGGCGCCCAGGCACCCCTCCTACTGCCCTCTATTTAAGATGATGTTCCTCAGGACTCTGTCTTGGCCCCTCTACTGCCCCTGTGCACTCTTCCTGAGCAAATACGTCTATTCCACTGCCTCCCAAGTCTGTATCATTTGTTTAGAGTGTTCTCTTGACCTCCAGACTTCTATGTCCAACCTCCTCCTCAAGCCCATGTCCCACATCTCACACTCATTGTGAATCAAGCTGAAAGTATCTTTACACAAATTCCTCTTCATCCTATATTCCCTCCGAGGGAAAGAAGAGGCAACACCAGAGCCACCATCCAGTGGCTCAAGTCCAAAACCTGGTCATCACTTTGACACGTCCTTCTTCTTCATACCTTCTTCAGTGAGTCTGGTCAGACTCACTTCCAAAACATCTCTCTGTCCTACACACTGTCACAACCATGCTGCAAGCCACTCTCCTTTCTCCTAGACAACTGAAGTAGGCTTTGAATGGAACCTCCTGTTCCTGCTGCCAGAAGGAACTTTCTAAACCCAAAATTGGAACATGCCACCCTCCATCTTAAAACCTTTTGATGGTTTCTCACTGCCCTCAGGACCAAGTTCAGGGCCTTAGCTTAGCATTCATGACCCTGCTTGCCTAACACTCAGCCTCATCTCTTGCCATTAGTCCCTGCCGCTCTCTGCTCAGCTGCCCTGAATTGCCTTCAAAGCATCTCAGACTCACCAGGCTCTCGTTTGCCAACAGGATTTTCCACAATCTGATTCCTCTTCCTGAGCTCCTCTCTCCCAACTTCACATACCTGATCTCTCAATTTCAAGTCCCAGAGAAATGACACATCCTAGGTTGACCCTGAGCCAGGTGAGCATGTTGTGCACTGGGTAACACTCCGCACAGGTGTAATTAATGAAATTACCACAGCTGGAAAGCTGATGAGAAGCTTACCTGCCTGTGTGCTCTGTAGCCTCAAGACGAACTTGGTTTCTTGCACATAGTAGGCCCTTCATAGTTATTGAATAAACAAGCAAGCAAACAAACAAACAAGGGGCCCCTGAACCAAGCGTGAAGGCCAAATAGGGGGTGGATCAATGAAGCTGAAACTTCAAGGTTGATAGCACACGTGGGGCAGGCCCCGTGATATCTCAACCTTTCCACAGGGTCACCTGACACCTTTTCTACCAACGGAGGTTTGTGGAGTCAGCCGGAGCTCTCCATAGGATACAGAGCGTGCGGGGAAAGGAACCTCCCAACTCAGGTCATAATTAAAATCACCCCCACCTAACCTTTGTCCTTAAGGGGTAAAGCGGCCTGCTCACTCTGGCCGCCCCTGGAAGCATTAGAGATGTAGGCAGTCTGTTGGGAACTATTAAAGTTATTTCAGATGCTTTCCCCTTGGACATAAGGAGACACTTCTGTTTTTGTTTTTCAGATAGCAGGATTGGTGGGTTTGTGTACTGGGCTAGGGAAAGGCAGTGCCTGGGCTGCAGTTTCTTGCTTTTCCCGCTTGCTCTCCATTTCATTTGTAAAAACAGAGTCATAAAGGAGAAAAGAGGAAGAGGGATTAGGAGATGGTAAACAAATTGAAGGGTTCAAGAAAAAGTGAGACCATGAAGGGGTGTGGCAGCGGTGGGATTCGAACCCACGCCATCGAAATGACTGGAGCCTAAATCCAGCGCCTTAGACCACTCGGCCACGCTACCGCCCGTCACAAGGCTTTCCGCTGAGACTATATTAGTCTAATGACGTAGTGTCTCACACTCTGTGACCCCGCCCTCTTAGTTTTGCGCATGCCCAATAGCAACCTGGATTCTCCTGCGCCTGTGAAGGTATCTTGATCTGTGGCTTCTTTCGCGGCTTTGGAATCACAGTATTTATATGATTGACAGCAATAACTATGGTCAGAATGCCACATTTAAAGGGAGAGAAGAGTTCCTGAGTGTTAAACATGAATATTCAGTCCTCACGTGTGTGCATTCGATTTGCCGTGTGCGTCGTATACTGTCTACGGCCACCAGGGGACGGTGCCGCGCTGCCGCTCCCTCCCTTGCTGGGCTGGGGGGTCCCGCGCGGAACCCTGCTATGCACAGAAGCCGGCCAGGTCCCTATCCTGCGGACTTCCCAGCCCTATTCCACGTCATCTCTGCAATCCCAGGTGGCCCCATGGCCTGGTGCCTGCCATTGCGAGGTAAGAATCACCGGTCTAGGTGAATGTCGTTACAATGTCAATGAATATTGTTACAGATTATTTGTATGTTGGTCTCCCTCAATCATAATTCTTGGCCACATCTTAGAGAGGGAGAAACTGACTCGCAGAGAGACGAAGTAACTTGTCTCAGCTGCCCCAGGCAGAGCCAGTATTCTCCAGCCTCCCAAGACCCCAGTGTTCTTCTATGCAGGCTCTTTCAGTGTTTTTTTGTTTTTAATGCAATAAGTACAGATCAAATACATAATACATAAGTACAAAGCAAACTTCCATTTCCCGTCATCCGTAATTAGTTAACGTTTTGTGTATTTGCTTCAAATATTCTTAAATAAAAAATAAACTGAACTAAGCTGTAAGTAAGATTCAAGTCTCCTTTGATATCTGCAAGTTCGATCCCCCTTCCTCCTTGCTCAGGAGTCTCAGATGCTTTTAGTTAGTCCACTTTTTCGAATTTTACCTACACATAGGCTTCTCCATTTCCTTGCATATTTAAGGAAAATAACAAAACTACAGTAAAGCTAGACAGGTGGGTGTGGTAAACTGAATAATTCCTCCACCCACCAAAGACGTCCACATCCAAATCCCCAGAACCTGTGAGTATGTTACTTTATGGGACAAAAGGGACTTTGTTGGTGTGATTAAATTAAGGATCTTCAGGTAGGGAGACTGTTCTGGATTATCCACATGGGCCCAAGGTAATCACAAGGGTCTTTAGAAGAGAGACGTAGGAATTAGAGCAGGAGACGTGCAGACAGAAACAGAGGTACCAGTGATACAGCAGCCGCAAGCCAAGGAATGAACTAGAAGCTGTTAAATGTAAGCACACGGATTCTCTCCTACAGTTTATGAAAAGGAACACAAGTGCCTGACACCTTGGTTTTTGGACTTCTAAGTTCTGGAACCGTAAAACCATTGTGTTGTTTCAACCCACTAAATTTGTGGTAATTTGTAACAGCAGTAATAGAAAACCGAAACAGTGTATAAACTGACCTGTGGGCTTGGGAACACAGCCTGAGCCTTGACCCTAGGAAAACTACTTCTCTCTGGACCTCAGTTATTTGTCTGTAGTGATAACGGGGCGATGATGATACCCAGCTCACAGGATTGCTATGGGAATCTCATTCGTTCATTCTGCAGGTATTTCTTGAGCTCCTTCAACATGTCGGGCACTGTTCCGTGTACTTGGCTACACTGGAGTGAAGCGGAGGAAGGTTAAACGTGGTGATGTGCGTCGTGCACTCAGACTTCCCTGGCACATAGTGTGGGTGGTGTGGTGGTGGTGACTCCAGCGGCCTGAGCTCCCCACTCCCTCCCAGTACCTCAGTTTGCTCACCACCAGAGTTCTTACATGGGTGCTGACCACTTGGTGGTATTATTCCACATACATCTCCCCACCACTGCCTCCAGCTGGTATTTGGCTTTTTCTGAGGTCTATAATGGGCCCGGCTGGAATGTCGACTCCGGGAGGGCAGGTGATCGTGTCTTGTTCACCCAAAGCTATTGCCCCAGGACCTAGAACAGTATCGGCAATAAGACTCTTCCTTATACTGGTGGTTTTGCATCTTTGGTCGAGGCCGCTCCCTCTTGCTATGTGGGCTTTGACGAAGTCAGAGGCAAATGCTTCTGGGCTGGACCTGCCCAGCATGAGAGCTAGCTCGTAGATCTTTTGTCTGAACGTAGCCAGACTGTGGTCTCTTCTTCTGGAAGATCACCTGTGGCCACAAGCAGGAAACAGAGACCTCTTCAGGTTATCTACCACCACCCCCAAACACACACCCATCCCTGTTGTGACTCCCATTTGCCGGGAGCAACCTTTCTTCACCCCAGCTCTCTCTCTCTCTCTCTCTCTCTCTCTCTCTCTCTCTGATAACTTAATTCAAGTGAACATTAATCTTGCACCTACTAGACCTGATCAGGCAAAGAGCAGGTCTTCTGGGAGGAGTTTCCAGATACCCTCGGGCCAAGAGGTGCTTCTTCAAAAGAACAAAAATCCAGGGGAAGCAAGGCCATGAGCTCATCTGAGCATTTCTCCCCCGCTGGCCCGTGTGGCCTCCCACAGACTTGCTGACCTGGCTTCTCCGGTGATTTGTGTCTTCAAGGGTGCCGCTTGAGAGAGGTCAGCTTCTGTGCAACTGCCAGCCCCAGCACAGCGAGGGTGGGGAGGCCACAGAACCCAAAGCAGCTAGACTGCTTCATTTTGAGGTTTTGTTTCATTTTGGTTTTTGTTTTGGTTTGGAGTGACGTTTCAAAATAACGTTTGTAAAAGTAATATATGTTCCTTGTTGAGACTCGAGCAAAGAAAGAAAAGCAAAAATGAAATAAAATCACCTTGAATTTCTCTACCCAGTTAAACTCTGTCAGCGTTTTGCTAATGGAAAGTGCTGAGTCTTGATCTCAGAGTTGAGTTTGAGCCCCAGCCCCACCTAGGGTGTAGAGATTATTTTTTAAACCTTGAAAAAAAAATAGGGGGTACCTGGGTGGTTCAGTCAGTTAAGCGTCCAACTTCGGCTCAGGGGATGATCTCCTGTCTCTTTCTGGCTTCTGTGCCGACAGCTTGGAGCCCGGAGCCTGCTTGGGATTCTGTGACTCCCTCTCTCTCTGCCCCTCCCCCACTCTCACTCTGTCTCTCCCTCTCTCTCTCAAAAATAAATATTAAAAACATTTTTTAAATTAAAAAATCCTAAAAAATAAATTTGAAATGTAATGTAATGCATGCTGGTTGTAATTTTTTTTCAAATGTTATATCATATGTATAAAGTTGGAGGGAAGTTCTCTTCCTCACCATCGCTGTCCTTTACAACTGAATCCCCACAGCTCTGGCAGGAGCTCTTTACCCTGTAAAGAGTGACCTTCCAGATCTTTTCCTATGCAGATGTGTGTAAATGCCCCACTCTGTTCCTGGGGTTTGCTTTGCACAAGGCAAGGGGAGAAATGCACCACCCAAAAGACCCAAGTGTAGTCATTTTGTGTGAGTCTTCCTATGGCTACACTTGGGCTATGCCATGGTTCTGTGATGCACTTCATTTTTTATGCCCAGGGGGCCGGGGACCTTCTGAGCCACCGAAGTGCGCCAAGGAGGACTTTCAAGCTACTGCTTTAAAGCATCTCACTGTGGTTCCCGAAAGTTGGGAGACAGGATTTTATAGGGCAGAGAAACTACTGTATATGATACTACAATGGTGGGTACATGTCATTATACATTTGTGCAGATTCATGGAATGTACAACACCCAGAGCGAACCCTAATGTTGACAATGGACTTGGGTGATAATGATGTGTCAGTGTAAGTTCACCACTTGTAACAAATGTACCGCTCTGGTGGGGGACATTGATGACAGGGAGGCCGTGCCTGTGTGGGGACAGGGGAGATATGGGAAATCTCGGACCTTCCGCTCAGTTCTGCTGTGAACCTAAAATCGCTCTATAACCGCCGCGGTCGCAGGCTCCTACGGACGGGAGATCTGAGCCTTTAACACTTGAGAACATTTCCCTTCTGTGGCATATGGGGCTAGGGTGGTTCTCCATCCTCTCTGAGCCTCTGTGAGGGTTCTACCCATCTCCTGGAAGGTGAGAACAGCCATGTATCCTCGACGGGGCTAGTGCGCGTAGGAGCTGGGCTACTGCTCCTGGTGACCTTTCTTCTGCTGCCACACCCCGAAGCACCACCATGGTGAGATGGAGACTCCATGAGCACTTTGTGTGTGTGGGGGGGGGGGGGGGTGGGGTGGGGATTAACACCTCTAATGTGATGTGATTCACATGCCGTACAATATCCCCATTTATTTATTTGCTTATTTTAAAGAGAGAGTACCTGAGCAGAGGGAAGGAGAGAGAGAGAGAAAGGGAGAATCTTAAGCAGGCTCCATGCTCAGCGTGGACCCTGATGTGGGGCTCAATCCCACCACCCTGGGATCATGACCTGAGCTGAAATCAAGAGTCAAATGCTCAATCCAGTGAGCCACCCAGGCACCGCTATACCCATTTAAAGTGTATAATTCAGGTTTTGTTTTTGTTTCAGTATATTCAAAGTTTGCAACCATCACCATGATTATTAATTTTAGAACATTTTCATAGCCCCCAAAAAGAAACCCCACACCCTTTTGTAGTCACTGCCCATTCTCCCCAAACTCCCCTCCCAGCCCCAGGCAACCAATAATCTACCTTCTGTCACTTTGAATTTCCCCAATCTGGACATTTTATATCAATAAATTTATATAGTAAATTGCCTTTTGTGACTAGCTCCTTTCGCTTAGCATAATGGATTTTCCTTAAAGATTTAATTTTTAAGTAATCGCTACACCCAATGTCGGGCTCGAACCCACAACCGCAAGAGTAAGAGTCGCACGTTCCACCGACTGAGCCAGCCGGGCGCCTCTTAGCATAATTTTTTTAAGGTTCATCCACGTTGGAGCATGTGTCAGTGCTTCATTCATATTTACTGCCAAATAATATTTCGTTGTATGGATATACCACATTTTAATTACCTGTTCATCAGCTGATGGATAGTCGGGTTTCACATTTTGGCTATTATGACTAATACTGTTCTGAACATTCATGTATCAGTTTTTGTGTAGGCATATGTTTTTATTTCTCTTGGGAATGGAATTGCTGGGTTGTATGGTAACCCAATGTTTAATTTTTTGAAGCAAATGTTTTCAAAGTGGTTAAACCCAAAGGGTTTTCTTTGAGTGGTAAAAGCTCTCTATATATTCTAGCTACGAATCCCTTATGAGATACAGGATTCGTCAATATTTTCTCCCATTATCTGAAATGTCTTCTCACTGTCTTTTTTTTTTTTTTTTTTTTAAGTATTGTTGAGTCACAACCACACAGTATTACATTAGCTTCAGGTGTGTCTTTTCACTTTCTTGAGGGTATCTTTTGCATCTTGTGGGTTATTGAGTCCCTTACTCTGGACTCCTCTGGTGGGAAAGGCGGAAAAAAACCAGCTCCCTGTCGGTGAGAAGAGGGATTTTTCCAATAGAGGCAGGGATTTTGTCCCTCAGAGCTTGAAGAGGAGATGGCTGCCTGTGTGACAGAAAGAGGGGCAGGCTTTAGGACAGGGGAGCAAGGCTTGGAACTGGAGTGGGCCAATGAAGAGTGCCCTGGGAAGGGTTTATTCTTCCTCTTGGATACTGTAACATTGCTAGTATGGTTTAATGTTTTCCGTCCTCTATTTAATTCTTGTTACCCCAAACTTTTCAGTAAAGTCTGAACAACTTTGTGTGATGGTTACAGGAGGTGATCAAGGACCGAGTAAAAACCAAGAATGGTTCTGACCCACATCTCCTTGCTGAGGCCACCCAGGCACTGTCTTCCTAAAGCTACTGGAAGCGATGCCTACTTTTCCTTCAGAGCCCGGCTCAAATGCCATTTCTTCAGAGAAGCCTTTCTGAGCAGGTTTGCCTTATAATCTCTCCTTGTTGCCCATACCTCTCGCTCCTGGCACACCTGGAGGTTTATAATGGTATGATGGAATAATGACTATGAGAGAAATTGCCGTTCTCCCATTTCTTACTCCATTAGTTCTCCGAAGGCAGGCCTTTCCCCCAACTCCTAGCACAATACTTGGCCCACAATAGGGGCTTAATAAATTTTTGCCATGAGAATGAATGTCCAGAAACCCTAGGCTTAAATCCTATTAGCTTAACAACTCTCTGGAAAAGAGATTCTCGTTTTCATGCTTGCTAGAAAATATGCAGATAAGTATCTCATTGGCCTGACTTGGGTCACATGCTCATCCCAGAACCAATCAGTGTGGCTAAAAGGATGGAATGTGCTGATTGGCCAGGTCTTCTCGTGTGTTCACACTTGGCCCCACGTCAGTGGGAAGGGCCATCCTCACAAACTGAGAATAGGGTGAGCTGGTTTCCTGAGGACAAATCAAGATCCTCCTGCAAAGAAGGGGACTTCTGGGCAGACAAAACTTACAGAGGCTCAGAGGAGTTAAATAACTTGCCCAACACCACTCAGAGCTTTAAGTAGTTAAGTAATGCAGTCTTGGTAGGTTTTTTTTTGTTTGTTTGTTTTTTGTCTGGTTTTGGACTTGGACAGAGTAGCTCAGACTCTGTTCCTGCCCAGCGTTCCCACCGTCAGAATTTCAGGTGCAATTTTGTCTTGCCAAAAGCCAGTTTTCCCAAAACATCAAACCAAAATATCTACTGGTTCTGGTATTTTCCAAAACTTGTAGTACAGAGGCCAGAGGCTACAACACTCAGTGATAGGTTTCAAGACCATTTCATTTTATTCATCCCCCCCCCCCCCCCACCTTATGAGATGCTGCCATATGTCATCCCCCTTCCTCAAGCCACATAAACTTGAACCTGCTCCCTACAGAGGCCATGGCACTTGGTAAGCTGAAGGCCTTTGCTCTCTCAGGGGAATCTGAATTTTCAGGGACCTCAAAAACTGAAGAGTCAAGGCTTAGGGACAGGACACTTGAGGGGCCAGTGTATACTCATGCCTGGGTCAAATCCTGGCTCTGCCATTGACTGTGTAACCTTGGGAAAGTCCTTTAACCTGTCTCAGTCTGTGTATGAAGTGGGGACAATAAGAGCATTGGGATGGTAATCAAAGACTAATCCTGTAAAGCAGTTACCTACCACAGTCACTTGCACAAAGTGAGTGTCCTGTAAAAATATCAGTGCCTGCTACATCCCCCCATATACCAAAGCAAGCGTTACATATGACAGGTGGCTCTTGACTACAAAAACATGTTCACAAGCTACTGTCACCCAGGGAAAGGAGCAAGAGAAAGGAGTCACTCTTCCTTAGAAAAATGTGAATATACCTACATGTATACCCAGATATCGTCTGTCTCTGGTCTGCCTGCACCTGTGGTCTCTGTGTTTGCTGGGCCTCACCTGAGCAAAGACTCAGCATGCCCTCCAGCTCCTGTAATATAGATGCCCTTTGGCAAGAGGAGCCACCTTAGAAATCTCTTGGGCAGGGGTGCCTGGCTGACTCAGCTGGAGGAGTGCACCACTCTTGATCTTGGGGTGGTGAGTTTGAGCCCCATGTTGGGTATTAGAGATTACTTAAATAAGTAAAACTTAAAAAAAAAAATCTATGTAAGCCTCAGTTTTATGATCTGTGAAATAGAGCTAATGCAACCTACTCACAGGGTTGGTGTGAAACTGGAATGAGATAAAGCACTCAATAAATATCACTTATTATTTTTATACCTGAAATTATATCTGAAATAAGAGCTGTGAAATTTCTAAAAGTTTATTAGAAAAGTATCTGGAAGGATATAGTATCAGCATGTTCACAGTAGTTATCACACGTTTTGTATCCTTTCTTCTTTATAGCTTTCCATATTTATCCATTCATTCCACAGGTGTTTATTAAACATTTACTATATGCCGAGCCCTGAGAGTTAGGAATACGGCAATTTACTGGAATGGCAAGTAACGTCTACAGGGGATACTAATCAAATAATCGCACAAATAGCTGCAATTGTCGTAAGTGCCTACGTTTTAACGAAGAAGAAATCAGGGGAAAAAACAATTTCGGATAAAAATATTTTAAGGTTTCACATGGAGACTCAAACAATGAGATAGATTTCTAGTGATTTTGGAAAGGACTTCTCGAATTACCCACCGGGAGGGCGCCCCTTTCGCGGGTGGGTGCTAGGACCGCCCCCCACATTAGGTCCGGACGCCGTGTAGTCAGCAGGCGGGGAGGCTGGCATTCAGCGCGGGTTGTGCACTGGGGCCTGGAGACTTGCGTGGCGGCTGCAGGAGCGGTGACCGCCACCGGGGGGCGGGCACGTAAGTGCGCGCGGTGCGCCCGCCGGGCCAGAGCCCCGCCCCTGCCCGCCGGCTGGTGCCCCAGCCCCGCTCCTGCCGGGATCCGACGTCCGTTTCCCTGCGCTGCAGCTGCCCCAGCTCCGCTGACTGTCGCCGACGCTCCCGCCCCCGACACGCGTCCTCAGCGCCCCGGGATCGTTCCAGCGGCCCATCGCGCCCCGGGATCGTGCCGGCGGCCGCCGCGCCCCGAGATCTATCCAACCGCCCTGCGCAGCCCTCTCTGCCTCCCAGGAGCGCCTGCCGGTGCGCCCTGCTCGCCGCTCCCCGGGACTTTCGGGGGGCCCGCCCGCCCTGCACCCTGGAGCACCGGGCCGCGAGCCTCTGCCAACTCCTCTGGTTCTTCGCGGCCGTGGGCAGCGGCTGCGGTGCCTGTCCGCCCGAAGGAGGTAAGTGCGGGCCGCGTGTAGCCAGGCGGATGGGGGACCGGGATCCGGCGCTGCAGGCCTGGCGCGCCCCGGTGCACCGGCTCCCGGAGCGCGCTCGGTCCGAGCCTGGAAGTGGGGCGGAGGCGGCGCAGAGTGTGTGAAGCGCTTCTTCTGTGGGTTCAACTCTTTGGGACTCTGTGTTTGCTTCTGTAAAAGCGGGGAGTCATGCAGATTAACGGCAGTGTCTGTTGGGAAAACACTTGGCACGCCGTCGGCAGGGAGAGGCAGTTTGGGGGCCTCCGCCCCGGGCTCCTCAGAGCCCGTAGAGGGTGGGGGCGGTGCTGCCTTCCTGTCTCCTGCGGGGCCCGGAGCCGCATGCCCTACCCTGGCTCCTGAACAAGAGGCCTGAATTCTTGGAACCCCGAGGACAGCGTAGACGCGCCCTTGCTGTATTGTTGACTGCGGGAGGGAGTTTGGGTGTTGGCAGGCTCCGCCGACATGTGCGCCGAGGGCCGGGCATTGATAGGCGAGTGGAGGCGCGGGGGTGGAGGCCTCTTGGGTAAGTCCCGGCCTAGATCCGCCAGCACCCGGGCGGAGGACTGAGGGGAGCCAGCCCGGCTGCGCCCTTAGTGTGACAGATGGGCCGCATGGGAAGGGGCCGCTACATGTGCTGTGGGGACACTCTGGGAGCCTGACTTCTGGGCCCTTGGCCCGGGACGCTGCTTGCCTGGGACCACAGTTTCAGCCAGGAAGTGGAGTGACATAGTCCAGCCCTATGATTTTATAGAGGAGGAAACCGAAGCCCAGGGTTGTCTAACAGCCAACTAATGCGCAAAAGGGACTAAGCGCGGACCCTTAGAGCAAGCAGGTGGGAGCCAGTTGTGCCCGCTGTGTGGAGGTGCGTGGAGGGGGGAGGTTACTGGGAGGCTTCCTGGAGGAGGTGATGTTTGAGCTGATTTGGAAAGGATGCCTGTGGAAGGAGGTAGGGTTTAGAGATAGCGTATGCACACATTCATTCCTTTGTTCATGTATTAACTCAACAAATACGATAAAGCTTCTAGACGATGTGGATTCAGGTGTGACACAGTTGGGATGGCCATCCTCCCTCCTTTGAGTTCCCTTCTCAAAGAGGGGTTTGCAGGGGTCAGGGGAGGCAGAAAATCAGAGCCTAACGATCACTTAAAGTGGTTTCAGATTGTGTAGGATCGATTATGTACATTCTGCGATGTACACTTTCTCTCTTTGGTGCTTTCGGTGAGGGCACACTGCTTTTTGGCTGATTGAGGATGTAGCCCTGAGTTTATTTTAAACCGTTTTTAATGTATAATATGGCAGAGATGGCGATTAGTCCCCTCTTCCAGGGGTATCACCTGACTGAATTTCCCAGGCTCCCTTACAGTTTGGTGGGCTGTGTGACTGCATTTTGGCTGATGGGATGTGAGCAGAAATGGCGAGTGCCCCTCTTGAGCTTGAACCCCAAAAACCTCCCGCCCCCTCTGTCCACATATACCAATGGAGTTGGAGGGCTCTGAGGGCCTAGGAGAGGGCAGAGCTACCAGACGGGAGGAGTCTGGGCCCCTGAATGACTGTGGAGCAGAGCCCCACCCCCCTTTCTGCCTCCCTTGGGGGTCCATGTCTGCTGAAGGGAATGGGGCTCCAGTAAGCTCTTTGGAAGGTCTGGGGCTGTGCGTGGGGTTTGTTGGCTGTGGCCTTTGCATCCGGGTGATCTGGCTGGGCTGTTTCCCTGGGGAAGGGCGTCTTTAAGGCCTTTTTTCTCACACTGGTCAGATTCCCCAAAGAAGTCTTGTCCAGTCTTTGGCAGGATTGACAGCCAGTTGCCGGGACACGGAGAACATTGTGGGAGAAAATGGAAGGTCAACGGCAGAAACTTGGATTTGTTCAAGCTCCTTCTCTAGGAATCACTCTTTCTGACCCAGCTCTTAAAGCTGAAGCAGAAAAAAAATTGATGGTTGGGACTATATCCAAAGTAATGGCGGCTGGCTGGACTGATTAAAAAATAAAAGTTTTGTGTTGGAGAGATCAGTTCTGCTGACCAAGAAGCTGCAGACTGTTCCCTTAGTAAACTGAGAATATTCTAGAAGAAGGTGATTATGGTGGCCACCACAGGATGAAAGCGTTTTTTGTTTTGTTTTTGAGAAAGAGAGAGAGGAGAGCATGTGAGTGGGGGAGAGGGACAGTGGGGGGGGGGGGGGAGGGGAGGGAGAGAGAGAGAGAGAGAGAGAGAGAGAGAGAGAGAGAGAGAATCTTAAGCAGGCTCCATGCTCAGCATGGAGCCCAATGTGGGGCTTGATCCCACGATGCTGGGATCATGACCTGAGCCAGAATCAAGAGTCAGAACCTCAACCAACTGAGCCACCCAGGTGCCCCTAAAGTGCCTTGGGTATTTGTTGCTGGATTGAACCCTTGTAGACAAGACTGATGGGCACAAGCAGAAGGCTCTGAACAAAGGAAACAGCGAGTTACTAACATGCTGATGATAAAATAGGAGATGACGGTCTCTGGGTCCCCAAAACCCTAGGGCTAGGAACACCCAGAGAAGCATTTCAAATGGCTAGAAAGTCAGAGGGGTGGACAAGTGTTCAGATCTTCAGCTGTGACACTTTCTCGCCCTAGCAAGGACTCCACAGGTGGAGTCAGCTGAGGAGAATTTCTCTAGGCCATTGGTTCTGGAACTTAACTGCACATTATCAGAACCACCTGGTGAGCTTGTTTAAACACAGATTGCTGGGCCCACCTCCAGAGTTTACTTCAGTGGGACTGGAGTGAGGCCCGAGAATTGGAAAATACCATGTTCTGCTGCTACTGGTGGTCCCATGACCACACTTTTAGAAGGACTGATGTAGAAAGTGATGGCGAGTAAAAGCCCTGGATTCAGCCCACACTGTCTTCACACCCAACTACCCCACTTTCTAGCCATGTGATTATGGGGAAGTCACTTAACCTCTCTGTTCCTCAGTTTCCTTGTCTGTAGGATGAAGCTAATAGTGCCTACCTCCTGGGCTTCAGGGGAGGCTCCCTGGAGGAGGCGGCATCTAAACTGAGACCTGAAGGATGAGCAGAACAGTTGGCCAGGGGTTGGGTAGGGAGGGCAGGCCTGGCTGTGTGCCAGGCAGAGGGCACAGAGAACGGGGAACCTGTGTCCTCCAGGGAACTGAGAGGAACTATGGTGTAAGTGCTTTGAAAGTGACACCAAAATGCTGCAAATCTGTTCAGTGCTACGTGTCTCAGGGCAGGATTGCAGTTGAGGGAGAGTTGACCAGGTTGTGGAAAATGGGCTGCCGGGAAGCAGCGCCAGTTACTCCTGCCCACATTCCATTGGCCCGAATGCAGTCACATGGCCCCACCTAGATGCACAGGATGCTGGGAAATGTAGTCCGTGGTGGGGCAGGAGAGCACAAATCTGTGGTGGAGAGCTAGCTGTCTATGCCACAGCAGCTTTTTATGGCCCTTGGCCACCTCTCTTACCTCTCCTTCCCTGCTTACTCTGCTTCGCTTTGTAGGATGAGTGAATTTTACAGATGAGGAAGCTGCGGTTCAGAGAGGTTAAGTAATTTGCCTAATGTCACTCAGCTAGTAGTGGCAGAGACAGGACTTGAACCCAGGTCTATTTGTCCTCAAAGCCTGTTGGTCCAGATCGTAGTCCTGGGTGCTTTTTAAGGGCCTCCCTATGATCCAGGTTTTCCTAATCAGGATCTCAGCCATGTCTCAAGCCAACTAAGCCCCAGATGCCTTGTAATTATAATGGCATAGTCCCTCCACTCCATGCCTGCACTGCCCATGATCTCCATAGAACTTGCCATCTTTTCTCTAATTACTCATTCATGCAACATGCATTTACATAGAACCTGCTGTGTGCCAGGCATTGTGCTCTTGGCTCGGAGCTGGCGAGGAATAAGACACAGCCCCTTTTGTTCCAAACGTTCACATGGTTTGGCCACCGAGAGGCTATGTAAACACAGAGTTCCCCTGAGAAGTGAGACACGCTGGATCCCTGGTCTGACCCGCCAGGAGTACAGAGTGTCCCGGGTACATGAGAAGGGTGCCCAGCAAATGATTAAAAATTAAATTCAAGCTCTCTTGTGCATTTTGTAAACCGAAGCTATAATGACAATATTATGTGCTTTGTATTCTAAAATGTGTTTTTCTGATTTTTAAAATAATAAAATTGCCTTTGCTCCATGACGGTTTTATATGCACAAAGCACGGCGTATGTGCCGCAGGGATCTTTTTGTGAGCCTCAGCGGAGCAAACGTTGACTTCTCTCCTTGGGTTCAGCCGCGGGGTGCTGTTCTCATCAGTGAGTAAGTTTATTTCTTCAGTTCAAAAGAAACACCAGGACCGGTATGCATGGAGATCTGCTTTTAAAGAGGAGAGGAGGGGGAGTGGGTCAGGAGAAGCTCCTCGAGCTTCCGCCAGAATCTTTCTGAAGTGGGGTTTCTCGGAACTATTAACATTCTGAGCTGAATACTTCTGGGTTGTGGGGCCTGTGCTGTGCACTGTAGAGTGTCTAGCAGCATCCCTGGTGCACTCGGTACACTATTCACTAGATACCAGGTGTACTCGGAGGGTTGTGACAACCAAAAACGTCTCCAGACGTTGCCAAAATGTCTCCTGAAGGGGCAAAAGTGCCCCAGTGTTTAGGGCCACTGTTCTAGGCTACATTTGTTTTCCATTGCTCCTACAGCAAATCACCACACGCTTAACACAAATTTCTTATGGTTCTGGAGGTCAGAAGTTCAAAAGTCAAGGGGCACCTGGGTGGCTCACTCAGTCGGTTGAGTGTCTGACTTTGGTTCAGGGCGTGATCTCACGGTTTGTGAGTTTGAGCCCCGCGTCGGGCTCGCTGCTGTCAGCACAGAGCCTGCTTCAGATCCTCTGCTTCCCCCTCTGCCCCTCCCCTACTCACGCTCTCTCTCTCAAAAATAAAAATAAAACATTTAAAAAAAGTTCAAGGGGCACCTGGGTGGCTCAGTTGGTTAAACGGTCGACTTCAGTTCAGGTCATGATCTCGCGGTTCATGAGTTCAAGCCGTGCTTCTGGCTCTGTGCTGACAGCTTGGAGCCTGGAGCCTGCTTTGGATTCTGTGTCTCCTTCTTTCTCTGCCCCTCCCCTGCTTGCTCTCTGTCTCTCTCTGTCTCTCTCAACAATAATAAACGTCAAAAAATTTTTTTTCACGTTCAAAAGTCAAGGCACAGCAGGGCTAAGTTCCTTCTGGAGACTCTAAGAGAAATCTATTTCCCTGCCTTTTTCAGCTTCTAGGGACCGACTGCATTTCTTGGCTTGTGGCCCCATTCTCCATGTTCAAAGCCAGCTGCATAGCATCTTCAAATCTTTCTCTAGGACCCCTGCTTCCATTATCATGTCTCTTTAGCTCTGACCCTCCTGCCTCCTTTTTATAAGGACCCTTGTGATTATATACAGTACATTGGATTTTCCAGGAGAATCTCTTCATCTCAAGATCACATCCCCAGAGTGACTTTTACCATGTAAGGGAGCATAGTCACAGATACTGGAGATTAGGATGTGGACATCTTCTGGAGGGCCAGTTTTCTGCCCACCACATAGAATGTTCAGCCTCTGGGTATAATGGAAATGCTTCTGGAGAGCCTGGCAGGAGGGAAGTGACTTAGGGAGTGGGGCTTGGGGGGTGGTCACACTAACAGCCAATACTTTTGAGCTCCAGGTCTCTGTCAGGCATTACATGCCGGATCTCACTGACTCCTCAAACATATCCAGGGGTTGGTATTGTTGGTCCTCTGTTTCACAGATGAGGACACCACCTAGGGGAGACGTTCTAGAAGGAGTAAAAATTTGAGCTGGATTTTGAAGGGAACCAAGGGGTTTGGCAGCAGGTAGGAGAGGCGTTTCAGAAAGAGGGCCCGTGGGGTGCCAGGGGCAGGGAGGTGGGAGCTTGGTGTGAATGGTTCTTCAGGGCAGGGCAGGAGGGTGTAGACATCTGCAAATCAGTCCTTTTATCCTGACATTCTCATATAAAGTCTCTCATTTTTCGGGGCGCCTGGGTGGCTTGGTCGGTTAAGCGTCCGACTTTGGCTCAGGTCATGATCTCACGGTCCGTGGGTTCGAGCCCCGCGTCGGGCTCTGTGCCGACAGCTCAGAGCCTGGAGCCTGTTTCAGATTCTGTGTCTCCCTCTCTCTGTGACCCTCCCCCGTTCATGCTCTGTCTCTCTCTGTCTCAAAAATAAATAGACATTAAAAAAAAAAAATTTAAAGTCTCTCATTTTTCCACCATAGTTTAAATATTTTTTCATGAGCACCTACCACATGCTGGGGTTATAGACATTAATAAGACACCGACATGAGCTCGTCACCTCTGTTACTATCCCCACCCTCAGTAAATAAATAAAACCCAGCCCAGAAAGGTATTTGATTAGCACCATTGAGTCCTGCCAGGGCCAGGTGCTGTGGGGGACACAGACTCCAGGAAGGCTCAGCTTACCCTTAGGACAGCACTTTGGCTCCTAATGGGGAAGCTGGGATTCAAGCCAGGCCCTGCAGCCCCTATTTTGGCTTTGATTTTTATTAAATTTTTCCACCAGATTTATCGAGACATAATTGACAAAGAAAAATTGTACGTATTTAACGCGTCCAACATGATGGCTTGGTATACATATCGTTGTGAAATGATTACCACAGTGAACCTAATTAACATCTTTATCGACTCACATAGTCACCTAAGTTTTTTATGTTTGTGTGAGAATAATTAAGATCTTTTCTCGGGGCGCCTGGCTGGCTCAGTCTGAAGAGCATGGGACTCTTGATCTCCGGGTCTTGAGTTCAAGCCCCACTTTGGGTGTAGAGATACTTACATAAACTTTAGAAAAATCTATTCTCTCAGTGAATTTCCAGTATACAGCAGAGTATTACTAACTATAGTCGCAGAGCTGTACATTACATTCCCAGGACTTACTCATCTTGCACAACTGAAACTTTGTACCCTTTGACCAACATCTTCCTATTTCCTCCACCTCCCAGCCCTGGACAACTACCATCTGACTTTCTGTTTTTATGACTTTGGTGTCTTTGGGGGTGTTTTTGTTTTGTTTTGTTTTGTTTTGTTTTTCGTGAGATCACAAAATGTTTGTCTTCCTATGTCTGGCATATTTCACTGAACATAATGTCCTCCAGGTTCATTCATGTTTTTGCAAATGGCAGCATTGCCTTCCTTTTTTTAAGACTGTATAACATTCCATTGTATATGTACGCCAGATTTTCTTTATCCATTCATCCATCTCTTAGGTGGTTTCCATACGTTGACTATTGTAAATAATGCTGCAGTGAACACGAGAGTGCAGATGTGTCTTCAAGATAGTTTTTCCTTTCTGGTTTGAAGGAAACTGAGGACTCCTGCTACAGCCCAAGATACCCTTGGAACAAGCCGGGGGTGCAGCCCAGGGCATCCTGCCCCTGCTCACCCCTCCTCCCCAAGGTACCCCATCGCAAGCAGGCTGTCACTTCTTTGCCCAGCAGTTCCTGTCATTGCCAGATAAGAGTCCATGTCGAGTACATAGCCTGGCACCTGGGACACCGGAAGCTGTCTACATGTGTTACTTATCTGTCTCATTTCAGTAAAAATTACGCATCTTCCATAGGAACGAAAGTATCTTCCTCTTTCTTATCACTCATTTGCAGCACAAAAGCCACATCTTTGCTTATCTCCCTTGGTGAGATGAACTCATGCTAACCTGTAAGAAACCCATAGCTCCTTCTGCTTGGTGGAATAAGACAGCATAATTGGCATGAGATCTAAAGGAACCAGGAGAGGACCTGCCGGTCTGGGAGTGGTGGAGTGTGGAAGGGAAGTGGGAAGTTAGAGGGAAGCTCAAGTCTCATTTATCACACCAGGAAATCAATATATAAGGACCCAAATAGGCAAAGTAAGAAATGGCAGAGAAACCATGTTATTTAGGGATGTGGCAGTATCTACCTGAAGTAACATCTAGAATAATTGGAAGTGGTTACCTCTGGAGATGGGAAGCAGGGCTGCCCTGTCCTCTTGCAAAGGTTGTAAACTAAAGTTGAACAGTACCCCACCTGTACGGTCATACACCATGGACTCAATAGGAAAATGCCGTTATTTTTAACCATGGGCTTTACTGAAACTTTTTTAATTATAAGAAATAATACACAGTGGCTCTAAGTGCTGGCTGGGTTTTGGACTCTTCATAATGCAGGTGAGAAAAACCTGTGTATAATCAGCTAAGTCATCCCCAGACCCCCTAAAAAGGGGCAGTGTCAGGCATGTTTGGATTCATGGTCTCAAATGATATCACCACTATTTGTTTTTCTCTAAATCTCTTGTTCTGCTTTCTGCCAATCGTCACCTTTGTTCTCTGGTGGCCTCAGCCCCTGTCTCTGATTCACATCCTACACAAACGGATGCTCTTCTCTAGTCTCTCAGACTGAAACCCCAGGCTTACCTGGGATTGGGCCAGATTGGTTAGCTTGAGTCACATGCTCACCTGTGAGCCAATCACTGTGGCCAGGTGCCTGAATGCTGTGATTGGCTTAGACCTGGGTCATGTGACACACCCTGTTCCTTGATGGTGCATCTCCAATCACAGAACATGGGAGCGGGGGGAGGGACAGATCCTGGAACAGAAACAGGTGTGTGACCCAAGGTGGCCCCCAAATCACCCTGTTCGCCGCGGTGCAATTGACGACCCGGTGGGTTCTGCCGTGATGGGCATGTGGCAGTGTGTGTGCGCTGGCCACATCACGTGGACAATATCGGCTCTGGGATGCTGACTCCTGGGAGTGGCCGGCAGTTCACTTCTACAGGTAGCGAGGCAGCCCTGGGCGGGGGGCGGGAAGGGAACCCCAAGGAAGACCAGAGGTCACTGTGGCCTGGCCCACAGGCCTTGACCTGGACATTGCAAACATTGTTTTCTGTCCCAGCCACTGCCAGAGGAACCTTTTATAGGGAGACGCAGTAAGAGCAGTGGTTCTCTGGCCAGAGTCTAAAATAGCCTGTTCCCCGAGGACCCCTGAAGAAGCTTGGCTTGGCTGCTAACCAGGTATCCAGGTTACCAGCGTGGCTGGGACCCAAGGTTCAGCCCCTTTTATTTAGGATAATAAAAATGGTGATGATGATAATAGTTCTGTGTCTTAGTGCTCGCTCTGTGCGAGTGCTGTGAGGTTAACGGTGAGAATACTGCCTCCCGCATTATCGCAGGGAAGCTAAGGCTTGAGAGGTAATGTTACACAGCTAGTAAGAGGCAGAGTGGGGGCTTGAAGTTGGGTCTGACTCAGAATTCCACCCAACTACCTCTCTATACAAATATTTTCCCAGGGTGTGTCAGGGACTCGGAGGGGAAGATGTGGGTTCCAGAGCAAGGGCAAAGGAAACCTTCCAGAGAATCCTGATGTCTTAGCTGGGGTGCTGCTCTTGGTCTCAGCCTCTTTGCCAACAGGAGCAGGCCCCCGTGGGCCAAGGGAAGCCCAAGTCGGATGGAGATTCCTGGGAGGCCGGGGCTCTGGCTGATGTTGGCACAGGCATCGTGGGGCTGAGTTATGGGCCATTGAGGGCTCCTTGCCTGCCTAGGGGAATCCGGCAGCCTCCAGGGCCCAGTCTTCCTGGACGAATGTGGGAGTAGTTGCCAAGTCTGGACTCTGGACTAAGGCCTTGGTTTTCCCAGGCTGATCCTATCCAGGCATTGACTTGTCGTAAGAGATGTGATGTGACTTTTTGGGGGAGAGATGGGGTTACTGGACTAGACAGAATTAGCAAGTAGTGTGGGGGTGGATTATAGTAGATATTATAAGTTGAGATAGTCAAGTCTGAAGATTGTGAGTCCAGGGCTGTTATACTGGCCCATGATGGAAGATAATGCTGCCCCAGGCTCCCTCTGTCTCATGGATCTGTCATCCACAGCATATGGTTTCTTCTTCTTGGTTAAATATAGCTGCTTGAGTTCCAGCCATCACACCTCCATTCCAGCCAGCAGGAAGGAGGAAGAGTCCAGAAGGGCATACTCCCTGCCTTTAAAAACTCTTCCCTAAAGTTGAAAACAGCCCTTCTGTTTATATCTGCTTGGCCAGAACTTGGACACATGGTCACACCTAATTGCAAAGGAATCTGGGAAGGAAACTGGGAAGGAATCTGGGAAGGAAACTGCAAAGGAATCATGGTCACACCTAACTGCAAAGGACCTTATTTTGAGTGGCCATGTGTTTAGCCAAAAAACCAGTGGTTGTTATTAAGAAGGAGAGAACAGCTGTTGGGGGACAGTTCGCAGGCACTGTCACAGCTGCCTTAAGAGCAAATTTATGACAACGGAAAAACCATAAAACATCCTCGCTCAGTTCTGGAATACGCATCACGTGCCTGCTGAGTGCAAGGCGCTGTGCCAGGCAGGGTCACAGCTGCTTGTCTGCAGCTCCTTTTGTTTCCCAGGGTCAAGGAGAATGTCGGGTCTGTGGCTCTGGTCATAATTACCCTGTGAACTGGCTCTGGAACGTCAGGCCACTTCCCCTCCCTCAGCTCCCCTCACAAATGGGGACGTCAGCGAGCTGAATTAGTTTAGTCCAGGTCATCAGCGGCACAGCTGGGGTTTGTACCTGCGAGCAGGCTCTTAGCCCCTGGACTACACTGCCTGGAAGCCTGTGGGCTGAAGCTGAAGTTCTGGCCCCTCCCCAGCACCGTCCCAGCCCCCAGAGGCCAGTGACCGGGCTGGGTCCCCTGGCAGCCCCAGACACCACCCTGCCTTGGTCAGCAGAGGTTCTGGCCAAGGGCTGACGGGGGCAGAGCAGGAGCTGGGGCTGGGAGCGGCCGAGAGGGGGAGGAGTGGGCCCAGGGCCCAGGGCAGGTTTTGGTAACCAGCAGGGTCAGGTGGTTCAGGCATTGGCTCCTGACCGTGACTCTGTCCTGCCCACAGGGTAAGAAACAACTCTGCAGTTGATACCCGGGGCGGCCAATTTTCAAGAAATCCCTGTGGGTGGTGCCTTAAGGGAAAAGAATGAAAAGGAAGTAAAGCAAAACAAAAATGAGTGGAGTAGAAAATAGCAGAGCACGTTGTACAAAGTGAAGCTAAGTACAGCTTCCTCACATTTTAATTTGCATTTTGTGTGTACCAAGTTAGGATAGAAATATATTCCCTGCTATGATAGCTGTTAAGAAAGTGCCAGAGCCTCAGATCTAGGAGGCTGCCTGCAGATGGAAGGAGCCATTAGATTGATCTAAAAAAGTATTACCTTGATCTAAAAAAATTTTTAAAGTGTTTTCGTTTATTTATTATTTTATATTGAAAGCAACTCAGCTTGTGAGAAGTTAACACAGTGTAGAAGTGTACAAAGTTCTTTTTTTTTTTTTTTTACAGATTTATTTTGAGAGTGTTTGTGTGTGTGCACAAGTGAGGGAGGGGTGAGAGAGAGAGAGAGAGAGAGAGAGAGGTTAGTTGAGGGAGAATCCCAACCAAGCAGGCTCCACACTCAGTGTAGAGCCCATTGTAGGGCTCAATCCCACAACCCTGGGATCATGACCTGAGTCAAAATCAAGAGTCAACCACTAAACTGACAGAACCACCCAGGCACCTCTGTACAAAGTTCTTCAAAGTTCCCACCACCCCCACCTTCCAGCTTCCATTATCACTGCCATCCCTGTGTTGGTAGAGCTCCTAGGGGTCCTTGAGGGAAGTCTCAACCCATCTACAAATGTCCTTTTTCTTTTCACCATAATAGACCTGATATTCTTCAACTTGCTTTTTATTTAAAAAAAAAAAATTTTTTTTTAATGTTTATTTATTTTTGAGACAGAGAGAGACACAGCATGAGCAGGGAAGGGGCAGAGAGAGAGAGAGACACAGAATGTGAAGCAGGCTCCAGGCTCTGAGCTGTCAGCACAGACCCCGACGCGGGGCTCGAACTCACGAACTGTGAGATTGTGACCTGATCTGAAGTCGGACGCCCAACCGACTGAGCCACCCAGGCGCCCCTCAACTTGCTTTTTAAATGTGACAGTTTTGTGGGGTGCCTGGCTGGCTCAGTCAGTAGAGCATGTGACTCTTGATCTTGGGGTTGTGAGTTGGAACCCCACATTGGGTGTAAAGATTACTTGAAAGTAAAATCTTAAAAAAACATAAGTGTCACAGTTTTTTCTGACTTTTTTTTAACCTTAGCTTTATTAAAATATAATTCTCAAACCTTATAATCTGTCCATGTAAAGTACAATTCAACGGTTTTTAATATATTGGCAGTCATGCAATCAAGACACAGTTTTAGAACATTTTCACCAACTCCAAAGAATCACGTTAGCAATTGTTCCCCATTTCCCGCCCCCGCAACTCTCCCCTCCCCCATCCATAGGCAATCACTCATGTACTTTCCATCTGTATAGATTTGCCTTCTCTGGGTATTTCGTGTAAGTGGATTCATTCAATACATGGTCTTTTGTGGTTAGATTCTCTCACTTAGCATAATGCTTTTAAGGTTCACCCTGTGTCAGTCCTTCCTTTTTGTGACTATTATAGCATTCCATTGTATGGATACGCCACATTTTGTTTACCCATTCATTAGCTGATGGGCATTTGGGTTTGTTTCCCCATTTGGCTATTAGAGATAACACTTCTATGAACATATGTGTACAAGTTTTTGTGTGAATGTTTGCATTTCCCTTGGACGTGCACCCAGAAGTGGAATTCCTGGATCATATGGTAATTCTGTGGTTAACTTTTTGAGGAACTGTCAGACTATTTTCCAAAGTGGTTGCACCATTTTACATTCCTACCAACAGTGTATGAGAGTTTCAATTTCTCCGTACCCTTGCCAACATTTGTTATTTATTGGGTTTTAAAAAATTGATCCCTCCTAGTGGGTGGCTTTGACTTGCATTTCCCTAATGGCTAATGATGTTGAGCATCTTTCACGGGCTTATTGGTCACGAGTATATCTTGTTTAGAGTAATGTCTGTTAAAATTCATTCAAGCCCTTTGCCCATTTTTTATTTGGGTTATTTGTTATTTTATTGTTCAGTTGTATAATATTTATTTTTGAGAGAAAGAGAATGTGGGAGAAGAGCAGAGAGAGATGGAGAGAGAATCCCAAGCAGGCTCCATACTCTCAGGGCAGAGCCCGACGCGTGGCTCGATCTCACGAACTGTGAGATCATAACCTGAGCCAAAATCAAGAGTTGGACACTCAACTGACTGAGCCACCCAGGCGTCCCACAAATGTTTTGTATTGCTGGTGCCTAATTTATCTGTTCTTTTGTTGCTCGTGCTGTTGGTGTCATATCTAAGAAGGCTTTGCCTAACCCACATCACAAGATTTTCTCCCATATTGTTTTCTAAGGGTTAAGTAATGTCTTAGCTTTTATATTTAAGTCTTTGATCTATTTTTAGTTATTTCCTATGATGGGTGTAAGGAAGGGGGTCAATTTCATTCTTTTGCCACATATATTCACATGTCCCAGCGCCGTTTGTTGAAAAGATTATTCTTTCCACATTGAATGGTCTTGGCTGCCTTGTCAAAATCAATGGTTCTAAATGTGAGCGCTCATTTCCGGACTCTCAAATCTATTCCATTGATCTGTGTCTATCCTTACACCAATACCAACTGTCTTGATTACCGCAGCTACTGTAGCAAGTTTTGAACTCAGGAAGTGTGACTCCTTCAACTTTGTTCCTCTTTTCTCAAGACTGTTTTGGCTATTTTGGGACCCTTGAATTTCCGTGTGAACTTTAGGACCCATTTGTTAATTTCTTCAAAGAAGCCACTAGGATTTTGATTGTGATCGGATTGAGTCTATAGATCAATTTGGGGAGTATGGGCATCTTAGCAATATTAAATCATCCTCTAATCTGTGAACACAGAATATCTTCTCATTTTTTTTAGGTCTTTAATTTCTTTCAACATGTTGTGTTTCTCAGTGTATGAGTCATGCACTTCTTTTATTAAATTTATTCCCAAGTATTCTTTTTGAAGTCCTTAATAGGTGAGCTTGTTTTCTTAATTTCATTTTTGGATTTTTCATTCCTAATGTGTAGAAATACTATTGATTTTTGTATCCTACAATCTTGCTGAACTTTTTTTTTTATTGTTTTTGCATGTCTGCGTGTATCTAGAGTTTCCCCTTTCTTCTAACAGTCACACAGCACTTAATGGTATAGAAAACTCTAATTAATTTGACATGCTTCCACTGGTGGACATTGTGGGCTGTTACCATTTTTTTGCTGTTACTGATTATGCTAAAGAGAACATTGTTTAGGGCACACAACCATTCTGGGGGCGTGTATTGAGTGCCCACTCTCTGCCAGGTACTCTTTGAGGCACTGGAGATACAGACAGTAAAAAAGTAAAGGAGGTTTCAGCTTGGGAATATCTCTGTGATGAGAATAAAGCAGATGTGCTAAGGAGTAACTGGATATGTATATGAGAGGAGTTCTTTGAATTGAGGGGCTGGAGAATATTTCTCTAGAGAGGCGACTATTGAGCTAGGATCCAACTGATGAGAAAGAACCCACTGTTGGAAGGTTGGGAAGATTGTTCCAGGCACAGGGAATAGCAAGTACAAAGGCCCTGGGGTAGAAATGGGCTCCCCGTGTTCACCAAACAGAAAGCAAGCCAGTGGGCCTTGGAGAGCTGCCAAGGCCAGAGGATAAGTGGGCAGGGGCCAGACTAAGGCTGGCCTTGTAGCCTTAAAAGCCGTTTATGTTTTTTTTCAACTTTTAAAAAATGTTTGTTTGTTTGTTTATTTATTTAGAGAGGGAGAGACAGAGCGTGAGCAGGGGAGGGGCAGAGAGAGAGGGAGACACAGAATCCGAAGCAGGCTCCAGGCTCTGAGCTGTCAGCACAGAGCCCGACGCGGGGCTCGAACTCACAAACCATGAGATCATGACCGGAGCCATAGTCAGACGTTCAGCTGACTGAGCCACCCAGGCGCCCCAGCCATTTACATTTTATTAATAATGGGGAGAGAAGCTCCCGGAGGGTGTTAAGCAGAGGAATGATTTAATCTACTTTATGTTCTAAAACGATTGCTCTAGTTGCTTAAGAAGCATTTATTTTCCCTGCCTTATTTCAAACACAGAGTTCTTCGAAGTGGAATTACTGGGTCGACGGGTTTGTACGTTAAAAATGTTCTTAGATGCCGCCTGCCAGGTGCCTCCCCAAAAGATAGCTGTAGTTTTCACTCGGAGGGTGCCAGCTCTTTGTCACCAGGGGCATTCGCAGTAAGGTGCACAGCGAGTTCTGACTCCCTGGACCCCGGCACCCATTGTCTTGCTTCCCTTTGCAGGACCCACACTGCTGCATTTACACTATAACTCTGGCTGTACCGCCCACCCCTTGGGTAACACGGGCATCCCAGGAAGATGGCAGACGAAGACCTCATTTTTCGCCTGGAAGGTGTTGATGGCGGCCAGACCCCCCGGGCTGGTCACGACGGTGATTCCGAGGCAGACAGCGACAATGAGGAAAGTTACTTCATCTGCCCCATCACTGATGACCCTAGGTCACACCAGAATGTCAATTCCAAAGTTAATAACTACTACAGCAACCTAACGAAGAGCGAGCAGTATGGCTCCAGTGGGTCCCCTGCAAGCTCCTTCCACTTTAAGGTGAGTGGACCGCCCACTCCACCCCGGCCCACCTGCCGCAAGGGATGGGGAAGTGGGGTCACTGATTGGGGTCGTCTCTGTGTTTCCATCCCCTGGGCAGCACTCTGAGCCCTGGAGATTGGCAGATATGCCTGTTAAGCTGGGAGGTTTTTGTTGGCTTAAAACAAGTCTCATTACTTTAGAGGTGTTTTTCTAAAAAAAAAAAAAAAAAAAAAAAAAAAAAAAATTTTAATGTTTATTTATTTTTGAGAGAGACAGAATATGAGTGGGGGAGGGGCAGAGAGAGAGAGGGAGACACAGACTCCGAATCAGGCTCCAGTCTCTGAGCCGTCAGCACAGAGCCTGATGCGGGGCTCGAACTCACGAACCATGAGATCATGACCTGAGCTAAAGTCAGACGCTCAACCGACTGAGCCACCCAGGTGCCCCTAGAGAGGTGTTTTTCAAATAGCTGCTTCGGACCCACTGCTGGGTCACGAAAACCTTGACCAACTTTTAAAAAATTGCAACAGAACAGAATAGACCAGGCCATCCTGGAGACCAGTGAAAATTGTAAAGATCTTATTTTTTGGTACCTATGCTCACACACGTTCACATGTGTAGAAGTGGTGACCCAGTTGGTTGTTGTCGGCCAGGCTCTAATCATGTAAATATTTGCATTTCATCCCTGATGTGTGTGTATGTGGGTCCAGGGACCTGATGTAAAATGTAGTTCTTCATGTTGGTTGTAGTAAAAAAATGCCACTGCCTTAATATAACACTGTATGTTAACTGTACTGGAATTAAAATAAAGCTCTTAATAAAAAATTTTTTAAAAAACCATGCTTGGGGTTAGGCAACCTTCTGGATTGAGGAAAAGCGTACTTACTTTGTTCAGGATTTGTCTTCATGCCAGGGCAAAGCTGGTCTAAAGGGGTAGGGGAAAGATGAACATCATCGGGCTTTTGTATAATAACTGGTGGTGAAAAAAATTTCATTTTATTAGTTAGTAATCTCTATGCCCAATGTGGGGCTCAAACTCATGACCCAGAGGGGTGCCTGGATGGCTCAGTCGGTATATTGTCCCACTTCGGCTGAGGTCATGATCTCGTGGTTTGTGGGTTTGAGCCCCATATCAGTCTCTGTGCCGACAGCTCAGGGCCTGGAGCCTGCTTCAGATTCTGTGTCTCCCTCTCTCTCTGCCCCTCCCCTGCTCGGGCTCTGTCTCTCTCTGTCTTTCAGAAACGAATAAACGTTAAAAAAAAATTTCAAACTCATGACCCCGCGATCAAGAGTCACATGCTCTCCCAGCTGAGCCAGTCAGGCGCCCCCCCCAAAATTTTAAATTTATCCTGATTTAATTTAATGCCCACCAACAGAAGGTATCTGTTAGTACCATAAGCAAAATGCAAATTACCACTTTGGGATTTAGAATTGGAGTCATTCTTCTGTAACTTCAAAATTAATCTGTTTTTAGAAAATTAATGATTCTAGGGGTTCCTGGGTGGCTCAGTCAGCTGAACAAACTGACTCTTGATTTTGGCTCATGTCATGATCCCAGGGTCATGGGATTGAGCCCCGCCTCAGGCTCTGTACTGAGCATGGAGCCTGCTTAAGATTCTTTCTCCCTCTGCCCCTCTCCCCCTGCTCATGCTCTCTTAAAAAAAAAAAATAATTCTAGTTCTTGGACAGTTGGATTTTTTTTTCCTATCGGGGCCAGAGTTCTGGCTTAAGTCTCTGTGGGACAGGCAGCTCCAGAAATAGCCCTGTGGGTCTCCTCTGAGGTTGGGGGCCCCCGAGGGGTCGGACTGAGGCTTGCCCTGCTTTTCCCATACTGAGCCAGCCTCTGAAACTCACACCCAGCCCCATGGAGGGCAGCACAGGGAGGGCAGGAGAGCAGTCTGGCACTCCTGTCTGTTCACTGTGGGTCACGGAGGCTTGAGGAAACACAGATCCCTGAGGAATCCTGTACCACATGTGAGGGAATCTGGGAACCAGCGGGGGCTGCAGGGCTCAGGGCTTGTGAATCAGAAACCAGCTCATGCCAGCTGAAGGGAGGAAGGGTATCCATTATAACAGTCCAGGAGTATTTCTGGGGACCCAGGGAGAGAAGTAATATCTGGTCTCTCAGGGCACAGGTCTAGGAACCAGGAGATAGCATGACTGTCTCTCCCTGTCTCTCTTTCCCTATCCTTTATTCTTCTCTGCCTCATTCTAGACAGTGGGAAGATAGACCCCTATGGCCCCAGTGTCCCCTCATTACAGATGGAGCCATGTGCAAAGACAGACTTGACCTTCTCCGTCCCAATTGCAAGGGGCAAATATCTGTTTGGCCCAGCCTGGGTCAGGCATTCTCTCTCTCTGACTCAGTCATTTCTGTCCAGTGCATGGGATTGAGGGGTGGGGAGGGTGTCGCACAAGAGGGGACTGCCTCAGGGAAGGAGGATCCTGGTGGCTTCCTTGGGGGGCAGACCTGGCAGCTGACCCCATGAGCCCAGTTGAGGCTTTTGGGAAGACACTAAGAGGGCCCAGGAACTGAAAGGCCTCAGACACAGACGGCCAGTCCCTGACCACAAAATGTAGTATGGTAAAGCCTTTATAAAGGAAGCGCAGACGGGAGGTTTGTCTGTCTGTCCGTGGCTTTAGGATGTGAGCCTCATGAGGGCAGGGCACTGTGGCGTTTATCACTCATCCCCAGTACCTGGGGCCACGCTCTGCACACAGTAAGTACTTGCTTCAGAATTGGGCAGGGGGGACGGGTGGGAGACTACTCAACTGACTTCACTGTGGGTGCCCTCTTGATAAAGGACAGTATTTATGTAAAACATCAACCCCTGTGGGCCACTTGACAATAGTCCTTAAAATAAAAAATATACCTCAGATGGCAATTCGATCTCTGGAGACTCTTCCTCAGCCAAAGTGTTCCCACTGGGGTACTGTTGGCATTGGGGGAAGGACAATTCTTTGTTGGGTGGGACTGTCCATTCTATTATAGGTTATTCAGCAGGTCTGACCCCTACCCACTAAGAGCTGCATTTCCCCCCTGTTCCTTACAACAATCCAAAATGTTTCCCATTATGTGTTTGCAAAGCCCATATGGGAGGGTACCCACTTCAGTTTAGAACCAGTATAGAAGAGGGACGCCTGGGTAGCTCAGTCAGAGAAGCATCTGACTCTTGGTTTTGGCTCAGGTCATGATTTCAGTTTCATGAGTTTGAGCCCCGCTTCAGGCTCTGCACTGACCGTTCGGAGCCTGCTTGGGATTCTCTCTCTGCCCTTCCCCCACTTGCACTGTCTCTGTCTGCCTCTCTCTCTCAAACAATAAAAAAATAAAAAAAAAACAGTATAGAAGTATTTGTACAAGTGTTCAAGTTTGCATATTCAAAGATGTTGCAGTATTGTTTGTAATAAAGAAAAAATGGACATAGCTCAGAGGTCTATCAAGAGGGGCTTATTTAAATGATAAACCATGGTCCTAAGAGAATAGTGTATTTACATTAAAACAAAGATGATGTTGGGGAGCCTGGGTGACTCAGTTGGTTGAGCAGCCGACTTCGGCTCAGGTCATGATCTCACGGTCCGTGAGTTCAAGCCCCGCGTCGGGCTCTGTGTTGACAGCTCAGAGCCTGGAGCCTGTTTCGGATTCTGTGTCTCCCTCTCTCTGACCCTCCCCCATTCATGCTCTGTCTCTCTCTGTCTCAAAAATAAATAAACGTTTAAAAAAATAAAAAAAAAAAACAAAGGTGATGTTTATATGTAATTTGATTTGAAAATTGTGCCAAGATATGTATATATATATTTGGAGGGAAAATCCATGAAAAGCAGAGGGATAGTAATGGGTCTATAATTAGCACAAAAAATGTTAGCTATTTTTATTTTTATACACTGCTACGTAAAAAAGCAAGCTGAAATATAATACAATCTCACATTTATCCAAAAAACTATACACACATCTTAGTATTTGCATCACAAAAACTGCTGGAAGAATTTGCACCCAATGGTTAACGGTGATTCTCTCTGGGGGAGAGGATGCCACTATGGGAGACTTTATGTTATATATATTTTTAAACATTTGGGACTTTTTTTTTAATGTTTATTTATTTTTGAGAGAGAGAGAGAGCAAGCAAGCACAAGGGGGAGGGGCAGAGAGTCGGGAGAGAGAGAGAATCCCCAACAGGCTCCGCGCTGTCAGCACAGAGCCCGATGCGGGGCTTGAACCCACGAGCTGTAAGATCATTACCTGAGCCAAAATCAAGAGTCAGAAACTTAACCGACTGAGCCACACAGGCGCCCCAAACACTTGGAATGTTTAAACCACACCTATGTATTACTTGTGTGCAGAAGAAGGTGTTTTTAGAAGAAAAATAAAGCAAAACATCCAGATCACCTCCCCTCCCTCAAACAAACAAAGTAATAAATAGCCCCTCCGTAAAACTTCTACGAGGCATAGTTCAAAATCCTCACCGAGGATGGGAGTGCTTGTGGTCCCCAGGGACCCTTCTGGGCTCTGTTCACCCCACACTTCTGCCTGCTCCTGGAATAGGCTTCCCTTTTCATGCCTCAGCCTGAAACCTCTTTAAACTGATGGTTGATCCGGTCTGTTAAAATGATTGTCCTGGCTCCCTCAGGATGTGTGGTTTAAGACACCCTGCCCTGGCTATCTCTTGTGCATTCCCTGGGGATCATAGGAGACCTCTGTGTGTGTCTGTTATCCTCTGAGTCAGCTGCTGCCTCCAAGGCTAGGGACTGTGTCTCATTGCACTTCCCATTCCCTATACTTGGTAGAATGACCATTTATGGACAAGACTGTGCCCCTTCGTTGCCCACCGTCCTAGGTAACTGAAAGCAGGCTCTGTGGTGTTCCTGTGGTCTGTGGCAGCTTCAGAGGGGGACAGCAGCTCAGTTTTCCAAACTTCACTCGTGCTGGCGCTCCTCAAAGCTAATGTGTTTTTGTTTACTGTTGACATGGCAACCTGGCTTGTTCAACCAAAATGGCCACCTGGAGTTCCTCCAGAGAGGCACCACCCTGGCAGGTACCGGGCATGTATTGTGAACAGTCCAGTTCTGTCACTGCCTTCTGCCTAGTTCCCCGGAGGGGTGTGGTAGGGGGGTGTGGGGGGTGGTGGCGGAATCTTTAAGGGGGCCACCCTGTTGATAGAATATCAGGCAGCCAAGCAAGGATATTTATAGAGTTTACTATAACATGGGAAAGTGCTTCTGCTCTAGAGTTAAATTTAAATAGCAGAATATACAGTACAGTTACAGCTTTGTTAAAACACACTTGCACGTGCATGCACACACATACACACACAGAACAAAAGTGTGGAAGGAAGTATATCAACACACCAGCCGGGATTGCCTTTGGATACTAGGAGTGATTGTATTTCCTTTCTACTGCTCTGTCATTTCTCCCCTTTCTAGAATAAGCATATGTGTTTTTAATTTTTTAATAAAGTGGGAAATTTGATTTTAAGAAATTGTTCTCCTGGTCTGGGAGTATCTTGGGGATCAGTCTATATCAGCACATATAGATCACCTCTTTTTTTTTTTTTTTTAAAGTGAATTATGTTCCATCACATGATGTTCATGGATTTATTTAGCCACTCCGCCTCTTGGGGACACTTTCATTATCCGCACCCCCCCGCTCTTTTTTTTGCTTACAAACAGTGCTGTAATAAATCTCCTTGTATGTATAGCTAAGCAAACTTTAAAATGCATATATTTCAGCAGTGCTGGGTGGCTCAGTAGGTTGAGCGTCAGACTTCGGCTCAGGTCATGATCTCATAGTTTGTGATTTTGAGCCACACATCGATTTGGGATTCTTTCTCTCTCTTCCTCTCTTTCAGCCCTTCCCCCACTCGTGCTCTCTGTCTCGGAATAAATAAGTAAACTAAAAAAATAATTACTATAAAATGCATATATTTTATAATATGTAAATAATATGTATACAAGGTAAAGAGAATTCACACTGTATCAGTGGAATAGTGAAAAGTCAGCCTCCCACCTCAGACCCGCTTCCCTTAGGGATGTCCTTCCAGAAATGTTCCTTTTCTATATACACATCTATATGTATATGGCCCTCCCCACCGTTTTTTATGGAATTGTTAGCTGCCTGCAGACCTGTTTTGCGGTCCTGTGGCTGTCTTCCCACATTGGCACGTATGAGCTGGCATCAGCTAGTACTTGTATAACAGCCACTCTGGGCTGGGCAGGCACTGCCCTGCACTCTTTATTCATTTAATCTACACGGCAGTCCTGTAAGGATGGGCGTTTTGCAGACAGTAAACTTGAGGCTCTGAGATCTTTTTTTTTATTAAAAAAAATTTTTTTTATATTTATTTATTTTTGAGAGAGAGGGAGAGACAGAGCATGAGCAGGGGAGGGGTAGAGAGAGAGGGAAACACAGAATCTGAAGCAGGCTCCAGGCTCTGAGCTGTCAGCACAGAGCCCAACGTGGGACTCGAACTCACGAACTGCGAGATCATGACTTGAGCCTAAGTTGGACATTCAGCCGACTGAGGCACCTAGGCGCCCCTGAGGCTCTGAGATCTTAATCACTTGATGCTTGTCGTGATGGCAGCATGGTGCAGCTTATTTTGTTGTTTTGTAATGGCTGAATATCATGTCTGGAAGCCCCATAATATACTGAGTCAGTCCCTCATGGATGGACTGGAAGGTCGTTTCCAGTCTTCTGCTACTACAAACATCTCTTCCTTAAACATCTTTGTGCATATGTCCTTGTGCCCAAGCAGGGTGCACCTGCCAGATAAATCCCCAGAGGTGGATGTTTAAGAACACAGCTGGACATTGGCGGCTGTCCTTCAAAGAGTCTGCACCAATGTCTGTCCCCACGCTGTATGGGCACATCTGCTTCCCACGCCCTTGTTGGTGGACTTTGGTGATTACACATCTTTTCAGCCCACCAAGGGTGGCTCTAACAGCTTGGTCAGAGGCAGCGATTACCCCAGAATGAGATGGACATGCCAGCCTTTGATGACTCACTGGGAAGAGAGGCATCCCTGTCCATCTGAGCCCCAGGAAGCCCCACCCTGGCAGCTTTGGGCTTCTGTCCCTGACTAGTGACCACAGGAAGCTCTGTGCACACCCAGAGGTGATGAACATTTTGGGGCTCTGCCCACTGCTTTGAGAACGCAGAATCAGACAGGGAAGGTTAGGCATCTGGTGTCCACAAAGCTTTGGACTTCTAGCAAGATGAGGGCCTGCTAGGCAGATGAAGGAAAAAGAGGGTGACAATGGCAGTGGGCAGGAGGCCACCCAGTGACCTGCTGTCTGAAAAACAGGATGAGGCTGAGGAGATTCAAACCTGACCACAGGGACTCCTCTTTCTGAAGTCTGTGCATGGGCTAAAATGCTCAAATCCAGGGCGCCTGGGTGACTCAGTCAGCTAAGTGTCTGACTCTTGGTTTCAGCTCAGGTCATGATCTCATGGTTGATGGGTTCGAGCCCCGCATTGGGCTCTGCACTGGTAGTGTAGAGCCTGCTTGGGATTCTCTCTCTCTCTCTCTCTCTCTCTCTCTCTCTCTGCCCCCTCCCTGCTTGTGTGCTCTCTCTCTCTCTGAAAATAAATAAACATTAAATATATATATATATATATATACATATATATATGTATATACATATACATATATATATATACACATATAAAATGCTCAAATCCTTTATGGAAATGTGCTGGGGTACAGGGGCTCCCTTCTTCAATTTTACTTTATGTTTTTAGCAGCTTCATTGAAATATAGTTCATATAACATACAGTTTAACCATTGAAAATGTCTAATTCAGCAGCTTTAAGTATAGTTATTCAATTTTGCGTCCACATCACCACAATCAATTTTAGCCTGTTTTCATTAGTCCTGAAAAGAAACCCCGCATCTATCTCTCAGCCATAACCCGCAAGCATCCCCATCCCACCCAACCCCTGCAACCACTAATCTGCTTTCAGTCTCTATGGATTTGCCTTTTCTGGACCTTTCATATAAATAGGATTCTGTGACATGGGGTCTCTTGTGTCTGGCTTCTCATTGCAGTGTTTTCAAGATTCATGCATGTAGAAGCATGTGTCAGTGCTCATTTTTTTATTGCCGAATACTACCCAGTGCATGGACATACCACATTTTATTTGTTCATCTGTTGACGTGCCTTGGGGTGGTTTCTCCCTTTTGGCTTTTGCAAATAATGCTACATGAATTGCTGTGTGGATGCATGTTCATTTCTCCTGGGAGTGAATTGCTGGGTCACATGGTCGTACTCTATGTTTGGCTCTCCTTTTTACAAAAGAGCAAGGAACTTGGGGTTTGACGGGCTTGGTCTGAGTTTGGGGTCTGCCGGTTCCTGGCTACTGCAGGTCTATAGGCAAGTTACCTCCTTGCTCTTGGAGCCTTGGGCTTTTCTCCAGTAGACCAAGGAACTGTCCTACCTGCCTGGCTGCCCTTTACAAGACTGCCATGAGGTGCAGGCTGGGATTCTGTCTGGGAAGGTAGCTTCCAGGGGGCAAGGGCATTATGCCACCCTCGGGGATGTTACTGCATTGCTGATGATTATTTCCATCCTTCCCATCCTTTCTTCTCTAACCCTGGCTCTGAATCCGACTGGTCGGGGGAGAACAGCTGCAACTATTCCTTTTGACAGAGAGATTTGTTTAGGACTTTTAGCTATGTTTCTTTGGCAGTTACGTGTGTGATTCCTTATGGAAGTAATCCATGTTCCTTGCAGAAAACAGCGAAAGTGTAGATATAATTGCTGTTAAGGTCTTAGTGTGTATTTTAGTCTTTTCTGCATTTCACTATAAATATAGACTTGACTAAATAAATAGGGACTTTTATTGCATTATGTATCTATGTCTTCAGAAACCAGTTTTTCTTGGCAAACAAGAGATGGTGCATATCTTTCCATATTAGTAAATGTGGATCTAGTTCATCTTTTTTTCTTAACGGCTCCATGGCAGCCTGGATGTGCCCCAGTTCCTTTAAACATTTCCTCCTGTGGGATACTTAGACGGTTTCCAGTTTTTTGCTGCCATAGCCAGTGCTGAGATCCACGGAAATTGCATGAAACCTCTAAATGCATGTGGTTCAGAGTGGGACAGGCACATAACACTTCCCTAGCGAAGTGGCCTCTTCCCTAGTAAGCAAGAAAACTTCCCCAATTCTTCCTGCTTCTTTTATATGTCCTTGGGTGTAGCTTAACCCTTTACTGTCAACCAGGAGGGGCGAGTCAGGCTGACACAGAGCTACAGACAGTTCTTGGAGTCTACAGAAAGGGACATGGGAAAAGACATTTTATAATGTCCACTTGGGGAAAAACAGTTGATGTTTCAGGGAGGATTTAGGCAGCTTCAAGATGCTTCCTCGTGTAAGATCCAGAGGCCTTGATTGCTGTGTTGGGTGATAATAAGAATAGCAATATAAAAACAGGACCAACAGTAATAACATCCTATGTGCCAAAGAAATTGCAAACACATACCCCAGCCCCACTCCTGGCATATTCCAGGAAATTTGTTGTTGTTGTTTGTTACTTTTATTATGATTATATTTATTTTTATTTTGTACTCTCAGTCTTTAAGGAACCAAAGTTTTTTCTGATCTCTAGGCAGGGTTATATTTTCCTTTTTAGGAAATCCCCTTGGCCTGCCCATTCTGTGTAAGATCCTGCACCAACAACTGAATTCGGATCTTTTATTTTATTTTATTTTATTTTATTTTATTTTATTTTATTTTATTTTATTTTTATTTTATTTTTTTCGGATCTTTAGAACTAGAGAATGCTAGAGTTGGCAGGGTCTTAAGAATCACCTAACCCAGTGATCTTTGTTAACTTTGACTTATAAGTGCAATACCTGAAGGGTATTCAATATGTTAATATTCTCGTAGTAAAAAAATGCAAACAACCTAGGTAAACCTATCCCCCAGAGATAACTGTTTTTTATCATTTTGGTAGAAAACACTTTTCAGACCTCTTTTATGCACTTATATGTAAAGATACACTTATGTGTATATGTACAGACACACACATCCTTAGAAATCCATAATGCTGGGGAGCCTTGTTGGCTCAGTTGGTTAAGCGTCTTACTCTTGATTTTGGCTCAGATCATGATCTCACGGTTCATGGGATGGAGCCCTATGCTGACAGTGCTGAGGCTGCTTGACATTCTCTCTCTCCCCATCTCTCTGCACCTCTGCACACACACTCTCTCTCTCAAAATAAGTAAATAAACTTAAAAAAAAAAAATCCATAGTGCTGATTTGTGGGTTTCCTCCACCAGTAAATGGTGTCATACTGCTTGCATTATTCAGCAACTTGCTTTTTACCTTCTAAACAATAAGTCGTAGAGTTTGTCCATTCAATATCTTAATCTGTTTTTTTTTAAGTTTTTTTTTTTTTTTAGTAATTCCTATACCCAACATGGAGCTTGAACCCACGACCCCTGAGATCAAGAGTTGCATGCTTTTCCCACTGAGCCAGCCAATCCCAATACCTTGATCTTCCTAATGGCTGCATACTAGTCTGCCAGGTGTATGGAATCATCCCCCTGTGGACAGGCAGGTTGTCGGCAATGCCTGAGCGTTATATAGCATTATAAGCACGGACCCATCTTTAGGTTACTCACCTGTGCACACCAGAGTAGGTGATCCGCACGGCTGGGTCACAAGTCAGTGAAGGTACTGGCAGATGCCTCTCAAAGGTGGCAGTACCTGCTTCCACCTCCTCGGTGCCTGAGAGTACCCATTCCTCAGGCATCCATAAACACCTGTTTTTCTTAGCCTGATGGATAAAATAGTACACCGGTGATTTGCAGCTCATTACAGGGCTGTTGAACTGTAATGAGCATTACAACCTCAGTGAGCCCCTATTTCTTTTCTTTTTTTTAAGATTTATTTTTTTGAAAGAGAGAGTGTGCCTGTGCACGCGTGGGGGAGGGGCAGCAGGAGAGGGGAACAGAGGATCTGAAGCGGGCTCTGTGCTAACAGAAGAGAGCCTGATGTGGGGCTTGAACGCATGAACCATGAGATCATGACCTGAGCCGAAACCAAGAGTCGGAGGCTTAACCAACTGAGCCACCCAGGTGCCCCAGTGAGCCACTTGCTATTTCTTTTTTTTTTTTTAATTAAAAAAAAATGTTTTTTAATGTTTATTTACTCTTGAAGGAGAGAGATAGAAAGTGAGTGGGGGAGGGGCAGAGAGAGAGGGAGACACAGAATCTGAAGCAGGCTCCAGGCTCTGAGCTGTCAGCACACAGCCCGATGCGGGGCTCGAACTCAGGATCTGTGAGTTCACGATCTGAGTGAAGTTGGTTGCCCAGCTGACTGAGCCACCCAGGCACCCTGCCACTTGCTATTTCTGAAGAGAATGTGTCTACCCCAGGAAAAAAGTTGGCCACTAGGAGTCAAAACATTCTTCATTGTCTTTTGTAAACAAGGAAATGGAGGTTCCCCCAGTTAGTCAGCCATGGGTAGGAACCAGAGTCCAGGGAACAGATCTTAGTACAAGACCTTTTATATTGTGCTTTTAAAGAAAAGTTAGTTGCACTAAACCCATCTGTTGCCAACAAGGTATGGCGTGATTCTTTTCTGGGTTTGGAAAAAAAGGTCGTTTTGATCCTGTGAAATAACGTGCCCTCAAATTCTGAAATACTTTTTTTCTAGACTATTTTTTCAGTTGGAGCCATAGCCTCTAACCAGGAGGGAATTTTTTTAAATTCTTATTTATTTTTGAGAGTGGGGGGAGGGGCAGAGAGAGAGGGAGACAGAGGATGTAAAGCAGCTCCGAGCCATCAGTGAAGAGCCCAATGTGGGGCTCGAACTCACAAACCACAAGATCATTGACCTGAGCCAAAGTGCCAAAGTGGGACGCTTAAACTGACTGAGCCACCAAGGTGCCCCCAGGAGATAGCTTCTGTTGATACTCCTCATTGAATGGGGAATTGGGGGAGCATTTGAGTCACCAGTTAAGAGAGGCGCAGTTGGAGAGGCATGTGTCACAGGTAGGGAATGGGGCACTTGTCCAGACAGGCTCAGAACACTATAGCTTCCTTGACAGGCAGGGGTCAGAGTCTATCTCTTCCATTCACAGCAGCTGGAATATGAGAGGGACAGTGGCACTTTTTTGTTAAGTACAGAGATTCAGGAACTGTTTTAATTACAAACATGTCTGCTGCTGGGTTATTTATAACAGGGAAGAATAGTAACAAGCTCAAAGTCTGACAGCGGAGATCCACAGGTGAATGGTTAAGTCAATAATGACAAACCCATACAATGGATTACTTAGGCAGCTGTTACAGCTAACTTGTAAATTCATGATGTCACATTTGTGTTTAAAAATGTAAGTGACGTGCAGGGAGCGCCTGGGTGGCTTAGTTGGTTGGGCGTCGGACTTTGGCTCAGGTCATGATCTTGCGGTTCATCAGTTCCAGCCCTGCATCAGGCTCTGTGCTGACAGCTCAGAGCCTGGAGCCTGCTTCGGAGTCTATGTGTGTGTGTGTGTCTCTCTCTGCCCCTCCCCTGCTCACACTCTGTCTTTTACTATCTGCCTCAGAAAAAAATAAACATGAAAAAAAAATTTTTAAATGTAAGTGATGTGTCCTCAGCCTCTTGGAGTATGATTTTGGAGGAACTTTTTGGAGGAGAACTCCAAACTTGTACGTTTTAAATGTGGTCCAGCAATTACACTTGCAAGAAATATGTCCTACCGAGATCTTGCACAATCGCATAAAGATTTAGATGCGAGGGTGTTCACTTCAGGACTGTCTGTCCTGGAATTATTGGAGAGAATACAAATATTACGAATATCCATCCACTGAGGTTGGAGAGATATCTTAAGGTACATTTATACATTATATGTCTTAGAACTATAGAAGGGAAATGGGGTCAACCGAGCCTGCCTGTACAAATGGCATGGAAAGACGTCCAAGGCCCTGTGGTAAGTGGAGAAAAGTAAGGTGCAGAACGGAACAGGAGGCCCTGACCCGATGCTAAATTCATGTGTTAACAAATGTGTCAGAACAAACTTGCAGACTGTCTACATCAGCTGTCAACTGTGGTTTTCAGAGCAACAGGTCAGAAAGAACTTCCACTTTCTACTTCACATTCTGTAGTCCCTGCGGTTTTTTACAGTAAGCAGATCAGACATTTGGAATCCAGAAGATAATCCAGATCACTAGATAAAGTACCATGTCTCATTGGCCCACTCTCCTGAAAGGCTGTAAATTGTATTTACAGTGTGATTCCAGTCTTACAAAACATGCATGGGAAGGATCTGGAAAAGAACACATCTGAAGCATTGACGATCGTTGCTCTGGGTGGGCGACATGTGGTAGATTTGAATTTTGTCTTCTCTGTTTTCTAAGCATTTTTGTTAAGCATGAGTTAGCTTCCAAATTGGAAGAAAGAAATTCTGGCCTTGATTTTTGGACTTTGCAGAGAGGGAGCCCTGGCCTGTTCGGCCCGTGTGTATGTGTGTGTGTGTGTGTGTGTGTGTGCGCGCCTTTCTCCTCAGAGCAGGATCCCAGCCATGAGGCTCAGGCCGGGGCCATGCTTGGGGTGTTGTCCTGTTTGGACCTGAGTCCATGGGATGCTGAGCTGGTCCCAGTGGCTGAGGGGTACTGACGATAGGTGAGGAAACCTAGAGTTGCTGTTACACACCCAGTGTTCAGGCCACCATCCAGCACCCTCCCTGTGGCTCAGGCCTCTGGCCTGGGAAGGAGTTTTGGTCTCACCGATTCGTAATGAGGCTGCAGGGCAGAGCTTCAGTTTCTTCAGAGAAAGAGGGAGAAGGGATTGCTACCCAGTGTGGGTGGAGGAGTGTTTGGAAGAGACAGGAAAGGATTCCACCTTGGGATTATAAAAGCAATAAAATGAGCTTTTTACTATTATTTTTTAAAGTAATCTCTACACCCAGTGTGGGGCTCAAACCCACAACCCCTGAGATCAAGACTCGCACGCTGTACTGACTGAGCCAGCCAGGTGCCCATAAAATGAGGTTTTTAAAACAAAAAACGAGGGGTGCCTGGGTGGCTCAGTTGGTTAAGCGTCTGACTTTGGCACAGGTCATGATCTCACAGTTCGTGGGTTTGAACCCCATGTCAGGCTCTGTGCTGACAGCTCAGAGCCTGGAACCTGCTTTGGATTCTGTGTGACCCTCTCTCTCTCCCCTCCCCCACTTGCACTCTTTCTCTCTCTCTCTCTCTCTCTCTCAAAAAATAAGTAAATTTTTTTTAATAAAAAAAATAAAACAAGAGCACTGGGTGTTGTATGGAAACCAATTTGACAGTAAATTTCATATATTTAAAAAATAAAAAAAATAAAAAATAAAAATAAATAAAAAATAAAATAAAACAAAAAACAGGGTTGTGTCATGATACTGTTGAGAATCAGCCTTATCTCCATAATATCATCCTTCCCAGTGAGTACCCAAAAGCCCTGTTTCTCGACAGGTTTTAAAAGTTTGGGGGGACATTTTTGGTCCCCACAATGATTCAGGGGCACTAAGGCATTGAAAAGGTGGAGGGCATGGATGGTAAAAGTTTGAAATGGGCAGAACAGTTCTGTGCAATGAATTTTCCTGCATCCCCAGGACCTTGGAATGTCTCATGGGAATCTGTTCTGAGCCCAGAACTTAGCACAGTGTTTACATAAAGGCAACATATCTTTGGCATGGTTGGAGATATTCTGAGTTTGGGAAGGTTATGTTGTCTATGATTTTCATTTAGGGTGGTAAAATGGGGCATATTTATGATTTATACAGTATTTATAAAAAGGTGACGTTGGCCCTGATAGGGTCCACGATTCCCACCAGTAGGTAAGTGCAGTCACTTGGAAGGGCTGTTGAGCATTTTAAGTGGATAAAACCAAAATACATTTAACCAGTCCCCACGGATGGACATTTGGGTTGGATTTGGTTTTGCACACAGCGACGCTTTGTATATATACGTTTGCAGGTTTGTGTTTGTATTTCTCTAGGACACATTTCTCAATGTAAAATTTCTGGGTCAGAATAAAGGAATTCATATTTTTTCATCTCAGTACATTGCCAGGTTGCCTTAAGAAGACGTTTAGACCATTAACCGTTTGTGAGGGCACCTGTTTCCCCTACATACTGGCCCGCACTAATTATTAGCAGCCATTAAAATGCTTGCCAGTCCGAACAAGGGGGGAGAAGGGGATTGGTGTCTTATTTTTATTTTCAACTTTTTGGTTGCAGGTGAAGCAGTGTGTGTTTTCCTCTGTGTATTGTGTTTCTTCTTTGGTTTCATGGTTAAGATATGTTACTTCTCATGTGCCTGGGTGGCTCGGTTGGTTAAGTATCCGACTCTTGATTTCAGCTCAGGTCATGATCTCATGGTTCATGAGATTGAGCCCTGTGTTGGACTCTGTGCCTGCTTAGGATTCTCTCTCTCTCTCTCTCTCTCTCTCTCTCAAAATAAATAAACTTAATTAAAAAAAAAAAAAAAGATGTCACTTCTGCCCACAGGAAGGCCATGCCCGCTTGAGAAAAAATAGGGTCTTTTGGGAACTTGGTTCCCAAAGGATGATAGCTGGGAGTACTTCTCTGTCACTGATGCTGTCCGCCTCCCCAGAGGTGGGAGACACCTAGGAAATCATAGGGTGGGAGGTGGCTAGACAGCCCTGCCCCAGAAGGCCCTGGTCTAACACTTCCCTTTGCCTTTTGCAGGAAGCTTGGAAGCATGCAATTGAGAAGGCCAAGCACATGCCTGACCCCTGGGCCGAGTTCCACCTGGAGGATATTGCCACAGAATGTGCCACACGTCACAGGTTGGCAGCTCGTCTGGGTGTGTTCTGTGGCCCCAGGCCTCAAGGAGTCCTTGGGGGTATGGGTCCTGCTTCTGCTCGTAATCACTGAGGCCTACATACCCTTGGAGGTCAAGGAGAAGGACATAATGATAGTATCTGCCAATATTTGAGCATTTATGCGTGCTTATGGTGCTGTGCATTATCTCATCTCCTCTTCAGTGTGGTCCTGTAATGTATGTATTCGTCAGGCAAGGCTGAACATGCTGCTGTAACAAATATGTCCAGGGCTCAATGCAGCAAAGGTGTACTTCTCACTTGAGTAAAGCTGGGTGAGAGCTCCGGGACCCTGGGGCTGCTCAGGGATCCAGGCGACTCCCGTCTTGTGGTTCCACTGCCCCACCACGTGGTCCCTACAGTTGCCACCAAAGGGAAGGAGAATGCATGGAAATAGCATGCCAGCTTTTTGATGACTTGGTCCCAGGAAGATTAACAAAATAGAGCTATGAGCATATAGATTTCCTATTCAAAAAGTCAGGGGGAGAGAAGAGTTATTTCTGGGGGTATCAAGAAGAAAGAAAAGAGCAAAAACCACAGACTACCACCAGATAACTATGACAACAGTAGCCCTTATGTATCGAATCCATGTGGCAGGCACTGGTTGAAGTCCTCTATATGTATTTACTTATAAAAAAGCCTGGAATATGAATCATGTCAAGCATTTGGGACTACACTGAGAATCTGATGACAGCCATCTCAGAAAGTTGCACACATATGTCTAATTTTGTTCATAATATTAGAGGGCCCTGGACCTGCCCTGGAGCCCGCCTCCCCACCCCACCCCATCCCGTGACCCCTGTGGACCCCTCCAGTCTGAATCCTCTAAGCCAACACCCTGACTTCCCATAATTTTCCCAGGGGAAATAGAGGTTTGCCCAGGGTCACCTAGGTAGTTAATAAGCTAACTTTCTGACTCTCAGTTCAGTGTCTTTCAGTTAGTCAGAACACTGTTTCAAATGTAGGTGACAGAAACCGAATTCACAGCATTAAGCATGGAAGGGGATGTTTGGCTCATGCATGTGGACTTCGGGCATGGCTGGTTCCAGATGCTCCAAGGATGCGTTGCACTTTGACCTCAGATAGCCTTTCTTATATCAGTGGAACAGATATTCCCTGAGAGCCTCACATTTCATTTTACCCAACAGAAGAGCATCTTTTCTTTCGTGAATTTTTTTAAACAAAAGTTCCATAATGGAATGCCATTGGCCTGGCTTTGGTTATATGGCCTTCTCTGAACCAGTCTTGTGCCAGGGAGCTTTGCTCTGATTCTGATATGTCTAGATCACATACCACACAGGCAGGCAGAAACAACGTAGTCCTTTATGGCTTTCTGCACCGTGTCCCTGCTCCCACCCTGTGAGGAGATGGCTCTGAGCCTGGCATGCCCTTCCTCCCCACCCCTGGAGGCCCACTTCCTATCAGGCACTGGGGGCTGTGCTGGCAGCCAAGGTCAGCATTGTGGGGACCCTAGTAGGGCAGGGTATGGACTCTGTTTCTCCCTGCCTATAAGGCCAGTGGTGACTGGTTGGTGACACATAGCCTCCAGGCTGAAGACACCAGGCGACCCAGGGAAACCCCTGGGAACACAGGCCGCACATGCTGGGCCGGCTCTGTGTGTCCCAGAGCTCCTTGGGGACCAGGGACCAGGCCACACTGTTTGTTTCCTAATTGAAGTGACTGCCGGCAGAGGGAGCTCAGGCATTGATGGCTGGAGTCTCTGGGCAGTTTCTAAACTGGAAGGCTTCCTCCTCTATTCCTGGTTTTTCAAGAGTACTGGTGCAGGCTACCTCTTTATTGGGACAGATTCCCTGTTCACTCAGGCCGGTTAAGAGCAGGGTTCCAGCTGAAACTGACCTGGGTCTGATCCTGGCTCTCTGGCAAGTTCCTTACCTCTCTGAGCCTCGGTTTCCCCACCTGGAAAATGGGCACGATAATTGTGCCAATCTCACAGAGGTGCTGCAGAGTTTAATTGAAGAGATCTGTTTAAACGCCCCACAGGTAGTGAATGCTCAGTGAACTTTGAGCAACTCTGACCTTTATGCCGTCAATGGTTGTGAAGGACAAATGAGATCCTTCTGACATCCCATATCTCCCCTCTCCCTCAACTTCTGGGTGCCTCTCAGCCTTCAGTGTTTTGTTTTGTTTTGTTTTTTTAAGTCTACTTATCTATTTTTGAGAGAGAGAAAGAGAGAGTATGAGCCAGGGAAGGGCAGAGAGAGAGGGAGAGAGAATCCCAAGCCTGCCCCTCACTGAACACAGCCCCCTCATGCGGGGCTCAAACTCATGAGCTGTGAGCTCATGACCAAAGCCGAAATCAAGAGTCAGATGCTTAACCGACTGAGCCACCCTGGCACCCTCAGTCTTCAGTCTTATTTGGAAGTGAGAGTAGACTGTTTCCTTTACCTTGGTCTCTACACAGTAGTAGTAATAATCGTTATTTATTGGGCACGGTACTTGCTGCGGACGGGTTGCAAGTAAGTTGCAGCTCTAGCCAGCATCCCTTCCCCCAGCTCCAGGAGAGGTTACCTGCCAGGCTTGTCTTTCCCCATGGAGGTTTCAGGCTCTGAGAAGCCTGTTCTCTCCGAGTCTGTCCTGATGAAGAGTGGGCCAGGGAGGCCTCTGCTAGAGCTAAGAACACCTCAGCCCTAAGGGGAGGTTTTAGAATTTAGGGGTTTATTGAGCTGAGGAGCCCTCTACCAGGCAAATCTATTTGAGGCCCAGCCAGGCCCAGGGGCAGGTTTGCTGCGGGAAAGAGGATTCCTGAAAAAGGAGAGATGAAAATGTTCGAGAATCTTCTCTGTCTCTGCCGTGGGTGTCCTCCTGCAGCTCCCCCACCCCAACACACACACACACACACACACACACACACACACACATACACACACACCCCACTGCCTATACCGGGACACAGGCCCAGCTACCTGGCTGAGCCTCACACAGGTGTTGTCAAGATCAAGGGCACTTCCTGTCCTGGAACACGCCATTTGTTGTGTAGACGGGCTAAAACAAGGATATTTATTTTTTCTGTCAGTTCATCCAACATGCATTTATTAAGGCTCCACCTGTACCAGGCCCTGCAGTAAAGAAAATTGACATGGACCTGCCTTTGGGGAGTTACAGTCCAGCAGGGGAGCCAGTTGGGGAATGAGCCCACCCACAGCACAAAAAGTGCCCAGCAACACATTGGAGAGAAAAGGGAAGGAGGCCAGTGTGTAGGGGCCTGGGAGGGTGGGAGGGCGTCCACAGACCTGACCTAGGAGGTCAGCTGGGCCTATGGGTTAAGTGGTCTTGATCCCAAGACCAGTAATAGGATCATGTGACAGACGCTGTGCCCTGGGGTGGCTCTCTCTGCAGGTACAATGCTGTCACTGGGGAGTGGCTACAAGATGAAGTTCTGATCAAGATGGCATCTCAGGTGAGCCGTCCCCATCCCAGCGACGACAGGGCTGAGTGGGGATTCTTCGTGAGCGGACTTCTGTCCCTGTTCCCTCCCCTTTACACTCACTTAATTGTTTTTACTTTGGGGCATTCTTTATATTGTTGTGTATTTATTTCATTTTTTATAACAGTTTTACTGAGATAGAATTCACACACTATGCTGCATACCCACTTTAAAGTGTATGGTTCAGTGGTTTATATAATATAGTCACAGAGTTATCCAGCCATCACCACGATCGATTCCAGAACATTTCACCATCTCTAAAAGAAACCGTGTGCTTACCCAACAGCAGCCAGCCCCCTATCTCTTCAGCTCCCCCAGCCCTGGGCAACCACTAATCTGCTCTCATCTCTGTAGAATTAACCTATTCTGGACATTTTATATATTGATCACATATCAAAAGACGATCCTTGGCACTCTTGTCAAAACTCAGTTGACTGTAGATGTATATGTCAGTTTTCAGAAATTACAGGCCACCACCTAAACCTAAGCTGTAAAAAGTGGCTTGCGATCATCCTTTGGGGGGGGGGGGTAAAAAAAAAAGGAATAGCCTAGAAAATAGAGCACTTCCTCCATTGTCAGGGGGAGGATGGTTTTGCAAAACTGTTTTTAGTGTATTACACACTCAGGAAAGGGTATGGCTTGATGAGTTTCACAAAGTGAACACAGCACATAACGAGCAGCCCCCTGAAGCCCACCTGCACCCCAGTCACTACTCCTTTACCCCAACGGTGAGCACCAATCCCAAACCTATCTCCCTGGATTCGTTTCACGTATTTGTGTATTTCCTATAAATGGAGCCACGCAGGGTGTATTCTTTTGAGTGTGGCTTCTTCTGCTCAGCATTTCATCTGTGATGTTCGTACATGTTTTGGCCAGCTCTATGTTTCATAGAATAGTAGAAGAGAACAATAGAATATATCCATTCTTGTCGCCTGTAGTATTCCATCAAGTAGGGTAGACCTGTTGGGTTTATCCATTACACTGTTAATGGACATTTAGGTTGTTTCCACTCTTTTCCTGGTACAGAAAACAGAAAAGCAGGGCTGCAAAAAATTCTTTAACATGCATTGTCTCCCGCATAACGTCTTCACCCCCTGGAGGTTATTCCCCTCAGTGAGGGTAGGAGGAGGGTGGCCTTGTAACCCCCGAAGCCTCCAGGCTGAAAGTTCAGTCGGGCGTTAGTGCTGGGGTGAAGGAGGGAGGGCCCAGGGATTTTAGGGTTGAGATGAGGTCCAGGCATTCATTTGGTGGGTGATGTCCAAGGGGAAAATCTCTTCCTGACTCAGGATTGCTTCTGGGTGGGGCATGGGGACTAATAACCCTCTATGTGGTGTCTTTCAGCCCTTCGGCCGTGGAGCTATGAGGGAGTGCTTCAGGACGTAAGTGACTCAGCCTGGTTCTTGGGGCCCTGCCCGAATTCCCTCAGGCTCCCTGCCCGAATTCCCTCAGGCTCCTAAGAACAGGGGCAATGCAACAGTTCTGGCTGAGAAACTGAGACAGTGGCCTCTGCTTTTTATAGGCCAAGCCTCTCTGCTCTCCCTTGGACCACATGATGGGCCTGGCTATGGGGATGGTCTCGGGGAGGACATGGAATACCCCACTAACCTCTGCTCTGGTGTTTGGAGGCCAAAAGATGTGGGATAAGAGACCTTTAACAATGTCCCTTGGTCCCCTTCCCAGCTCTTTGAAGGGTGCCGTGAGTCAAGCTGGGTCCCTGGTGAACCCAGGTGCCCAGGTGGGTCCTCTGCTGCCTTTCCTCCCAGGAAGAAGCTCTCCAACTTCCTGCACACCCAGCAGTGGAAGGGGGCCTCCAACTACGTGGCAAAGCGCTACATCGAGTCTGTGGACAGGGACGTGTACTTCGAGGATGTGCGTCTACAGATGGAGGCCAAGCTCTGGGGAGAGGAGTATAATCGGCACAAGCCCCCCAAGCAGGTATGTGACAGCCCTACCTGCCACCTTCCCACACAAGGCAGCCGGAGAGAGTGACTGGAGACCAGGGCAACAGTGGTACCAGTCACAGATTCCCTTCATGGTTTTGGTGGTGTTGTTGTTTTGTTTAAAAAAATTTTTTTTTAATGTTTATTTATTTTTGAGAGAGAGAGAGAGAGCGAGCGTGCATGAGTAGGGGAGGGACAGAGAGAGACAGAGGGAGACACAAAATCCGAGGCAGGCTCTGAGCTGTCAGTGCAGAGCCCATCGTGGGGCTTAAACTCACGAACTGTGAGATCATGACCTGAGCTGAAGTCAGAGGCTCAACCAACTGAGCCATCCAGGTGCCCCTCCCTTTATGGTTTTAACAGTAGCTAATAATGATCATCATTTATTGAGCATGATGGGCCAAGTACACTGTATGCAGACTCATTTATTCTTAAAACCAGAGCGTGGAGGTTATTTGAGATTAAAATGCTTTTATCCCATTTACAAATGGGATCTGTTAGTCAGGATTTTTGTTTGCATGTGTTAGAAACCCACTCAAATGGGTTTAATCCAAAAAAGGAAGTTTTGGCTTTATGTAACTGAGAAATAGGGCTGGCCACAGGTGTGGCTGGATCCAGGACCCAATAGGATATTGAGAATCTCCCCCATCTCTAGCCTTGATGTTCTTCTTTGTGGCATCACTCACAGGCAGCTTCTGTTTGTAGTGATGTGTCAGCCACTAGCAGCTGCAGGCTCACTTTCTGTCTCCTCAGAAACCTTGGTGGGATATGACAACACTTGTTTTTGCAGAAGTTCCACTAAGTCTCAGAACTGGGTTTCATTGGCTCTGATTAGGTCAGGTGCCTATTGCTGAGCCAATCACAGTGGTCAGGGGAGGGAATATGCAGATTGGGGAGGCATGAGCCATGTGCTCACCCATAGAGGCAGCAGTGTGGGTCCTTCCCTAGACTATGTAGACTGAGACTGGTGGCTCCTAAGAAAAAGTAGAAGGAGGGGAGAATGGATAGCATGTCTGCCCCTGGGGAGCCCCAGGCTCAAAGAGGTTAAGTGACCTGTGCAAATGGTCAGGAATGGAGCCAGGGCTCAAATCCAGGCTTTCCAAGCCCTGCCCATTTGGCTCCTTCACCGGAGCCCCCAGGGTGTTTACTGACCCCAGGCCTAGCAGAATTTCCTGTTGCCTATGGGCATTTGAGGAAATAGCGCTCAGTGCCTCTGCCCTGCCTAATTCGCAGCTCAGCTCTCCCGTTGTTTGAACACCTGCTAGACACAGGACACTATCTCCTGGGAGCTTTGGGAGAGCTGCACTTCCAAGAATCCAGCAGAATTTCTTGAGTGCCTGCTGTTTGCAGGGCCCTTGATTAAGCGCACTTGGGGTAGACACAAGAAACCACAGTCCCCACCCACGGGGGCTGTGACCACCTCACTGCATGCCATCCTGGCCTCCTTTCTCTTCCTTCCTAAGCTTGTTCCTGCCTCAGGACCTTTGCCCTGACTGTGCCCCCGGCCTGCATCATTGTGTCCCCCACCCCTCCATCCTTGCATGATGAGCTCCTTCTCCTAGTTCAAGTCTCAGCTCATATGTCACCTGCTCAGTGAGGCCGCCCCAGGACATCCTGAATGAAGTAGCCCTTCCTCTGCTGTCTCCCTCTGTCACATCATTCTGTTTGTTTTGGTTCCTTTTATTGGGAGCAGTTGGCGCCATCTGAAAGAGTCTTGTTTTTGTAGTTAATATTTTGGTTGCCTCTCTCCCCCAAGGACAGGGATATTACCTGTCTTATTTACTCTGTATCAGAGTCCCTAGGGGGTCACTAAACAATGTGGTTGTTTGAAATGATAAGGGAGAAGGATGTAGTTGTTTGAGAAGGAACAGGCTGTTCCCTCCGGCCGCATCCCTGTAGTGAGCCCACTGGCCAAGCAGGTGGCCTTGTTCCTTGTAGGGATGGAGCCAGCATTTGGGGTGAGAACCTCTGAGAACCATCTGCTCCTTCCCTTTCGGCTGGTTCTCAGAACTGAGGCCAAGTTTAGGGCAACGCTCAGCTCAGGGCCTCTTCAGCCTCTGCAGCTGTTGTCTGCCTGTCTAGCGACTCAGCCAAATGGTTCCTTGGATGGTTGTTTCCTTGGGAAACCCAGACCTGGATCCTTCTACGGTGGGTGTCATTGTGGGGGACGGGGAGCCATGGGGAGTCAGTGTCTCAGGTCTTACCAACCTCACTTTATAAACCATTCACAAGACTTACACGTTTCCTTCCCAATATTAGACATGTGCTTGTTAAAAGAAATTCAGCAAGGAATGTGTATAATATCCCATTGCAGGGAGAGAACCACTGGGTATAGTTTGGTGTTTATTGCTCTAGAGTTATGTCTACTGGTAATGTTAACATCAGCAAACGTTGACAGACTCACGTATCAGCAGATTTCATTCTCACGCTACGTGTGAGAGCCCATTCCACAGGTGAGAAAACTGAGTTGATGAACTAACTTGCCCATGTTCACAGTATTAGTGTAAGACACCTGCTTAGTTGCTTAGCATACAGACCCACAAATGTGTAGTAAGGCAAAATGGTTTCTTTCTCTCTCATCTGATGGTCCCATTTTGGTGGGGGGCTCAGGGTGGGCTGGTGCCTCACTTCTTTAAGTCATCCAGAAGTCTGGTTCCTTCTGTCTTGTTTTTCTGCCTTACCCCAGAGTGTGGCCCTGGAGCACATGGCCAGGTCGGCCTCATTGGGAGATGTCCACTCGATAGCCTCAGGAAGGCCAGAGGAGGAGGGGCAGGCTGGGGTTACATCATCACTGCTGCTCAATTCCCATTGGATGAGCTTGGTCACATGGCCACACCTAGCTGCAAGGGAAGCCAAGTGATGTCATTCCTCCTGGATGGCTGTGCATTGTGTTGGAACTCAGTTGGGCGCTGTCTTAGTCCCTTTGTGCTGCTCTAACAGAACTTTTTTTTTTAAGTTTATTTATTTTGAGAGAGCATGAGCGGGGGGGAGGAGCAGAGAGAGAGGGAGAAAGAGAATCTTAAGTAGGCTCCACACTGCCAGCTTGGAGCCGGACATGGGGCTTGATCCCACAAACCTCGAGATCATGACCTGAGCTGAAACTGACTGAGGTTGCTCGACTGACTGAGCCGCCCAGGCTTCCCCGGACTGGGCAACTTACAAATGACAGAAATTTATTGCTTACAATTTTGGAGGCTGGGAAGTCCAAAACCAAGGTGCCAGCCTGGTCACATTCTGGTGAAGTCCTCTCCTGGTTCATAGCCGGTGCCTTCTTGTTGTGGCCTCACATGGCGGAAGTAGCGAAGGAGCCCTGTGCTCACTTTTATCGGGACGCCAGTCCCGTTCATGAAGGCTTCTCACTCATGACCTGATCCCCTCCCAAGGGCCCCACCGAATAGCATCACCTTTGAGGGTTAGGACTTGAACATATGAATTTGGGGGAGACGCAGTTAAGCCATCACAGGGGTTTTCATTCTCAAAAGAAAAGGGGACAGTGGATTCTGGGGACACTTGGCCTGCAGAGAGCTGCTGACTGATGGAGCCAGGATTGGAGCCCAGGCGGGCGGCTCCTCCCAAGCATTCTGTGTCGGAGGCGCTTGCCACCTGGCTCCTGCCTGAGCTGCTCCCCTCCCACCAGGTGGACATCATGCAGATGTGCGTGGTGGAGCTGAAGGACAGACCGGGCAAGCCTCTCTTCCACCTGGAGCACTATATCGAGGGCAAGTACATCAAGTACAACTCCAACTCGGGCTTTGTCCGTGATGACAACATGCGCCTGACGCCACAGGTGAGGCCCCTGGAGGGGCGGGTCCCTGTGGGCATGAGGTCTCACCCCGAGGGGGCCCTCAAGCCTCCTGGAGTGCCCCGAAGTAGATTCTGTAACGAGACATGCCAGCCAGTTTCTGTCCCTGCAGAATTAAACAGGGCTCCTCCTTTATCTCTTCCTCTATGCAACCTCTTTTTTTTTTTTTTTTTTAATGTTTATTATTTATTTTTTGAGAAAGAGAAAGAGCATGAGCAGGGGGTGGGCAGAGAGGGAGGGAGACACAGAATCCGAAGCAGGCTCCAGGCTCTGAGCTGTCAGCACAGAGCCTAACGTGGGGCTCAACCATGAACTGCGAGATCATGACCTGAGCCGAAGTCGGACGCTTAACCGACTGAGCCACCCAGGCACCCCATATGCAACCTCTTCTTGCAGAGAAAGGCCCCATCATGGGCAGAGCTGAGGTGTTGCAGCCCCGCAGTGGTGGCTGACGTGTGTATGCATAGTCCACAGCCTGGTCTCTTGTGGTTGGTCACCTTAGTCTTCCTGTCTCCACCCCACCCCAGGCCTTCAGCCACTTCACATTTGAGCGTTCCGGGCATCAGCTGATTGTGGTGGACATCCAGGGTGTGGGCGACCTCTACACTGACCCGCAGATCCACACCGAGAAAGGCACTGACTTTGGAGATGGCAACCTAGGTAGGTGGGGAAAGCCAGCCCGTTTCCATGGAGACCACACTCCCTGTTTCCCCACATCTCTCAGCTCTCCCTGCACACGAGGAAACTGGCTGAGGTGGTAGATCGGCCTTTCCAAGATGGTGGGGTGGAAGCTTGGGACGTCTGAGCCCTGCCACTTCAGTGCCTGCCCTTTCCGTGGTTTTGGTGCCCAGCACTGCCCCGCCTCTGTCACAAAGCAAGGCGCTGCTCCAGACTCCCCTGCTCTGCCCGCAGGTGTCCGGGGGATGGCGCTCTTCTTCTACTCTCATGCCTGCAACCGGATTTGCAAGAGCATGGGCCTCGCTGCCTTTGACCTCTCACCAAGAGAGAGGGACACTGTGAATCAGAACACCAAGCTGCTGGTGGGTACCCAATGAGAGCCTGCTCAGGGGGACCGGGCCCTTCTTCTGCCAGGCAGTGAGCTGCGCTTCTCTGTGATGGCAGTCCAGGCCCTGCAATGCTTACTTGAAGAGTTTCAGGGCCAGAAGGATCTCAGCTCCATCCGTGGCCCTCATTCCTCCCAGGATCAGTGCACAAAGCCCTTCCGAGTGTCCCCGCTAACCCAGTACCTGGGGTCTGCTTGATTGGACCTATTTTGACCAGAGTGAAGAGCCCAAGTGTGTAGAGATAGCGAGGGAGGTGTGTGGTACATGTATTTGTGTGGCATGTTGATAAATGGCTGGACTAGACCTGGACCTGGCTCTTCGGGCACCTTGCTGTGTCCAGGATAGGCCCCCCGCTTTTACCGTGACCAGATGTAAGAGATTGTCAGGACAGACCAGCTTGGGATTCTGGATGTGTGGCCGCAGGTATGCCCCAGCTCAGGGCTGTAGTGTGGTTAACACTTTGGGATTGCTGGCTGGCTTTGAGCTCCTGTACCAGATGCCCCTTCTTAGAAGCCTTTGGGTTAATCCCCCACTGGTTATTTTTAGATTTCCTGCCAGTCCCTAAACAGGCATGTATGGGGGCCGTTGACTGAAAGGGCCTCAGGGTTTGGGTAAACAGCACGCTCCCGGAAGAGCCCTTCTCTCCCCAGAGGGTTCCTGTGTGACATGGGTGTCCGTTAATTCTCCAGCAATCAGCCAAGACCATCTTGAGGGGGACAGAGGAGAAGTGTGGGAGCCCCCGAGTAAGGACCCTCTCTGGGAGTCGCCCCCCCCTGCTCCTTCGCCTTTCAGAAAACTCTGGAGATGAGAACATGAGTGACGTGACCTTTGACTCTCTCCCTTCTTCCCCGTCTTCGGCCACACCACACAGCCAGAAACTGGACAACCTCCGTGAGTGACGTTTTTGGTCCTTGGTAGTTGTGATTGGAGGGGACAGGCACCAGAAAGAACACAACTAAACTGGCTTTCGCTTACGTTAGGAAATCAGATATGCTAGTCAAAAAGATTCATGGCCCGGATGGTTGTATGAGTGAGTTTGTTTAATAAGTTTTCAAGACCCAAGTCTTCCGAATGCTTCAAAAACAGACCCTGTTTTAGATAACATTTTTTTCAGCGTGTTTCATGAAACTAGCAAAACCTTTACACCAAAATTTCATAAAACAGCAAAAAAAGAAAACTGCATTCCAACCCCACTTATAAACATGCAATACAGAAATTCTAAATAAGGTATTAACAAAACTGGTAGTCTTTGAAAGAATAGTCCGTCATAATCAGATAGTGTTTTTGCAAGCATCTGAGACTTGTTCAATATTAGGAAATCTGAACGACCTATGAATAGATCAGAGGAGGAAAACGGAATCATTATCCTCAAAGTTAAAGTGATAGAGTTTGCTGATGAAGCGGAGGGGAGGCACGGCTGACTCCAGGATTTTGATCTGAAAAACTCTAAGGGTGGGGTGGCCATTTATTCAGCTGGGGGACGCTGTAGAGGAACAGAAGAGGAAGATTTTAGTGTCAAATGTCAAGCCTTTTAGACATTTCCACTAGAAGACCTTGGGTATAGTTTGAAGCAGGAGTTGACAGGCTCTCCTTAGAATGCCAGAGAGTAAATATTTTAGACTTTGGGGACCTATGGCTTCTGCATTAGCAGCATGAATGTGGCCATTGACAGTATGTAAATGAGTAGGTGTAACTGTGTTCCAAGAAAGACATTAAATTTTCTATTTCATGTACTTTTCACATAAATTACTATTCTTTTAATTTTCCCAACCATTTTAAATGGAAAAACCATTCTTAAAAACCATATAAAAATGGAAACAAGCTGGATTTGGCTGTGGAAGCTCAGGGGAGGAGACAGAGACTGGGAACCACCAGGAAGAAGGTGGTTGGTTGTTAAGCCATCTGAGACTTCTCCAACTTGTAGCTACTCATTGAGCCCCAGATATACAAATAGCCGTTCTTCTTTCACACCTGCACCTCACTGAAGGCCAACTGTGGCCCAGGCACGTGCGCCTCTAAGCCCGTTGCACAAGTTATTTGCATTACAGCCTTGAGGAGGCACAGGGGTGAAGCTACATGCTTAGGACGCCACAGCCAGCAAGTGGCAGACTGAATAAGTTCTTGAGGAAGAACTGTAGCCCTCCAGGTACTGACAGCTTTCTTCCCCCATTTTTGCACCATTTTCAAAAAAATTTTTAAAAAGGCCTGGTGACAGGTGCGTTCAGCCCTAGATTGTAGTCAGTCTTTCAGACAGTTTTAATGGTAGAGCCAGTGCGTTATCTCTGTTTTCTCCTGCCCAGATTGGCCTGTGTTCAGTGACCTTGACAACATGGTACCCCGAGACCATGACCATCTGGACAATCACCGGGTAAGTTGGAGAGGGATCTCCCGGTCTGCTCTGGGCACTGCCAGGGGCCACAGGGAAGTGCGGATGACTCTCAGCCTCCTGCCCAGGGCAGTGGTGCCCTCTGAGAAGAGCTGGATCCATTGCAGTTCCCAGAGATGGTAGCAGAAGAGGGAATCCAAATTAGCAACAATGCAACCTTCTGATAAATGCTGAGCAAGCTCAGCCCTGGTGTGGTTTGGCCACATGCGTGTGGACAGCTGTCCTGGGGGGAGGGAGCTGTCCTGGGTTTCAGACGAGTGACTTATAGCACAATCCAGCGTGATGCCCTCAGGTTGGATAAACAGGACCGGTTTCCAACAGCTTCTGGGTGACTCTGCAGAAGCTGAAGGCACTGCATTTGCATTCAGGCAGACATATTACAGTGTCAAAGTAAAAACTCACAGGAATTTTAAAAGCAGACTTTGAGACGTGTCACCTGTGCCCAGACCTCAGGTGCACTTTAACTCGCACCCTGGGATTGCTCCAAAGGTTAAAGTTCACTCTTGACTGCTTTTCAGAGTTTTTGAGTGGAAGGAAAAAAATAAGCATAAGACTGTTTCAAGAGTTTGATAGACACTCTATGCCTCAACAACCCGTGAGGTAGATATTATTTTTGATTCCATTTATAATAGATTTCATTCTGGAATTAGAATGCATTTTAGAATTTCAAGGCGCCTGGGTGGCTCTGTCGGTTAAGCATCCAACTTTGGCTCAGGTCACGATCTTGCGGTTTGTGAGTTCAAGCCCCGCGTCGGACTCTGTGCTGACCGCTCAGAGCCTGGAGCCTGCTTCGGATTCTGTGTCTCCCTCTCTCTGTGCCCCTCCCCTGCTCACTCTCTGTCTCTCAAAAATAAATTAAAAAAAATAATAAAAACTTAAAAAATAAAATAAAATAAAAGATCCAGGCACACCTGGGTGGCTCAGTCCATTGAGGGTCTGACTCTTGATTTTGGCTCAGGTCATGATCCCAGGGTTGTGGGATCAAAGCCCCGTGTGGCGCTCTGCACTGAGTGTGAAGCCTGCTTAAGGTTCTCTTTCTCTCCCCATCTGCCCCTCTCCCCAACTCTCTCTCTTTCTAAAATTAAATTTTTAAATTAAAAAAAATTAAAAGATCTGAAATAACTAAGACCTAATGTTAAGAGCAGACAAAGCCAGGTGACAGGTGCATAGGAGTTCATTTTATTATTCTCTGTTCTTAGAGGTATGTTTGAAATACTAATTAGTAGAACAAAGAAAGAAACAAAAGTGTGAGCCGAATAGTGATGCAGGTGACATGCAGAGATGTCCAGAACTGAACACGGGTAGACAAATGACTGAAGTTAGAGATTCCGAATTGTCCAGAAGAATAAAAAATGTGCCCCAGTTTTGGCAGAGGGCTCCATTGTAGTAAATACTGCACTCAGTGCTACATTTGTGTCCATGGGTCATACGTCATAAACCAGCCTTTGTTTTTCTGCCTGTGAGCCCCTCTTTTTAAAAAAAAAAATTTTTTTTAATGTCTATCTATTTTTGAGACAGAGACAGAGCATGATCAGGGGAGGGTCAGAGAAAGAGAGACAGAATCTGAAGCAGGCTCCAGGCTCCAAGCTATCAGCACAGAGCCCGATATGGGGCTCGAACTCACAGACCATGAGATCATGACCTGAGCCAAGGCCGGGCACTCAACCGACTGAGCCACCCAGGCGCCCCGAGCCCCTCTTAATAATAGATTGGTCTTCCTGTGGTCCATACTCTCAGTGAGTAACACCTCACTTCTTGCTCATAGCCCTTCATTGTAGGCCCTATCATGAATCCTCATGGCTAAGGAAATCGCTGTCCAGGGTCCCAGCTGGCAAGTCACAAAGCTCAGACTTGAGCCCAGGCAGTCTGGCTTCAGAGCCCAAGGTCTTCGCCACTACTTTGTACTATTTCCTTGTCACCCAATCAGCAATACGGAGGGAAGGGGATGTTACTTGAAGTGATAGGACAAAGGAGAGATAGCAAATGTCTGAGTGTCCAGAAGTAACCACCTCAGAGGACCACTGAGACCCTAGGGCCATCTTCTCTCCACAGGACTCTGAGAACAGTGGGGACAGCGGATACCCCAGTGAGAAGCGGGGTGAGCTGGATGACCCAGAGCCCCGAGAACATGTAAGGAATTCCCCCCAGGGAAATGAGACCAGAGTGTTCTGTTGCCTCATTGTCCAGGGGGACGGAAGGGTGGGGAGGAATGTGAGTGCGTTGTGAGAACATAATAGGTAAATTGATACCCAAGATCATTTCAGATAAAAATAAAGGCAGGGCAGAAGATAAAACAGGGTTACGGGGACCAGAAAGTTTAGTAAAGGGACTAGTATGGGCGATTACATAAGACTGAAAATGGCAGACAACTCTTCTGAGGAAACTGGAATCTAGGGTGCTGGGTAATAGGCTGGAAAGGTGTGGGCAGAAGGATGCCGTTCAATGCGTGGTGTTCTGGCCATCCTGGGGAGTGCACTGGAGGACACTGGTGTGGGTGGCTCAGGCAGTGTCTGCCACTTAGAGGTTTTCCCATGTGCCAGAGTTGAATCTGAGCATCCAAACCAGTCTTGCTGAGAGCCCTTTGGTCTCAGCTTTGTTACTGCGAGTAAAGACGTATTATGGGAGCTTTGGTAAGGGGAAGGAGGTTTTCTTGGTACTTACCTGCCACGATCCTGTGCCTTTGAGTCATTTCCATCTGTGCACACAGGGAGGGTGAGAGGAAGGCTGTGGGCACACCAGCACATTGGTCCTGCCTGTTACCCAGCATTCTCTCTTCTTGGCACATGAGTTCCAGCTGCCCCTCCTAGAGGCCAGGCCTGTCCCTTGGGAGCAGGGTCTCCTGGAGGGGGCTGAGCCTGTCCCCTAGGAGGAGAGTCCCCTGGAAGAGGGTCCCCTGGGGAGGAGGGCAGGACCAGTTCTTGGGAACTGCTCTTTGGCTCACTCTACCCTTCACCTCCCTCAGGGCCACTCAAACGGTAACCGGAGGTACGAGTCTGACGAAGACAGCCTGGGCAGCTCCGGACGGGTAATGCTCCCTGAGGCAGCCTTGTCGTGACCATGTGCTTGCCTTTTCCAGCCCCTGTTTCTCCTCCCTGGTGTCACTGCTGCCTGCCCAGGCGCCTCACACATCAGCTAAAGGAAGATTGTGCAAAGGAGCCAGTCCCCTTGGCAAATACTTTTGAGCCCCTGGACTGGGCGGGACACTGGGGGATCTGCGGAGAGGCATAGACACAAGTAGGATAGCCCATCCTGGAGGGGGGGCTATAAGGGCCACAGCTCACATGGTAAAGTAATGCCTGTGTATAAGTGCCTCAGAGAATTCATTCATTTACTTATCAACCACCCAGCGAGACAGGCTAATGTTATTCATCCCCATTTTACATATGAGAAAACGGGGCTCTTAAGCAGCTTTCCCCAGGTCACTGGCAAGTGTTTCTAACAAGCATCTTAGAAGCTCATTATCATCAGGCAGATGTGGGAAGACCAATCCTCGGGCACCCTTCCCTAGCTGAACCAGAAACACATGTTGAACCTCTCACCCTCTAGTCTTTGTGAATCTCCCACTTGCCAGGTCCTTCCTCCTACTGTGGTCACATCTCCTCAAAGCCCATCTGCAACCCCAGACTGGCCCCCTGTGGCACCTCCTGCGGGAGCCTTTCCCAGTTGCCCCAGCAGGCTTGACTCTTGCTCCGTCCGGAACACAGAGCATTTACCACGCGGTGTTTACCGATGGTGCAAGGTCTCAACACAGTGTAGAGCAGGGTTGTTTAACCGTGGTGCCATTGACATTCTGACATTCTGGGCTGGGCCCTTCTTTGTCGTGGGGGGTGCCTTGTGCATTGCAGGATGCTTAGCGCACATATATGCACGCAGCTGCCTGGCTCGGTCCTGCAGGGACCTTTGGAAGAGGGTGTCTGTAGCTGGAACATGATGTGTTTTCCAAACCTATTCCCCGAAGCTTCCTGTGGATGCACAGAGGAAAGCGAAGTGGATTTGCTGCAGGGTCTCAAGTCAGACTTTTCTGGCCCATCATGTGGGTCACTGGCCAAGGAGGCAGCTTACGGTCCAACCTCCCCAACCAAACCCTGCTTGATAAACGAGTGGGAAACACTTTGAACTGCTGCAGTCCATTCCACTGGCCTTTGTGTCCTGGTGCTATAATATTCCCTCAGCGCCCGTAAATTGGCAGGATTTGAGGGATTAGAAATGGAGCCGTGTTTGTCCAAGAAAATTTGATACCTTAAGGGTTCGCCCCCTGCATCTTGCCAGCCAGGCTCACGCGGTAGGAGCAACTGACGGCTGGTGGTGGGGCCTGCGTCCCCAGCCCCTCATTCCCTGGCCTGTAAACTTCCGTGCCCGGTTCCCTCTTTCAGGTGTGCGTGGACAAGTGGAATCTCCTCAACCCCTCCCGCCTCCACCTGCCCAGACCTTCCGCCGTGGCCCTGGAAGTGCAAAGGCTTAACGCTCTGGACCTTGAAAAAAAAATCGGGAAGTCCATTCTGGGGAAGGTACGGTGATGCCCGCTTCAGAGCCCTTTGTCCGCTGACCCAGAGCCCAGCTCACGCCTCTGCTCCGCTAATCGCTTCCTCCCGCAGGCTGGCTGGGCGGCCCTGGGTGCTTCTGCCCAGGCAGCTGGGCCAACAGCCAAGTCTGTGTGGTAGGTCCATCTGGCCATGGTGCGCTACCACGAGGGCGGGCGCTTCTGCGAGAAGGACGAGGACTGGGACCGCGAGTCGGCCGTCTTCCATCTGGAGCACGCGGCCGACCTGGGCGAGCTGGAGGCCATCGTGGCCCTGGGGCTCATGTGCTCACAGCTGCCCCACCACATCCTGGCCGACGTCTCTCTGAAGGTGAGGGGCGGCAGGGACCTAGTCATGGGTGGGAGGGGGTGCTCAGTCATCGTCCTCTCCATCCTGCAGGTTTGTGCATGCCCCGGAAACTTCTGAGCCCCAGTGTGGGGCCAGGCACTTGCAGGTTAGCTGAAACTGGTAGGACTGGGATGTGCCACTGGGGAACGAGTGCAAGGTGACAGTCATGATTCCAGGCAATTATGACATGGCATGATGGGAGAAACAGAAAGTAGTGGTGGAAGCAGATGGGAAGGGCCCTGAGTGGGTTTCACGGGGTCGGTGAAACGCCTAATGGTGGGTTCCATCTGTATCCTTGGTGGTGAGAACAGAGCCCGATGCCCAGTACATATTCAGTGTACATTTGTGGGACGGATGAATGAGGTGACCTCTGAGTTAGGCCTAAAAGCTGAGCGGGAGTGAGCCAGGCAGAGTGTGGGAGGTGAGCTGTCCAGGCAGAGGGGGCAGAGGTGCCAGGATGGTCAGAACTGGAACTTCATTCATTTGCCACTGATGTGAGCAACTTCTTTGCTGAATCAGATAATGGTTTTAACTACTGAAACACAGGGGCACCTGGGTGGTTTAGTTAGTTGGTTAAGCGTCCAACTCTTGGTTTCAGCTCAGGTCATGATCTCATGGTTCATGGATTCAAGCCCCACATGGGGCTCTGCACTGACAGCGTGGAGTCTGCTTGGGATTCTCTCTCTCTCTCTCTCTCTCTCTCTCTCTCTCTCTCTCTCTCCCTCTCCCTCTCCCTCTCCCTCTCCCTCTCTCCCCCTCTCCCTCCCTCCCCCTCTCCCTCCCTCCCTCTCTCCCTCCCTCCCTCTCTCCCTCCCTCTCTCCCTCTCTCCCTCTCCCCCTCTCCCTCCCTCCCTCTCTCCCTCTCCCTCCCTCCCTCTCTCCCTCTCCCTCCCTCCCTCTCTCTGCCCCTCTCCTGCACACTGTCTCTCAAAATAAACTTAAAATACTGAAAAATGTTTCTTCAATTTCCTGTGCTAGTCACAATGTCATGTTTACAGACGTGACACACTTGTAAGTTTAATCTGCATTATGAATGTTTTCTCTGTCCCTTGCTTTCCATCAAGACCATCGAAAAGAACAATCAAAGTCTGATCTGTAGGTGGGCGCCTGCCTGGCTCAGTCAGAAGAGCATGAGACTCTTGATTTCAGGGTCATGAGTTCAAGCCCTGTATTGGGCATTCAAAGCCCCATGTTGAGCGTAGAGCCTACTTAAAAAAAACAAAAAAGAGGGGTGCCTGGGTGGCTCAGTCAGTTGAGCATCCAACTTCTGCTCAGGTCATGATCTCATAGTTGGTGAGTTCAAGCCCCACATCAGGCTCTGTGCTGACAGCTTGGAGCTTGGAGCTTGGAGCCTGCTTCAGATTCTGTGTCTCCCTCTCTCTCTCATGCTCTGTCTCTGTCTCTCAAGAACTAAATAAACATTAAAACAAAAAAAAATTTTTTTTAAAGCCCTCTGATCTGTACTATTTTCCACTTTCTGTGATGTAAATGTGACTTCGGTGCCATTTTCAAGGCCCCAATACATCATCACTGAATCTGGATTTGGAAAGAAATGTACGGTATTTCTGTTGTACAGATTCAAGAGACCAGTGGTTCTTAACCAGTCATTCTGCTGTTCCTTCTCCAGGGGACCCTTGACAATGCCTGGAGACACTTTTGGTAGTCAAAATATTGGGGTTGCAACTGGCATCTAATGCATAGAGGCCAGGGATGCTGTTCACCATCCTACCATACACAGGACAGCCCCCACAGCAGAGAACTATTTGGTCCAAAATGTCAGTAGTGCGAGGTTGAGAAACCCAGAAATAGACATAAATAATCTGAAGAATATGGACAACAGTACATCATAGTTAAAATAAGTAGAAAGTCATGAGTTTAAAAAAAAAAAGTCATGAGTTTTGAGTATTTGTTGCCTTTGTTTTTAATATAATTCATTTAATTGGAAGTTTATGTAATTTTTAATAATGACTGTGTTGTACAGTTGGCTTGCAAAATCCCCGATAATTTCATGGTCAGTTCTCCTGAGCCCAGAGAGCTGGCGCCAGCATACTGCTGCCTTTGGCCTGTTCCCCCAGTATCTGCCACAGAGCCTGGCACTCTGTGTCCAGAGAGGACACTCAGAAGGATTTGAGGCCTGAATAAAGTAATCCCAGAGCCCGGCATGAGTGGTGAGGGACCAGGACTGGGGGGGAGATCTTCTTGTGACCTCAGGCTGTTTACACAAACCACACTCTTGGCAGCTTTGTAAAGGGATTTACAAGCCATTTCAGATTCCTCTCTCACCTGTAAGCCTCTCAAAGGCCTTTCTCCGGAGGATAGACTCTGGCAGCTTTCCCTAGCAGGAGTGTGGGTGGACGGTTAGGACAGGGCAGGCAGGGAGGAAGTAAGCTGTGTCCCAGCAGGCTTATGGCTTAGCAAAAGAAATGATGGGTGTGTACCCTGAGAAGCCGCTATGTGCCCTAGAAACCCCATCACCCCCTTTCTCCACTGCCCCCTCCTTTGGGACTTTTGTTTGTTTTCTTACTAACACATGCATGAATTTAGCACCTGCTTTTTGAGAGTCTCCAACACTCTGGGCACCGTCCTAGGTTCCTGCTCTCATGGAGTAAACTTTTCAAATGGAGAAGGATATAGTACAGATCATAATTAACAAAAATCTTTCCAACAGAATTAAAAATAACTAGCCTTTATTGAGCACCTCCCATGCCAGGCATTGTTCTATTGTGCTGAGGAGAAGATACCAGACAAGGTGATTGAGAGTGACCGGAGGGGCTTCTTGTATTAGGACACAGTTCTGGCTCCAGGGGAGGCTGAAAAACGTAGCCTGTAGCTAGTCAGCCACGTGGCGCCCAAAATATGGTGGAGGACAATGGATATGGAGACAGCTGGTGGTCCCTGCCACGCTTTTTTTGTTTTGTTTTTTATTTATTTTGAAAGAGAGAGAGCGTGAGCAGGGGAGGGGCAGAGAGAGAAAGAAAGAATCCCAAACAGGGATTTGTCAGTGCAGAGCCCGTGGTGGGGCTTGATCACAAGAACCCTGAGATCATGACCTGAGCCAAGATCAAGAGACAGATGCTTGAACAACTGAGCCCCCGAGGTGCCCTCCCCTCCCATACTTCTTGAAGCCTGGTGGTTGAGAAGGGCTGATGTGAGGGTTTTGGCTTTGTCTCTGAGTGGGGATAAGAAGCCATGGGCAGCTTTGATAAAGTAATGTGACCTGACCTGGTCTTTAAAAGCATCCCTCCGGCTGCTGCTATGGGATGGATGTTGGGGGAGCAGAATGGAAGCAGGTGGTGCACTGTCGGTGGGAATGAGAAACGGTGCAGCCACTGTAGCCCCTCCAAAGGCTAAGTAGGAGTTACACGTGATTCGCAATTCCGCTCCTCGCTATCTACCCAAAAGAATAAAAACACACATCCATGTGGAAACTTGTAACAGATGTTCATAGCAGCATTATTCGTTATTCAGCCAAAAGGTGGAAACAACCCAAACATCCACCAACTGATGAGTAAAATGTGATCTGTCCATACGATGGAATATTATTTGCCATAAAAAGAACAAAGCACCAATCTGTTAAAACCTTCATGTGAAGTTAAGCGAGTCACAGTAGACCACGTCCTGTACGATTGCATTTATATAAAGTGTCCAGAATAGAGAAATCTCTAGAGACAGAGGGTAGGCTCGTGGTTACTTAGGGCTGGGTGGGATGGGGCAACTGGGACGTGACAGTGAAAGGGTATGGTATTTTGGTTTCTTTTTGGGCTGATGAAAATATTCTGAAATTGATAATGGGATGGTTGCACGTTCTGTGAATGTACTAAAACCCACTGAATTGAGTGCTTTACATGGATGAATTGTATGGCATGTGAAGTATACCTCAATAAAGCTGTTAAAAACTTTTTAAATAAAAAGAAAAGTTTAAAAAAACTTTTTAAAAATAAAAACTTTTAAAAAATGTTTATTTATTACTTTTGAGAGAGAGAGAGAGAGAGAGTGAGCAGGGGAGGGGCAGAGAGAGAGGGAGAGACAAAATCCCAAGCAGACACCATGCGCTGTCAGTGCAAAGCCTGATGCGAGGCTTGACCACAAACCATGACCTGAGCCGAAATCAGGAGTCGGGATGCTTAACTGACTTAGCTACCCAGGCGCCCCGGAATAAAAACTTTTTAAATAATGGAAGCAAGGAGCCCTATTGGAGGCAAGAGATGATGTGGCTGGCTGGAGGAATCAGAGCAGTGAGCAAGAGTGGGCTAAGCTTCCATTCCTCCCTGCCTCATTTCCGTTTCTCTCCCCCTCTTTGGTCTGTATTGACAGGAAACAGAAGAGAATAGAACTAAAGGATTCGATTACTTACTGAAGGCAGCTGAAGCTGGCGACAGACAGTCCATGATCCTGGTGGCTCGGGCTTTTGACACTGGCCAGAACCTCAGCCCAGACAGGTACCGTGGCTGTAGCTCAAGCGGAGCTGGTGGGAACCTGGGCCACAGGCGGGGACTTCCCCCTCGGTATCAGCACAGACCCAGGTTCCAGGCTCAGCTCCCCCGGTCCCAGTCCCCTACTGTGGACAAGTTATTTCACTTGTGGACAAGTGATCTCAGTGTCTTCATTGTGTGAAATGGGGATAATTATATAACCTGCATTCCAGGGTGGTTATGTGAGGGTTCATTGACATGATGCCTGTAATCCTCCCCGAGCCTGGCAGATAAAGCAGGGACATCCCAGACATTCTGCCAAGAGATTTGCTTTAGGTCCAGAGTGGTTGTCCCTAGATGTTAGGATTATGGGTGACTTTAGTTTCCTCTTTCTACTTGTATTTTTGTGATGTTATTTTTCACTTCTGAGAGGGAGAGCAGGGAAGGAAGCAAGATCCCATGGAGATTCAGGCCTGGTGTGAGTTTCCAGAGTGGCTCTGAGTCTCCTGAAGGCTCCCCCGCTGCAGGTGCCAGCACTTTCCCAGCTGTCCCTCCGGCTGTGGTGCCAAGACTGGTTTCTTCAGCGGAGGGCAGGAGGCGTGGCCCCGCTTCATCTCCTCTCCTTGGCTTAGCCAGTGGGAAGTCCCAGAAGTCCCAACGGTGGAGATCCTTTGAAGGAATTCAACTCGTAATGCGACCCCTTGCTCAGCCTCTGGCTCCCACTGGATCTCAGCTGTTCCTGCTGCCCTCAGGGGCCCGTGGCTTTCTAGATGGGAACAGGGTGGGCACTATGATTATCTAAACCTGCAGGGTTGGAGCAGCCTGGAAGTTTCTTCCTCTTTGGGTCGAGGTCTCATCTTTTCTCCCTGGGTTTAAGGAAGGTCAGGACTGTGGCTGCATCGTATCAAGCTCTCGGTGTCTAAAATGTCTCCATTTGTGGCATCTCACCTCTACTACATATCATGCGTCCACAATTTTATCAGATACCTAGTGTGACAATCACGTCCCCTTCTTTTTCGACTGCACCTTCGTATCTGTGATTTTGAGAGATCTGAGATCTGTGATCTCACTGAGAACAAGAACTGGGGGTCTCCTGCATCTCTATAATCCCAGCGCTTAGCGCAAGGCCTGGCTTACTAGTTGTTTGAATAAACGAACCCACACTTCTCTCGGACACAGACAGGAGGTGTTTTTAGCCCCATTGTACAGATGAGTAAACTGTAGTTCTGAGAAGTGAAGGAACTTGGCCAAGGTCAGGTAGCTAGTAAGTGGCAGAGCCAAATCTTAGGTCTTGTCCCCTCTCCTCCAATGTACTGTGTACTGGCTTGCTTCTCAGATTCAGAACTATACTGGCATAGAGAGAGGTGGAAGGAAGGAAGGAAGGAAGGAAGGAAGGAAGGAAAGAAAGAAAGAAAGAAAGAAAGAAAGAAAGAAAGAAAGAAAGAAAGAAAAGAGGGAGGAAGAAGCAAAGGGAGGGAGGAAGGAAGGAAGAAAGAGAAAGAGAAAAAGAAAGAAAGAAAAAAGAAGGAAGGAAGGGAAGGAAGGAAGGAAAGAAGGAGAAAGAAAGAAAGAAAGAAAGAAAGAAAGAAAGAAAGAAAGAAAGAAAGAAAGAAAGAGGGGAGGGGAGACAAAGAAAAAGGCAAAGACAAGACATGCTTATGTCAGGTCAAATGCCAATGTATATGGTGCCCATCGATTGCATGGTGGGAGGGGGCTGGAGCTGGGGATTGAATATTTGTATCTGAGGTCCTTAAGAAATCTTTGTGTGTTTTCTCTTCATGCCTTTTATTTACTTTTTATCTGAGATGGCAGTTGTTTTGATTTGTAAGAATTTAAAACACTTTTTTTTCATGTTTATGAATTTTTGAGGGACAGAGACAGAGCGGGAGTGGGGGAGGGGCAGAGAGACAAGGAGACACAGAATTCGAAACAGACTCCATCCAGGCTCTGAACTGTCGACACAGAGCCCGACACGGGGCTCAAACTCACGAGGTGTGAGATTGTGACCTGAGCCGAAGTCAGACACTTAACCAACTGAGCCACCCAGGTGTCCCTGATTTGTAAGAATTTTTTAACATTAAGGCTATCAACTCTGAGGCATATACTTCTTTTTTAAAAAATTATTTTTGAAGATGGCTGTCATCAGCGTGAGGGAGGGGGGTGGCACATGTTCCACACAGTGTGACCATTGTTACTGGGTTTGGGGCAACTGGTTTTTAATATTTATGTAGTTAAATCTGTCAACATTTGCTTTTATAGCTTCTGCCATAGTCATTTTCTTATTCTTCTTCCTCATTCCAAGCAGTTCCAGCCTCTTCCATTCACAGACTATTAATTAAGGGCCAGCTCTGGGTAAGGCAGGGCCCCATATAGGCCCACATTTACATGTAAGGGGTTTCAACTTTCTCAGAAGTTACCATTTATTTTTTTTTTAATGTTTGTTTATTTTGAGTGGGAGAGAGAGAGCTCACACAAGAGAGTGTGAGTGGAGGAGGGGTGGAGAGAGGGAGAGAGAGAGAATCCCACGCAGGCTCCATGCTATCAGTGCAGAGCCCAACACAGGACTCAAACTCAGGAACTGTGAGATTATGACCTGACCCGAAATCAAGAGTCAGACACTTAACCGATTGAGCCACCCAGGCACCCCAGAAGTTGCCAGACACTTAACCGATTGAGCCACCCAGGCACCCCAGAAGTTGCCATTTAATATGGGAAGGAAAATCATTGGCGATTCCAAGGCAAGGTGGGCACCCTAATCTCGGGTGTAGGGTGTGGTGGGAGGCGGGCAAGGAGAGATTAGGCCTGTCCTCCTCTTTCCTGTTTTTTTTTTTTTTTTTTTTAATTTTTTTTTTCAACTTTTTGGGACAGAGAGAGAGAGAGAGACAGAGCATGAACGGGGGAGGGGCAGAGAGAGAGAGGGAGACACAGAATCGGAAACAGGCTCCAGGCTCCGAGCCATCAGCCCAGAGCCTGACGCGGGGCTCGAACTCACGGACCGCGAGATCGTGACCTGGCTGGAGTCGGACGCTTAACCGACTGCGCCACCCAGGCGCCCCGTCCTCTTTCCTGTTTAATGCTTTTGGGGCAGTTCTGCTTTGCCGTTCTGGACCAGGGAGGGTCAAAGCTGAGAAGGGTGAGATGATGTAGTTTAGTGGCCTCAGTCCACTGTTCAAACCCTAGTTTGTCAGGTCACCAAGAATTTTCAAATGATTTCCCCTTTTTATGAAATAAAATAGAATCAATGTTATCTCCTGAACGCCATCCCAGCCAGCCACTTGTTTACGTTTATTCATCCAACAGACATTTAGGAAGGCTGAGCTATTTGCCGAGCCCTGGGAATGCCGCAGCAGACACAACAAAGTCCCTGCCTTCTTGGAGCTTGTGTTTTAGCCAAGGGAAGCCATAATAAGCAACTGAATAAATCAACAGGAGAATTATGGGATTATATGATCGAGGTCATCGTAGGAAATAGAGTGTTTGGGATGGTGTCTCCCAAGAGGTGACGTTGGGTGGATGAGGAGCCAGGCATGGAAAGACTTGAAGAAAGAGCGCCCAAGCGGAGGGAGCAGCGGGGGCAGAGGCCAAACAGCAGACAGAGTCTGGCACGTTCTGGGAAGAGAAAGTGGCTCAGCCAGTCTGGCGTGGGGGAGGTTAATGGGCTCTAAGATAGGGGTGGAGCTAGGTCGGGTAGGGCCTCAGAGGAGAGGCCAGCCAGTCATTGGAGCTGTTATTCCTGGCACATTTCACGAGACCCATAGACTTTCTTATCTGCGTCTCTCTTTGCTCTTTCCTGATATGCTATAAATAGTTACTCACATGCTTCGTATTGTGCAGTTAGTACACCCCAAGAAAGAGCCCGCTGCCCTGTTTGCTTTGTATTTTATGTTCAGATTTGGTTGGAACCCATGTATGCCCTTGGTGGCTTGGCCTTTCATAGTAGGGAGAAAGAGTTGAGGGGCAGAGCCAGAGAAAAGCCGGCTATTCTGGGGAGAGCCCTGAGTTGTGCTGGAGGAGCACCAGAACTGGCCAGCACAGGCAGAGGATAAGATGCGGCTGAGTGACCGCTGTTAGCTTGGATGGTTCTGGAGGCCTTGAGAAAGGGTCCTCCACCCACCGCCTCTCCTACTCAAGTCATAGAGCAGACTGGCTGGGTACCAGCCGCTGCTAATGCTAGCCCGTAGTGTGATTCTGTACAAACTAGAAAAATGCCCCTTCCTCAAAATACTCTATATCATCTGTTGGAAATTGTGTAATACATATACCAATTTTTTAAAATGTTTATTTATTTATTTTGAGAGAGAATATACCATGGAGGTGAGTGGGGGAGGGGCTGAGAGAGAGACAGACAGACACACAGAGAGAGAAAGAATCCCAAGCAGGCTCCTTGCTGTCAGCAAAGAGCCCAACTCGGGGCTTGATCATGACCTGAGCCATATCAAGAGTCAGATGCTTAACCAACTGAACCACCCAGGTACCCTGGGTAATATACCAATTTTGCTAGGGAAAGCTACTTGACTACTGTCTTAATATCTAAACCTACAATGTGAATGATACCCCTTAGATGTGGTAGCACTGGGTACCATGGGTCATGAATCATAGGTGGTGGCCCCACTGGGATCCCTGACTTGCCTCTCCTGCTGATGGGTCTCCTCCTTCTGCCCATTGCCATGGTAACCTCCAACTTTTCCTTTGTATCTCCTGGAAGGTCCCGAGACTGGCCAGAGGCTCTGCGCTGGTACAACACTGCCCTGGAGATGACAGACTGTGATGAGGGCGGGGAGTATGATGGGATGCAAGATGAGCCCCGATACACGCTGCTGGCCAGGGAGGCCGAGATGCTGTTTACTGGCGGCTGTGGGCTGGAGAAGGACCCGCAGAGATCAGGTAGGGCCTGGCTGACCTGCCCCTGGTATGGAACAGGGAGGGACATAATTCCTGTCTCATTGGGAATTATGGCAGAGGCAAGACTGAATCTCTTCCTTTTTTTTTTTTTTTTTTTTTTCAGTTTTTATTTATTTACTTGGAGAGAAAGAGAGTGAGGGGAGGGGGGAAGGGCAGAGGGAGGAGGAGAGAGAGAGAATCCCAAGCTGTCAGCGCAGAGCCTGACTCAGGATTCGATCTCATGGATCCCGAGATCATGACCTGAGCTGGAATCAAGAATCAGACGCTTAACCAACTGAGCCAACCAGGTGCCCTAAGACAGTCTCTTCTTTCACTGGAGGGGAGAAAGAGACATACCAGCCCTGTGTGACAGGCTGGATACCCATATGGTGCTGGTTTAGGAGGGGGCTTTATGGAGCTGGGATGCAAATGAACATTTTTATTTTAATGGTTATATATTAGGAGTTTGGTATTTTTGCAATTTTAAAAATTGAACTGACATTTTCATTACACAACAGTCACCATTTTTAAGTGCATGGGTCAGTGGTTTTTAGTATATTCATCATGTTGTGCAACCATCACCACTATCTAATTCCAGAACATTTTCAGTACACCAAAAAGAAACCTGGTACTGGTTAGCAGTCAGTCCCTATTTCCCCCTTCCTCTGTCCTGGCTACTACTAACCTATTCTCTGTCTTTATGGATTTACCTGTTCTGGATGTTTCATATCAATGTAATCATACAATATGTGGTCTTTTGTGTCTAGCTTCTTTCACTTAGCATCTTGTTTTGAAGGTTCATCCATATTGTAGCAGGTATCAGTACGTCATTCCTTTTTATTACCAAATAATATCCCATTGTATAGATACACCACATTTTGTTTATACATTCATCAGTTGATGTGCACACTATATATATATTTTTTTCTGTTACATAATAAGCATACTGAACTCCTGATTTCATAGGATGAGCCTATATTTAAAAGTTTAAAGTTTTTTTAAGATGTGCGAAAAAAAAAAAACGAAGCCAATAAGGGGTACGTGGGTAGCTCAGCTGGTTAGGCCTCTGGCTCTTGATTTCAGCTCAGGTCATGATCTCACCAGTTGTGGGTTCAAGTCCCACATTGGCCCCTGCTCTGACAGCATGGAGCCTGCTTGGGGTTCTTTCCCTCCCTCTCTCTCTGCCCCTTCCTATTCTGTCCGTCTCTCTCTCTCAAAATAAATAAACTTAAAAAAAAAAAAACTAAGCAAATAATAATGCAACTCTAAAATCCCTTATTTGAAATTTCTAAATCCAAAAAACTCTGAAAACCAAGTGTTTTTGTACACTTTGCACAAATTTTCTTGGAAGCAAAAACCTCTCCAGAACTGACATGAAACTGTTAATAATCTTTATTCCTTCTATTTATTTCTTCCACTTTCATGCATTCCCTAATTAGGCCTGTAAAAATCCTCACCCTGATTCTCATGGGATCAAATGGAATCACCCCCTCACCCTTAAGCCAATCACTGAGCTCATTGAGATGGTTTACTCTGATTGGCTGTGCCTAAGTCTGGATGTCTGATTGGCTCTGTTTAAGTCCCTAAGGCCGGGTGGGAATTGGGAGAGTGTTCTGATTGGCTAGGCTTGAATCACCTGCCCACTCAGGTCAGGAAGAAGTCATTTGGGTTCTTAAAGAAATCTTAGGGTACTGTTCCCCGGGAGGGGTCTGGGTCATAGGGCTGGCAAAAACAACAGGTGGTTCACCTCTTTGTGCCCCACTTTGCTCTCCTTCAGGCGACTTGTACACACAGGCAGCCGAGGCAGCGATGGAAGCCATGAAGGGCCGGCTGGCCAACCAGTACTACCAGAAGGCAGAAGAAGCCTGGGCCCAGATGGAGGAATAGCTTGCCAGGAAAATCACTGCCGTCCAGTCCCAAGCCAAAGGGCTAAGCGCAGGGAGGGGAGGGGGAAGACTTATCATTTAGGGTTTTTTTTGGCGGGGGTAAGGGGCAAGTATTTTTAGTGTATTGTAAATCAACTTTTGTATTTCGTTTTTTGACTCTTGAACGTGTCTTTGCTATTAGCAGAGACACTACAGCTGTCCCTTAGGGCAGCATCTTGGGGAGTGGGGATCGAGAAAGCAGCCTAATGAACCAACATATCGTTTTGAGCTGCTTCTTCTGTTTTTTCTTTTTTGGTCATGAGATGTAAGAAAGTGCTTTTTGCTGCCATTAATGAAAACTATTAGGGCTTTGGGCTTTGCTCACCAGCTTTTTCAGGCTGTACTGAAATGAAATCTTGGGCCCACAGAATTTGTTTCCTGAGTTGTGATGGGGAGGGTAGAGCTGCACATTAACTTTTCCCAGGGTGTATCTTATCATGACTTAGTGCAAAGCCTTATTTCAGAGCATTTGGACGCATGCATGGCATTGTTCTGTGGATGTAAGATTGCACAGTATCAGGCCCCCTTCTGCTGTGGGCGAAGGCCTGCACGCTGGTTGTTGGCTTATCTTTTAATTTCCTTCCCGAATGCAACTGATTTTCTGGAATACAAATTCCATTTTTCAGCATGCTTTCTAGAGTGGGCTTTATAAAACAGGTTTGATTTTTGTATGCACACATTTACTACCTCTAACTTCTCCATCAGCTAGTGTGGGAGAGGGTGCGCCTCAAACCTTTTACATGTAAGGTCAGCAATTTGGAACCGGAGCCTTTACTCCAAGCAGATATATACTCCGCATCTCAGTGGCAGCATCCACAGTGTACCTGAAGTATCCGTGTACAGTGTTCCTCTGTGTTTTCTTAGCATCTGACGTTTATATGTAGAATCTGTTCCCCAGGCCCTCTCTTTGGTATTTTCTGCTTGAAACTGGGCTCATTTTCTTGTAAATTGCAGCCGTACTATTTCAGCCACAGCCCCTTGAGATTTATCTCGGATGTTTGAGAATGAGAGGGCAAGAACTATAAACACTCATTAATTCCAGTAGTTTCCCCAGGGCGAGGCTGTGGCTCTCTGTCTTTAATGAGCTTTCCCTTTAAAAGGAGTAAGATTTAATATCGGTATGATTTCAGTTGGTGTATCAAATAGCAAAGAAAACACACTGCTTTGATCAAGCCCAAGTGCTAAAGCAGCCTCTCTCCCTTTGTTTAAAAAGGGAAACATAAAAATAAAAAAACAGAATGTGACATACAAACCATTCTTATCTGTCCATTGAAACAAGTCTTTCAACACAGTACTGTTAAGTGCTGTGGGGTTGTGAACCTCTGCAGCTGTTGGGTTCCAAAGTTCAGAGTTTTGCCCTAAGGGAAAAAATCAAGCGGATTCAGGATGACCCTTGGAAAAATCCTTTAGACTACCTGTAAATTCCAGTATCCCTCATGTGTATGGATACACCACAACCAGCTTCCTTTACAAGTTGGGAGTATTCACCCTTTATTTCATTTGCACCAGACCAAGAAGTTGGCTTGCATTAGGTTTTTTGTTTGTGTGTTTTCAACCAGTGTGTAGAGTTAAATTGCATGTGGTAAACGTTAAGTGGAAAGCAACTTTATTGTGACTTGTCTCTTACCTCTGTTAAACAGCCAGATAGTAAATACTTTAGGCTTTGTAGGTCATATGATCTCTGTTGTAACTACTCACCCCTGCTGTAGTGAAGAAACACCTATGAGCAGTACCTAAATGAATGAGCTTGGCTGATGTTCCAAGAAAACTTTATTTACAAAAACAGCCTGCCTGGGCAGTAGTTTGCCGACTCTGGCACTAATCCTTGACTAAGAGTTATATAGTATGCCCTGAAGGTAAAAGCTATCTCAACTTTCCAACTTTGAGTGCTCAAAAACACAGGTTGTTGGCACAGAATAGGCCCCAGTAAATGTGTGAGCAAATGGAGAGTCATCCCTAGTCACAGCACCTGATCTGTGGCTCTGGTTCTTCCAACCAGTTAATGATTTGTCGTCTGAATTGGCTTGAACTGTCACTCCTCCGCTTCCACCCACCCACCTCCATGGCCTTAACTCAGCCAGCTTCTCTTCCAAAAGGCTGGATGTATAGCTAAGCATATGCTTATTAAGGACTGGGGAGAGTAAAATGATCTGCAAGATGCTGAGATCCTTCTGGGCCAGTAGGAGGACTTATTCCACATTTAAAACCTGGTTTTGTGCCTTCTAAAGCTGGTTAAGGGCTTTTTTTTTCCCCTCGCAAATTATGGGCACACAAAAACAAAAGACAACCCCAGGACATTCCAGCCCAATTGGGAAGTCATCAGAGAGCATCTTGAAGTACAAGAAGCCGTTGAAGGTCCAGGAGATTAACAGAGTCTGTGATATAATCCCATATCTCTAACCGTAGATGGAGAAACCAAGGTTCCAAAAGGTAGACTCTCACAGTGGACCCAGCTGGTTAGTAGCTAGCTGCAGCTAGGATTTGAAAGCTGCTGTTATTTAGAGGATCCTGGGAATGAAATTTAAAATTAGACTAGAATGTAATATCCCTTCAGTTTTGCTGTAGGTTGTTTGTTTGTTTTTTTTAAGCAGGCTTTATGGATGTAAGAAGGAAAAAAAAAACCCAAATGCCACACCCCAGTGCATCTGAATATCCCTTCCCTTCCCCTCACCTGAGGCACTGTGGAAATTTATCATCAAATGCAAACTTGGGGATCCAAGCCAGGTAAATTACCTTTGTTCCTATTTCAGTGATTTCTTTTCCTTTCATCCCAACACATTTGTCTGCAGTACTAGACATGATTTACAAATCAAATGTTTACAAAGGTACATGCAGCTTGTGTGGGGGGAAAGGAGACAAAATATGCATAATCTCTGCGTGGATTTGTCCCTGTTACTCATGTTTCTAGTCTCAAGGTAACTATTTAACCTAGCAAAGGTAGACACTGGGTAGGATCCAAAGAAGTGGCTTGTGTCATCAATTTACTTTTGCATATGTATTAAGTTCCATTTTGTCTGTTCAAATAAAGTGGTTTCTTTCTTTCCGGTCTCAAATTCAAATGTCTCCTAGTAACAAGGAATGCAGTGGCTGCCTGGAGGGCTCAGGCCCCATCTCAAAGGAGCAGCTGTGATTCAGCTCCAAATGATGGTCACCATGGGAAGTGTGGGCCCAATGTCGCCCCATTTTCCATTTTTTCTATGGCTGCTGAAATTGGATTTGTTAATGCAAGGTCTCCTAATTTTTAATATTTCTAATAAATTCTAATTTTCTAAAAAAATGTGTCTAGATTTTAGATTTGGCCCATATGTTGTCCTTTTGCTTTAAAGTATGTGAACCTGTTTTTTTTTTTTTTTCCTGATTTTTCTTATCCATAAAACAGAAAGAATAATCTTTACATTTCAGAGTGATCATTAGCCTCAGAGGAGATAATGCATGTTAAAGATGCTATGTGATCCAAAACTTAAGAAAATCTTGGTCACTGGTAGGATCATTTGGTTTCAAACTAATGCGTTTTTAACTTTAAGAAATTTGAACTGGGGCGCCTGGGTGGCTCAGTCGGTTAAGCGTCCAACTTCGGCTCAGGTCATGATCTCACGGTTCATGAGTTCAGGCCCTGCTCTGAATTCAGGCTCATGAGTTCAGGCTCTGTGCTGACAGCTCAGGGCCTGGAGCCTGCTTCTGATTCTGTGTCTCCCTCCCCTCAGCTCCTCCCCTGCTCACACTCTGTCTCTCAAAAATAAATAAAGATTAAAAAAAAAAAATTAAAAAAACCCTGAACTCAGGCCTAGTAGATTGAAGTCACACACTTAGGTCCATTTGTTCCTGAGTCCCCACTAAAATGATAGGAAAGAGATTTTCTTCTTTTTTTGTTTTAATTTTATTTTTCAAAAATGTTTTATTTATTTTGAGAGAGAGTGCAAGCAGGGAAGGGCAGAGGGCAGAGAGAGGAGGACTGAGGATTCAAAGCAGGCTCCGTGCTGACAGCAGTGAGCCCCATGTGGGCCTGGAATCCACAAACTGGGAGATCATGACGTGAGCCAAAGTCAGACGCTCAACCAACTGAGCCACCCAGACACCCCAGGAAAGGGATTTTTTTTTTTAATGGCATAAGCCAATGAGTCTGGAAAGCAAAGGGACTGTAATTGAATTAGCGTGTAGAACCCCGCTGCCCCCAAGGGCTGAGAAATTGGCACCAGGAACCTCTGGAAGGGGCAAGGGGAAATAAAATGGGGCTAAAATAGAGGGTCAGTTGGAAGACTTAAAGTATCAAACTGCTAGACCAGCTCACCTCCCCTGTGTAGCCAACCAGCTGCCTGTCACCCTGCAGAAGCCTGGGGTGCCAGGTGTGGTAGCGTCTGGTTCTCTACAGAAAAGAGGGTTAAGTGGAAGTTTCCATATTGGAGGTAGAAGCTTCACTAGCCACCTTTCCCCCTCTATGCTCCCAGGCACTGGCCACCTGACTGACACTCCTGGCAGAAGGCAGACCATTGGAGAAATCTCTATGGAATCTGAGATGAACTACTCCTAGGTACTTTCTCCTAATGAAGCAGGCTAGAGGGGAGCACCTCATGGGAGAGGCCACAGCCACCAGGCCCCATCCACATCCACAGGAATTCCCAAACTATTCAGCCAGCCAAAGATCCATATGTAAGGATCCATAAGCATTTCATACAAAAGACACCAGAACAAACCAACAGAAGAAACCATCTTGGAGGAAACAACGTGCAGGAAGAAGGAAACCTTAAGAGACAAAAAACTATTATTCATTTCCTTAGATAAGATATTGCAGGGGCACCTGGCTGCCTCAGTCAGTGGAGTACGTGTGACTCTTAATCAGGGTTGTGGCTTCGAGGCCTGCATTGGGTGTAGAGATTACTTAAAAATAAAATCTTGAAAAGAAAAAGATAATTGCATCCACAAAAAGAGCAGGTGCATTTCTAAAAATTCACACAATAGGAGCACCTGGGTGGCTCAGTCGGTTAAGCGTCCGACTTCGGCTCAAGTCATGATCTCATGGTTCACAAGTTCAAGCCCCATGTGGGGCTCTGCTGACAGCTCAGTGCCTGGAATCTGCTTTGGATTCTGTGTCTCCCCCTCTCTCTGCCACTCCCCCACTCGTACTCTGTCTCTCTCTCAAAAATGAATAAACATTACAAAAATAAAAATTCACACAACCAAAGAGCTCTTGTAAATTAAGTATACTCTTACAGAAATTAGTAACTTAATAAAAGAATTGGAAAATAATGGACATCTGCCAAGAGGTGGAATAAAAACAACAAAAAGGATGGAAAAAGTGAGAAAATACTAGAAGTCAGAGGAACAAAGTGAGCTGTACAACTGTTTTACAATGGAACACTTAAAATTGTCATCACTTTTGCTTTGTGGAGAAATTAGCTAAGGACAGCCCAAGATTATATGTGTGTAGTTTTTTGTTTCCTTTTTAAGATTTTTAAGTAATCTCTACACCCAACATAGGGCTCAAACTTACAACCCCATGATCCAGAATTACGTGCTGTACTGACTGAGCCAGCCAGGTGCCCCTGTGTGTATACTTTTTTAATGATCTTTTCCTTGACCATTTAAAATTTGGGATCAGAATTCTAAGACCTTAATTTCATAGATGAGATTTTCAAATAGGCTTCTCATAGAAATTGAACTTGCATCTAGATATAGTTGTCACTTTTACTAAATTATATTTGCCACGTGTTGATTCAAATTTAAAGAAGCGGGGTGCCTGGGTGGCTTAGTTGGTTAAGCATCCAACTTTGGCTTAGGTCATGATCTCATGGTCCATGAGTTCGAGAATGAGTGGAGCTCTGTGCTGGAGCCTGCTTGGGGTTCTGTGTCTTCCTCTCTCTCTGCCCTTCCCCCCCTCTCATGTACTGTCTGTCTGTCTGTCTCTCAAAAATGAATAAACATTAAAAAATAGTAAGAATAAAATAAAATTTAAAGAAGTGAGGGACGCCTAGGTGGCTCAGTTGGTTAAGCATTGGACTCTTGATTTCAGCTCATGTCGGGATTTCACTGTTTGTGAATTTGACCCCAGTTGGGCTCTGTGCTGATGGTGTGGAGCCTGCTTAGGATTCTCACCTTCTCCCTCTCTCTTTGTCCTGCTCACATGTGCTCTTTGTCTCTCTCTCTCTCTCTCTCTCTCAAAAGAAATAAGCTTAAAAAAAATAAAATTGAAGGGAGTGAACTCAGCAGTAAGCGAATACTTTTCCTATAACACAGTGAAGGTTCCAGAGGTTCGGTTTCTTTCCTTCTACCCTGACGTACTTATAAGTGTTTCACATCACCAAAGGGAGCTCATTAAGTCTGGTTAGGACCTGGTCTGTTGTTTTGTTCGGTTGGTTGGTTTTGGTTTTTTTTACAAGCCATTTGAAGCATCCACTTATTTTTCTTCCTCCACACTTCTTCTTTCTGACTTAATGAGCATTTTTACTTTTCCCAATTATAAACTAAATTCTAGAGAATTGGAGCACTTAATATTAAGTAGTATCTGTTGGAAAAAAAGAAGTGTAATTGTCTTAAAAGAAATTAAAAAAAAAAAAAAAGTCTAGGGGCCTAAATTAAGAGTTTGAGAAAGTAGAGGGGAAAGACTCTTTAAAAAATCAAGAATAGTTCTGAGAACTGCAGGATGTGTGTTTTCCAGAATAATAGGGCCCATGACTACCTAACACAATGGATAAGGTTAAACCTATGCCAAGATTCATCTTCATGAAATTTCAGAACACTGTGGATAAAGGATCCTGGAAGCTTCCAGAGGGAAAGAATCAGTTTCATACAAAAGATTGAGAATCAGAATGACATCAAACATCATCTTAACAGTAACATTGGAAGATGATGCCTTCTAAATTCTGGGGAAAATGCTCTTAACCTACACTCATATGTCCAACTATCAATCAAGTATAAGGGTAGAATAAAGACATTTTCAGACCTACAAATTTTCAAAAAATTCATCTTTCATGTACGCTTTCTCCAGAAGACACTGGAGGATTTGCTGTCTCAAAGGAAGGCTAGCGTGTGTGGAAATAACAAGAAATGCATGGGGTCCGGCACTATATTGAGGCGAAATCACACCCTGAAGCGTGTGGGATGATCCCAACATGGTGGGCTTGCCCTAAACATAAAGAGTTTACAGCCCTGTGGGGGCACGTGGCCTGCTCAGTCAGTAGAACATGCAAATCTTTTTTTTTTTTTAATTTTTTCTAATGTTTATTTTAGAGAGAGAGAGAGAGCAAGCAGGGGAGGGGCAGAGAGAGAGAGAGAGGGAGACACAGTATCCGAAGCAGGCTACAGGCTCCCAGTTGTCAGCACAGAGCCCAACACAGGGCTCCAACCCACAAACCGCGAGATCATGACCTGAGCCGAAGTCTGCCGCTCAAGCTACTGAGCCACCCAGGCGTGCCAGAACGTGCAACTCGTGATGTCAGGGGTCCTGAGTTTCAGCCCCATGCTGGGAATAGTTTGCTGGGGAAAAAAATAAATAAATAAATAAAAAAGTTTATAGGCTTGACGAGGGAGAAATGTCTTCAAGAAGCTGAAGCGATAGACTGCCTTATATGTCTGTGTGGCAAGGATGGACAATCTGAAGTTGAGTTAGGTATGAATCCATAGAAACTAGACACATTTTTTTCATAAGGCGATTGTTAACTATAAACATTTTCCAGAAAAGGAAAAATAACAGTTGAGTGTATAGCTAAGCTTGAGCTTAGTGCATGGCATTTACTAATTACTGCACAAATGATATCACAATATGAATATTTGGAGGGCTGGGATCAGGGAATGTTTGTGATAGTGGAATTAGGGATGGTTAGAGTTCAATTCTTACCTTCCTTGGTAAGAAACCAGTCAGGAATGCCTAAAACAGGGGTGGGGGAGTGGGGAAACGATGTAAGTATGTTGTTTAGACATTTGGAGATAAACATCAGAAGAATCAGCTGAAAGTTGAAAGTGGTTGCCTGGGATGGAAGGGGGAGGCAGGCATACAGCTGATTTTGATAACAAGCCTTATAGAATTGATATACACACGCATGGCTTTGATTCAATTAAAGTAAGAATTTAAAATATACTAAGTTGGGGCACCTGGGTGGCTCAGTTGGTTGAGCATCTGACTCTTGATATCAGCTCAGATAATGATTAAATGGTTTGTGGGATCAAGCCCTGAGTAGGGCTCTGCGCTGACAGCAAGAGCCTGCCTGGGAGTCTCTCAACCTCTCTCTCTCTCTCTCTCTCTCTCTCTCTCTCTCTCTCTCTCTCTCTCTCTCCCTCTCTGCCCTTCCCCTGCTCTCGCTTTCTCTCTCTTAAAATAAATAAAACATTTAAAATAAAATAAGGGTGCCTGGGTGGCTCAGTCGGTTAAGCGTCCGACTTCTGTTCAGGTCATGATCTCACAGTTTGTGAGTTCGAGCCCCACATCGAGCTCTGTGCTGACAGCTCAGAGCCGGGAGCCTGTTTCAGATTCTGTCTCCCTTTCTCTGTGCTCCTCCCCCACTTGCATACACACACACTCACACTCTCTGTCTCTCTCCCTCTCTCTCAAAAATAAACATTAAAATAATAAAATATCCACGAAGTTAAAAATACTAAATTAAATTTTCTAAGTTAAAAACTCGCTATAGTAATTAAATGTATTGAGCATCTACTATGTTTTGACTCTAAGGCACCATTGATCTTAAGATATACCATTAATTTATGAATAAGAAAAAAACACTGAAAATAAACCATCTGCCATTGGTCACAGGATGCAGGTCAATTGTAGAGACATTAAAATGTGAAGGACAAGTCTTAGAAATGATATACAGTATGTCAGACTTTGCACTGGGCATATAAAGTTATCTCTAACCCTATAACAAATGTCAGTATTATCATGACCATTTCACAGATGAGAAAAAGGAGGCTTAAAGGGGTCCCTTTGCAAATGCATTTGCCAAGAATGTTTTAGTTAATCAAGAAAGAAAGTTAGAGATGCCTGGGTAGCTCAGTTGAGCATCAGACTCTTGATTTTGGCTTAGGTCATGAGTTTATGGTTCCTGAGATACAGCCCCAAAATGGGATTCTCTCTCTTCCTCTGCTTGGGATTCTCTCTCTCCTCTCTCTCTCTCTGTCCCTCCCCTTCTCTCTCTCGCTCTCAAAATAAATAAACATTTTTTTTAAAAAAAAGGAAAGTTGAAGGTTTAAAGATCAGATGTGGCCATAGTTCCAACATGAACAATGCCACCTGCTACTGTGTTATTCCCGTGACCTACCAGCATCTTCCTGGGACACCAGGAGTGTGTTTGCAAAACTAGAACTTAAAGGAATTGAGGAAGGGTGCCACCACCAGCGGAGTCTGCAGCATAATGTGACTCAACACAGGACATCTTAACTCAGATGGGTGTTTGAGTGGTCAAGGGGTGAGGTTACTGCATGCCCCAATTTACCAGGGAGAGCCCTAGTTCACTCCCGTGTCCCAGTTTTCCTTCCAATTAAGCATTTGTTCCAGAAAAAAAAGAGTGCTCTGGGCACCATGCTAAGGGCGTATGCTCTGCACACAACTGAAGTGTGTCTCCTTCAAGAACAAATTTCCTTTGGGGGAGGGCTGGGTGATCACTTGAGTTCCTTGGTGGTAGGTAACTCTATGCTGGCTAACTTTAGCAAAGAAGCAATTTGGGGGGAAGGAAGTAGCTTTTAACAGAATGGAAGCTTACAGAATGAAAGAATCAGGGGGAGGTACCAGGGTGAGTGTGCAGATCCAGGAAGGAGAAGGTAACTGATGGTCTGAAGGTCAGTCTATCACCCTGCTAGTGAGCTAAACCCTGTGGTATCCAGATTCAGATTCCCAGGCTAAAGCCTCTGATTGGTCCAGTCGGGTCTTGTGCCCACCCCCTTAGCCCTTTGATGGACTGTTCCTCCAGGACCATAGGGAGGTTTCCCCAAAGGAAAATCAATATTGGAACCAGAAAATGGGGAAAAGGATTCTGGGAAGGAAAAAAACAACTGATTCCCACCCAGACAGAGTATTCCCTTTCATGAGGAAGAGGAAAAGGGCCTTGAAAGTTAAAGGAGAGTGTTGAGGAAAATTTTCAGATGGTTTTGTGGCAAGCCTATGTCAAAATTTTATTACAATCTTGCCGCAAGAATGGTCCAAAGATTCATATTTGGTAGGAAAATGTTCAAAAAATGTACTTTTTAATACAGTATTACCTACATAGAGCAAATTGCACAGTCTTAAGTATACAACTTGATGAACTTTGAGCATTTACAGCACCCCAGAAAGTTCCCTTGGGCCTCTTCCCAAGCAATAATACCCCCACCCACTCCTTCCCCACCCCACACACAGTGACCAATCTTTTGGCCTCTGTCCTGGTAGACACATTCTATAGGAAATGATTAAATTGAAAAGAATGTTCAGTAAAAGTTCACTATGCTCTTGACTGACAGATGAGAGTCAATTGATTGGGTAGAAAGCTAGCTTTACGGCACAAATCTCAATGCTATCAAATGTCATAAGAAGAAGCTTAAGCATTTTATCAGGAACATTAATTTCTTTCCAGAAGGAGATTCATGCAGAAAGGGTTTGTCTCAATCCAGGTTTAGGATAATTTTCCTTTTATAGGAGCAAGAGAGTGAAGAATGGAGGGATCCAGGACTGAGTCCCCATGCCCATCCTCGCTGCCTGCAGCTGAGGGTTTATGACATAGAGACAGCCAGTCTTCACCTGACAGGCCCTAGATTGGGGGTGGGGGGAGAGATGGGCAGTGTCTGACCTGTGGTGCTTCTCCCCTCCATCTGCCCCATCAACCAGGGGCAGAGAAGTAGGCATACCAAGGGATAGTCAGGGTTTCAACCCTTCCCTCCACCTCCCTACTTAAAGCTGCTAGGACAGACCCTGCTGGAACAGACCCTCAAGACCCTCCTGTGGGCCCAGGAGTTCTGATACAACATTTTGCTTTTCCTGCTTATTACTTTCACACCTGATTCTCACAGACAGCTGTGTAGTAGGGCTGGGAGACTGCAAGAAACTCCCAAACGGAGGCCCTGGGCTCGGCCTTTTGGAATCGACCTGCATCTGTGTAGACTCCCTGTTAAATACCCCATCCAGTGTGTATTAGTAGAGACAGACGTGAATTGCTCCAGAATGTTCTGTCAGAAATATCTCTAGCTTCATTTGAGCCCCTACCATACAAGGAGGGGTGTGTGTGTGTGTGTGTGTGTGTGCGCTATTTCTTACAATGGATAGCTACCAGGTAGCACTAGCTTTAGCAGAAAAGGGGTATTTATTGCAATGATAAAAGGATGTCTCCAAGAATGTGAATCCCACTGGGTTCTAGGAAGGGTCTTGAGCTGGCAGTCAGAAACCCTTTAGGATTTTTCTATGACTCTGCTTTTCTCATCGTATCATTCTTTCTTTTTCTATGCATTAGCTTTCTCTACTCCAATCCATTTCACAAAATATGGCCATCCCAAATGCCCCTTTCTCCCTTGTTCTAGTCAGTCCTGGACACTAATGCTTAACACTGTAACACTTAAAATGGTCAAATTAACAAATCAGGAAATCACCATGTTTCAGTTCAGATTCTTAAAAGAGAATCTGAATCCTATATCTACCATAGAGCCCACTGGCCATGGTGTGGCAAGGCCAGGGGGTCACAGCACAATGGTGACACTCAGGAATCTACTCTCCAGGCTGGTCAGGCAATTCTTAGAAAAGTGAGCTTAGGCAGAGATTTCAGCAATTATCCTTCACCATGGGGATATTTCCTTTTGGAAAACCCAGCTCACAACTCACAGAGTCCCTCCTAGTACTAAAACACTGTGACTGGATTAATGTTCTATTGATCTGAAGAACTATTCCTCATTTAGCTTTGAATCCCCTGTGTCCTCAACAGACGGCTGGCTGCTTCTGTATTTTTTAAGGATTCCTTTAAAAGCAGCAAACTCTCCTCATGCAATGAAATGTTTGCCTATCAATATTTATGTTAAAGGTAGGTGGGGAAAAAAAGTGGGTTGAGGAAGAATTGAAGAGAAGGAGAAATATCGAATGCCCAAATGTTAGGGTATGTGCCAACTGTTTATTAACCAGAAACTTGAATATAACAATGTAGTATAAACAACCTATATGTCCATATTCACATCATGGAATAAATTAAATCTACATGCATGGTGATAGACCTCATAATGTTGGAGTAGAAAAGCAAGTTGCAGAATGATCTTGGCATAATAAAATTTATGTAAATGAAAAACATACAGAAGACCATTCAATATATTGACTCTATATATTTTCCATGAGTGTGTATATATATGTGTATACATACATACAAATATCTATATTATATCTATAGGTATTAATATAGATTCATACATAGATATATACACACACAAATATCTATGTAGGCATAGACATAGTTATGAAATTATAAGAAATGGATTGAATACACATCAAATCATAATAATAGTTATAGCCAAGAGAGGATGTTTGGGAAGGAGGCTTTATTTTTAATTTGTAATTGTCTAGTATATTTCTATTTTTTTAATTTTTTAATTGTCTAGTATATTTTAGCTGGAGTTTTTAAAGGATAGCATATTCATGCCATTTCCTGTGTACCTTTTAATAAAAAGTATATACATAGGAAAAGAATTGGAAGTGAAATGCCACAATATTAGGTGGGTGGGAATGTGGATAATTATTTTTTCTTTGAACTTTTTCTGTATTTTTAAATATCTATTTACATCAATATGGATAGATATTTTTAAAGTATATTTGGGTGGAAAAACGGTAGCATATCAATAGTAATAGTATGATGATATTTATGTAAAAACCCATACACACACACACACACACAAAACATCAATTTCCTATGGATATATATATATATATGTATATATATATCCACATATCTATATCTATCTATCTATCTATCTCCACATAAATTCACAGCAAAAAGTCCAGAAAGACACATAGTAAGTTGAGAACAATAGTCATTTCTGTGGATGAGACTTAGGAGGAGGGTCAAAGGTCAAAGAGCATTTGTACCTTATCTGCATAGTTCTCATATTTTGCAATACTTCACTTACTAGTTGAGTAACTAACAATTAAAACACACAACTTTTCCGAGAAAACTGCCTAAGCCAGCTCGCCTGGTTTAGCCTTCCGAGCCCCCTGGGGCGAGTTACTGGCGAATCCACCATTTCTTCCGGTGATACGTGGCTCCGCCTGAGGTCACCAGGTTAAACAGCCGACTAAGAACACGGATTCTTAAACTGCTTTTTACTCTAAAATCTATTTGAAACAAATCTGGGTCTAAATATTGGAGCAAATATTTTCTTTTAAATGCTTGATATGTTTGAAATAGCTCTACCGGAATAAATTGAAATACAAAACATGCCAGTAAAATTTGCTTCTAAAAGTATTAAGTAGTTTCTCGGAACGCCATTGCCACAACTGGGTAGCGTGGCCGAGCGGTCTAAGGCGCTGGATTAAGGCTCCAGTCTCTTCGGGGGCGTGGGTTCGAATCCCACCGCTGCCAGCACTGCTTTTTCCCTTTTTGTCCCTACCGCCTTCCTGCCGGGCTCTGTATCTGCTGTTTTTGTTGGCTCATCAGCACCCCCTGCTGCCAGACCTGGCAGACGGCCTGCATGAATGGAGAGGCGGAGGGGGCGGGGCCACGCGCGCCGGGGCGGGGCATTGTGGGTAAAAGGAAGCGCTAGGCCCGGCCCCGCTCCCCCCACGTGTCCGCTGGAGTTTCTCCACCAGCAACATGGCCGCTGCCTAAGAGAAGAGCAGGGCCGCCGCCGCCTCTGCAGCCCGCGGGTACCTGGGCCGTTGCCGCCGCCCGCGCGCGGCCCCCGCGGAGAGGTGAGTGCTGAGCAGGCAGCGCACGCCCGTGCTTGAGCCGGGCCGCACTCGCGAGGTGGGCCTGGGCTGGGCTGCCGAGTAGGCCGGGAGGCCCGCGCCGAGCCCAGGGGCTGGGGGCCTCTCAGGACTAGGGCGGGAAGGATGGACGGCTGACCTCCGTTGATCCGGGCCGGCCGCGGCCTCAGACCTCGGTCCTGCCCGGTAGTCGAGGACGCCGCGGGCGAGGCTGCCGGCGGTGACTCAGGGTCTAGCCACCTTGCCCCGCCCGGCCCAGGCGGGCATCCCTACGGGAGCACCTGTCCGAAGGCAGCCGGTGTCCCGCCAGCGCGGCTACTCGTGCGGATGGTCAGGGACGGGGTCTGACCACCCGTGAGGGAGGCGAAGCCCATTGGACAGTGTGGCCCGGGGCCGGAGACCCGCCCCGCTGGGCAGGGGGAGGGTACCCAAAGCCTGCCCGGGCCCCTTTCTCGCCGCTGAACCAGATCAGCCTCCGCCCGGCAAGGCCCGGCATTCTTCATTCATCTATTCAGGCCACCATTCAGCGTTAACTGAGAGCCAGCAACGTGCGGCGGATACGGCCCTGACCATTTGGTCGGAGGAGGTGTCAGCAAGCACGTCAAGTAAACCAGTACATAAACAAGGTCGTTCAGTTATATTAGCTTTAGAATCGTTGGGTGATAGAGGAGATCTTAGCAGTCGCCACAGTTTCTTCGTCTGTAAAATGGGGATAATAAAATTTCCTACCTCGTAGGGCTGTTGATGAGGGCTAAATAGGGTAAGGCGCGAGAAGCCCCAGCTCGCTGCGTTTGATGTGTGGCGGCGTTATATCCTACGTTGGAAGAAAACATGTTGCCGAGTAATAACAAAGTTCCCTGCGGGTTACATTTATTACCTTTTTTAACCCTCACTGTAGTCCTGGGGGGGATCTGTACTTTCATTATCCCCATTTTAGGGATGAAAATAGCGAGACTTTTCAAGATTAAGCAATCCCAGGTGGGCCATGGCTGGGAAGTAGTTGAGGTGGGATTTGAACCGGGGTAGTTGTGCTCTGAGAGTCCAGGCTCTTACCCACTATACCATACTGCCTTTTACTTGAAAGGTGTGCAGCATAGTGGTTAAGAAAGGGATCATTGACATCAGCCGGACCCAGGTTTCTGCTCTGGTTCTGCTTTCCTCCAGCACTGTGACCTTGGACGAATTACTTATACTCTCTGAATCTTCGTTTCCTCATTTCTTAATTGGGAATGATGAATCTTGACTTAAAGGACTATTGAGAAGATGAGAATGTGTGTGAAGTCTTTAGAGAAGGGTCTGATGCTCAATTAAGGGCTAATTAGTTCTTTTTCTCAAGGCTAACTCTTTAACAGAGGTGGCCCAGAGAGGGGAGATGCCTTGCCCTGGAGGCACAGAGGCAGTTAGAATCCTGGCCTTGAGACCCTTTGCCTTGGGGCACTCTCCTCTTAACTGTGTCGTATTTTGTCCTCTCCCCCCAGTAGCTGGAGAGTCTTTGAAATTGCCTGTGCATTTACAATTGGATGACAGGTTAGATTCCTAGGCACACAGGGATACACCCAGGTGTGGCATTTAGGTATTTCCCTTGGCTCCACCTGCTACCCTTGTCCCCTTTACATTTGTTGGCAGCTCCCTGTTGGGAGAAATTTTGTGTGCCCAAGGCCATGGAGCCACCCCCAGAACACCATTATGGCTGCAAGATGCCCGGTTGAGGCCAGGGTGGTCATTGGTAGTCACTACAGTTGGGGAAGCTTGACTTGTGGCTGGGAAGCCTGCTTCTGCCTGGGCCATAGCCTCTGTCTGTTCTCAAGTACCCATGAGGCCCACACTGTGAGGCCACCAGTCTCTGGTTGGGCCTGAGTCAGGCTTACTGGGTTAAGGGTCTGTAACCACCTGATTTCACGTACTCGTTTATTTAATTATTCTTTGTACTGTATTGAGTGTCTACTTCATGCCAGGCACTGTTCTAGGCACTGGGAGAACAGCGTGAATTTTAAAAAGACTAACACTGGGGTGCCTGGGTGGCTCATTTGGTTAAGTGTCCAACTCTTGATTTCTGCTCGGGTCATGATCTCGTGGTTGGTAGGATCGGCCCCGCATCAGGCTCTGCGCTGAAGGTGCGGAGTCTGCTAGCCTGCTTGGGAATCTCTCTCTCTCTCTCTCTCTCTCTCTCAAAATAAATAAAATTAAAAAAAAAAAAAGATAATAATCCTTATAACAACTTGATGAAGTACGTATAATCATCTCCACTTTATGGTTGAGGTAATTGAAGCGCTGAGAGAGCCACGTGGAGCTTCTGTTCTAGTGCAGAAGGTGGACAACACATAAGCAGGTAGGATAGGTAGTTGCAGACTGTGATAAGCACCATGAAGGGAATAAAATGGAGGTGGTGGTGACTGGGAACCAGTTGGTGGAGGAGCTCTTTAAGATGGGTGGTCAAGGAACCTCTCCTCCTGGAAGGGGGTTGGGTGGCAGTGATACCTAATGAAAAAGATCCAGCTTTGAAAACACCTGGGGAAAATTGGTGGCATGCAAAGGTCCTGAGACAGGCTGGGGCCTGGCCTCTCGGAGGCCCAGCAAGTGGCTACCTGGCCACGTAGCTAGTGAGAGAAAGGCAAGGCCAAGATCATATAGGGCCTTGGGGCCATGGAAGGGAATTTAGATTTTATTCTATGTGGCAGTTGAAGCGTTTTGAGCAGGAGAATGATGTGCTTTACTTTTCTGCAGGGACAACTCTGTTGTTGAAGGGGTACTCTTTCTTTCTTTCTTTCTTTCTTTCTTTCTTTCTTTCTTTCTTTCTTTTAACTTTATCAAAAGAGAGAGAGAGAGAACGAACGAACGAGAACACAAGCCGGGGAGGGGCAGAGAGAGAAGGAGAGAGAGAATCCTAAGCAGGCTCCACAGGGTCAGGGCTCGAACCTACGAACCGTGAGATCATGCCCTGAGCCGAAACCAAAAGTGGGATGCTTACTGAATTGAGCCAGCCACGCACCCCAGAAGGGGTACTTTTAAAATCGTGGATCAAGATTTATTAGTAAATGGCGCCTGGCTGGCTCAGTCTGTGGAGCATGTGGCTTTTGATCTCTTCGTGGTGAGTTGGAGCCCCATGTTGGGCATAGAGATTACTTAAAAAAAAAAAATTTATTAGGGGGATGTAAAATCGCCTTAGAGGATTGTTACCAGTATGTTTAATTTTAATGGGCGAGGGTAGAAAACACCACTGCCCCACATATAGTAGGGGCAGTTATGGCTGTGTGAAGCCTTGGTTTAGTTACGTAATTTTGTGTATGTTCTGGGTCCTGTATATGAAATGGATTTCTTACTAGAGGTTTTAGGCTGAAAACTTGGAAAGCCACCGCGTTGGATGCTGTTGGCTGGGAGGCTGAAAGGAAGTGAGAACCCTGTGTGGCCCTGGTCACTGTACCGTGGGAGGGGGGAGGAGCGCCAGCTCCAGGTCGGTCCGCCTCCCTGAGCTCCCCAGGGACCAGGGGAGAGGCCAGCAGAGCACAGCTAGGGAGCCCAGCAACAGCCGAGAAAGCCGGTTTCTCAGGAATGATTACGTCAGGGGAACCTCCCAGGCTACGCCTCTTGTACGTGTGACCCGTTCCACTCGGGTGGAAGTTCGCAGTCTCTGTTGTCCACAGAACCAGCTCAGAGGAGCGAGGTGCTTGACATACATCGGCGGCACTTGGCAACCAGCGCAGATGGGCAGGAGCGGGCACCTAAAACTGTCGGTTTGGGGCTTCTGGTTTACGTCTAGGCCTCCAGCCAGAACTGTTGAGGTAGCCGGCTTCCCCTGGCCTGCTTCTTGCCTCCTCGAGTCTTCCTCCACTCAGAAACCTGTGGTAGCTCCCCATTAAGTAGCCTTCCTGTGGTTCGTTTATTCAGAAAGCAGGTATGTAGGGAGTGCCTGCTGTGGGCTCAGGGGGATACAGCAAGGGACAGAGTAGAGCAGAGCCTCTGCCTTCGTGTAATTTGTGGCCTAGTGGCAGTGGGGGTGGGGACAGGTGATATATACAGAGCTATAAACTGTCAGGTGGCGATGTGTGCATCAGAGCAGGGACGGGAGTTGGAGGGGGGTGTTGCAATTTTGGATAGGGTGGACAGAGAAAGTCTCGGTGGTGAGGTGACATTTGAGCAAAAACCTGGAAGAGGTGAGGGAGGGAGCCATGAGGCTCCCAGGGTAGAATTGTTCCCAAGGCCTGAGGTTGGGGAAGAGGGAGGAAGGGAGCCCGGGGGAGGCTAGGTCTGAGAGGGAAAGGGGCCGTGGTGTCAACAGGTGCGTCATAAAGACTTGAGCTTCTGCCCTGAGTGGGACAGGAGGCCTTCAAGGCAGAGGCGTGACAGGCTGCGACATGACTTTCAGAAGGGTCACTGGCACTGGCTGTGGAGATGGGCAGAGATCATAGCGTCTCAGGTGGGGCAGGGAGAGCATTTATTTAGGCCATTGCTGTCATGCAAGCAGACGTTGGAGCTGTCTGGACTGGGGAGGTAGCAGTGGGGGTGCCCAGACCCCAGACCTACCTTAAAGGTAGAGCTGACCGGAGTTGTTGGTGTGGGGTGATGGGAACAGAGGCCTCAGGGATGGGGCTGGTGTTGGTGCCGAGCAGGCTGAGTTTAGAACGTGTATCTGGAATGCATGAGATGATTTCAGGTGGTGCAGCTCAGCCATTGAATCCCACTCCTGGTGAAGGTATTACGCCCTTTTAAGTTTATTTTGAGAGAGAGAGAGCAGGTGAGAGCAAGTGCAGGAAGGGCAGAGAGAATCCCAAGCAGGCTCCATGTGACTCAGGTCTCGAACTCACAAACTGGGAGATCATGACCTGAGCCGAAATCAAGACTTGGACGCTTAACCAACTGAGCCACCCAGGCTCCCTGATGCCCTTTTAAATATTGACTAGCTCAGTTAAGTAGATGAGACAAAAATGGTGATGGTCTTACCCAGAACTAGGGGGCTGGGGGCTGCTGGGATTCTGAAGGGACCCACGTGGGAATATGAAGGGTTAGCCCAGCCAAATTACTCCCCCTCTGCTGTGGAGACCTACAGCCTTTCCTCTCCAGTTGCTTGAGGTGATTCCGGTCACCTGGAATCCCTCCTCCAAATCCTTCTATCCTTCAGGGCGCAGCCCAAATGCCACCCCCCCCCCCCCCTTCTCCCCGGCAGGAAGGCCCTTCCCTTCCCTCTGAGTGAGCTCCCCTACCTGTAGTTGTTACCTGGAGTCACATGGCCTGGCTTTGAAGTCCAGTGCATCTTCTTCTGTGGCTTGGCTAATAACGCAAAGCGTCCCTGAGTTCCAGTTTCCCAATAGAAAATGCGGACAGTCAAGCCATCTTTTTTGTGGGGTTGTTGTGTTGAATACATTAAAGTGTGTGAAGAGAGTCATTTTGTGTCACACAAAACGGGAGAATCATCTCACGCGGGGTTAGGCTTAAAGTTCACTTAAAAGTCAAATATCAGACTCAGAGTCATTCTGGAAAGCCTTGGGACTGCCTGCTCTTCCTGTTGGACGTCAGACTCATCCTTAATGCTTCCTCGTGGCCCCAAACTAGTGCTCGAGTGTTTTCATCATGGCTGTAGACCAGCCAACCTCCATCTTCCTGCCTGGCAGTGAACTCTACTTTGGGAGTGGTCAAAAACCCCTTAAAACTGGTCATTTATTCTTCCCTGTGGGTGCAGACGACGTGTGCTGCCTTGGGTCCACCTGTTTGCACCTTGGGTTTAGTGGTTTCTCTTTTTGTTTGCGTTGGCCGTCCATTGTTGACTCCAGAAAAGATGTTGAAAGAGGGTCACTTGCTGTGTCTCAGGCTCTTCCTTCCCAGAGCAGGGCCTGTTGCGGCATGGGCAACCCTGAGTGTTGGCTGAACGACTGACTCAGGCCTCTTGCTCTCCCTTGCAGGTTGAGTCTGAGGATCGTGCGGCTGGCCCCCCCCTAGTATGGCCAATGAAGAGGATGACCCAGTCGTACAGGAGGTAACTGCTGCTTCCCACCTTCTGCCAGGGCCACCAGGGAGAAGTGCCCAGGGATGAGTCCCCTTCCATCTGTCCTCAGGCTGGCCTGGCATCTGTTGGCATCCCAGGGACCCCTAAGCCAGGCTATTCCCTCTTCCTCCAGATACCTGCCTGGCTGAACCCTTCACTTCCTCCCAGTCTCTGATCTGGCATCTCCTTGTCAAAGAGAATTCCCTGACACACCCCGCCGGCTTTGTGTCGCTTTCTCCTGTATGCCTTCCCTGCCCCCACCAGACCCCTGACCATGGCCGTGCCATGTGCTTGGTTATAATACTCACCATCCCCTGGACATAAATCTCCTTCCGCTAGAATGTAGGCTTCACCAGGGAGGGCTTCTGTTCTTTCACCATTGTATCAGCAAAGCCAAGTTCAGTGCCTGTCACTTAGAAACTCAGTGGCTATTTGTTGAATGTGTGAATGGGTTTGACAATTCCCCCTTCCTGGGCCCACCAAGAAGTCATTCAACAGTGTTCACTGGATCCATTGTATGTGGGGCGGGGGCTATGACAGCAGTGAGGGAGGCACTGTCTTGCCCTCAGGAAACCTAGGATCTGTGGGCAACACTGAAAGGAAGGAGTCTCAAGATGTAGGTGGTGGGAAGGTAGGTTCCAGAGGCGGCCGGATCAGGACACATCCTAGTGCCTCCAGGTGGGCCTTTGCACATGCTGTTCCCTCCGCCTAGAATGCCCTTCACACAGGCCTCCCTTGCGCCGATGCCCTTCACTCCTCCTTTGGGCCTGGTGGTGGGAGAAAACATGGTTCATACGAAGAGCCGGCAAGCAGGGAGGTAAAACCACTGCTCGGTGGGGCAGAGTGGTCAGTGTTGAGAAGAAAGCAAGTTTGGCCAGATCATTCTTGGAGCGGCTCGAGGACCTCCCTAAGAGGGGTGTGACAGGTGGTCCAGGGTAGGTGGTGGAGGGCAGGGGAGGAAGTGCAGCCAAGTGGGTAGGCTGTTCTCTGCCCCAGCCTCATCAGAAAAGCATTTGACCTGGTTCGGGATGCATCCTGATCTGAGCGCCCCTGGGGAAGGTACGTTTTTATTGAGTAATAGTGGCCCTGGGAGGGGGCCAGCAACTCTTGTTCCGGTCTCCCTGGGAGCTGTAGGGAGGGAGGCTGGAGACTTCATCCCCTTTGTTTCTAGCAGTAGCTGAGCTGTTCCCTCCTCCCCCAAACTGCCTCTAGGAGCCACTATCCCTTCCTGAAATCTGAGGAGCGGGGGATGCCGGGGCAAGCCAGGCACTGGTTCTGTCTCCTGCTTAAGTCTTCTTCCCTTGTTCCCAGATCGATGTGTACTTGGCCAAAAGTCTGGCGGAGAAGCTCTATCTGTTTCAGGTAATGATGAGACCTGAGGGTGAAGGGAAACTTCGAGGGTTGGAGTGGGGGGAACCTCAGCCTTGCTAGGTGTTCTGGGCACAGAGTGTGCGATAAGGTGGTTTTCTTGGCCTTTGTGGGCGGGCAGGTTAATAGTCTCTCATTTTGAAGATGGGAAAACCAAGGCAGCTGTGAGAGGGAGAACAGTGTAGTGGTTAAAGCTTGGGCTCTGGGGACAGGCAGCTGCATTGAGGCCCAGCTCCATCGTGACTTAGCTGTGAGCCCTCGAGCCAGGCCCTTAAGCACTCTGTGCCTCCGTTTCCCCGTTTGCAAAATGGTGGCGGTAACACTATACCTGCCCTGTAGGGTCCCCTTTGGGGTGGGGTGCATCCACACTAAAGTGCTCGAAACACTGCCCAACACGGACCTCAGCACCACAGTCTATTTTAGGACAGTTTTGTCCCCTGTCTCCCTTCCTGCCTACATCCCTAGGCAACCACTAACCTGTTTTCTCGCTGGATTTGCCTGTTCTGGATGTTTCGTACATACTGAATCATGTCATATGGGCTTTTTTTACTTAGCATCATGTTCTCAAGGTTTACTCATAGCATGTATCAGTGCTTCATTCCTCTTTATGGATGAATAGTACTCCATTGTGTGGATATATACACCACATTTCGTTTATCCATTCACTGATGGGTGTTTGGGTTGTTTCCACTTTGGGCCCATTAAGAACGGTGCTGCTGTGAATGCCCCCGTACAGGTTTTTATGTGGACAGGTATTTTCATTTCTCTTGGGCATATCCCTAGGAGCCGAATTGCTGGGTCCACTGGATACTCTGTGTTTAATGTTTAGAGTAATGGACAGACTGCTTTGTACCAGTTTACATTTCCAACAATAAGTATGGTTTTAAGTATTTTGTCTCCTGCCGCCTCTGAGAAGGTAAGGCACAGCGAGGCTAGTAACTTGCAAGGGGCCCAGGGCAGGGCGGCGATGGTGGTGCCCCAAGTGTGAGCTGGGAAGGGGCCCAGCGTCCTTCCTCACCACCCCTGCAGGGTCTGCCTTTGCAGGCCATGTGGCTGGGGGCCTGTCCTTCAGACCTTCTGAACCGGTTTCCTTGATTGGCCGCAAAATGATGGGGGAACTGGCAGTGGTGACAGTGACCCCATATGTGTTCTCAGTGTGCCAGGCCCTGGGCTAGTGGCCACCCCTGTCAGCCTCCTTCCCTGCCCCAAGCAGCCCTGTGAGGTGAGGACACCCTGTGAAGTGAGGAGCCGGCCCAAGCGCACAGGCGGCCAGAGGCAGAGTTGGGAGCGGAACCGGGGCCTGATTCTCTCAAACCTGTGCCGTCCACCACCACCCGTCCCAGCCCGAGATCAGGAGGGTACAGGGCCGCCCTGAACCTCGGCCGACTAGGGGCCTCCCAGGCTGTTGTGGGCCAGCCTGTCCCAGCCGGGGCCTTTTTCAAGGGCTCAGTCCAGGCCAGCTGGGCTGCAAGCTATTTGTCCTACTGCGGCCCTAAGTTCCTGCCCAGGAATCAGGGAGGAGTCAGTGTGTTGTTTGAGCTTTTAGGAAATAACCATTTCCTTGGGCCGGAACACAGCAGATCTGCAGCGGCCCCCACGCAGAGGGCTCACTTTACACGCTGCCCCGCCCCCAGCAGGCCCCTTCCAGAGGTGGCCTGGTTCGGGCATGAGGGCGCTTCAAGCCGTGACTCATCTGCCCATCCTGTAGCGTCCGTTCGGTGCAGGAGAAAGGAAAGGAAAGGTGCCCCTGTGAGGATGGGTGTGGGAAGGTGACCCCAGTGTGTGCAGAGCAAAGAAGGGACTTGAGAACAGTATATTAAAGAGTGACATAAAATAACTTCACACATGGTGACACTGGGGCCCAGAAGGGGCTCTCTGAGCCAGTCATCAGCAGCTTTTTATTACAGAAAAGTTCACAGGGTGCCGGAGAGAGAGAATGGGGTAGCGAATTCCCTCTTGAGCAGCCCACGGCATGTCGCTGGCCAGGTCTTCCTCTGTGCTTCCCGTGGTCTCCTTTGCCTTGTCCTTCTCCACCTGGATGGCCTGTAAATTGGCAGCTAGACCGCGGACCCTTACTCTTGCCTTCACGGCAGTATCCTGTGGCTTTACCAGACAGAACCTGCAGGGCACTGTGCACCGGGGCCTGTTGGGGCTCCTGGTGCTTAGGCTTGTCCCTCGGAGGTCGGAGATCTACGAAAATGGCGCTTTGGGAGGAAGCTGGGTGGAGCCAGTGTGAAGGGCCCAGTGGGGATCTCTGGTCTCTGCTTGGCATTGAATCTTTGTTGGAGTCTTCGAGCCCAGCGCTGGGCTGGGCTGGGCTGGGCAGAGTGGACAGACAGCTCCCTTTCCCTCTCCAGTACCCTGTGCGTCCAGCCTCGATGACCTATGATGACATTCCACACCTCTCGGCCAAGATCAAGCCCAAGCAGCAAAAGGTGGGCTGCCCTCTGATGGAGGTGGAGGAGGGGAGGGGTGCTATGGGTGCGGGTTGATGGAAGGGCAGACAGGCCCTCTGGGGACTAGAAGCCCACAAAAGGGGCGATTGGAGGGTTCAGAGGAGAACCAGTCGCTTCCAGAGCTGAGAAAGCCACCAAGGAAGGAAAGTCTCCAGGAAGAAAGAGGGTGGGCAGCTCCAGAGAGGCCAGGGAGTAAGAAGTCTTGAGAGGAGTTAGGGACTGGGAATGGGGGGGGGGGGGGGGGCTCATGTTCACAGGATAAGGCAGGGGCCAGCATGCAGCAGCCCTGATAAGGGGGATCATCCAGTGCCTTGAAGGGCTGGGGTGCTAGGGGCCAGGAGAACTGTAGGTGTGCCCTACCCTGTCTGGCGGGTGGCTGCAGCCCCCCACCCCCAGATTCTTTAAGAGAAATTGGAAATGAGAATTTTTATGAGAAAAATCTGTTGGTTTTTTACTGTTGGCACCCAGTTTAGATTTTGGAGGGTAGAATGGGGAGGACAAACAAAACTACATGACTCCCACCCCCCAGAAAGCACTCTGGCCTTTCTGTCAGAATTTGGGTTTATGGCCTTCAGTGGAGACTGAAGCCTGGGGGCTTGCTTCTGGGCAGGGCTGGGACTGGCAGGGACTGGGGTCAGGAGGTGGCTGTGGGCAGGTTGGGGATGTTCTTGTGTTCCTCATATCTGGTGGGGGTGCTTGGTGCCTACAGGTAGAGCTTGAGATGGCCATCGACACCCTGAACCCCAACTATTGCCGCAGCAAAGGGGAGCAGATCGCACTCAACGTGGATGGCGCCTGTGCAGATGAGAGCAGCACATACTCCTCGTGAGTTCGCTGGGCCCGGTCTCCAGGCTTTGGTGTGCTCCAGTACGAGCCTTTTGAAGGCCTGTGGATCGCCTGAGCCCTTGTGCCCCTGTCCTGGGCTCCCTACCAGCGTCCCAGCTTCACATGCTTGGGCCTGGACCAACCCTGCCCTGCAGCAAATGTCTTCTCTGTGGAGAGGCCCCGTGATGGGAGTGGGGCTTGTACCCACCCCTGTCCTTGGGCCACAAACCTCATCCCCAGCTTCCCTGCTGAGGCTCCCATATGCTGAGTTGGGGCCTCGGTCCCTGTTCCTTGGTGTTGGCTTTCAGAAAGCGTCTGGGGTAGAGGGGCTTTGTCTGCCGTGCCCTGGGTCTAGAGCTTCCTTCTGCTCCCTTCTGTTCTCCTTCTGCTCCCAGGAAGCTGATGGACAAGCAGACGTTCTGCTCCTCCCAGAGTACCAGTAACACGGCCCGTTACGCCGCTGCACTCTACAGGCAAGGTACCCGCACTGAGCATCCGGGCCGCCGTGGCTCCTCGAGGTCTCTGGAGTGGGAGAGAAGCAGGATGGGGGCCAGGACGGGGAGGCTGTCCTTAGCCTGGTACCCAGCTTGTTGCTCCCCGAAAGCTGGACACCCGCAGGGGCCAGCAAGTTGTAGAAATGACAGATCGTGGGAGCTGGAGTTGGCCACCACTGAGGACTTCTGCCTCCTGATGCTGCCTGACCTGATAGGGGTGGGGCATCCAAGGTCATTGTCCTCCTGGGACACAGGCATACGCACAGCATAACTTTTGAGATAGGTGGTAGCATTTGGTTTTAAATATAAGGTACTTGTGCACGAGCAGTGTTACTCCTAGACCGCATCTATCCAAGAGAAATGCAATGTCTGTCCGCAGAAAACTTGTACGTGGATGTTCATAGCAACATCATTCATAATAGTGAAAAGGCAGAAACAATCCGGAAGTCCGTCAGCTGATGCCAGGAGAACGGTGTCCTGCAGCTGTGTGAGAGATGGCACACTGGTGCTTCGGAGCCCTAGCGTGCCCGAGCCTTGAAAACACGATGCTCAGTGAGAAAAGCCAGTCACAAAGGGCCACATATATGAGTCCCTTCACGTGAAGTGTCCATAAGAGGCAAGTCAGTAGAGACAAAGCAGAGAGCGGTTGCCCGTAGAATGCGTTGTGGCTGAGGATGGGTTCAGGTTTTCCTTCTGGGAGATGAAGATGTTCTTAGATTGATTGTGGTGCTGGTTGTACAACTCCAGGAATGTATGAAATACATTGAATTGTATGCGTTAAGTGGGTGGGTTTTGTATGCCATTGTTATGGTCTAATAAAGCCTTTAAAAAGTACAAGGTGTAGTGTAAGTGTTTAGAGTTCATAAAGCAATAAAACTAATTTGGACACTTAGGAAACAAACTAGAATAGACTCAAAAGTTGTATCAACTTTTCTTTTTTGAACCTGTGTCTCAAGGACATAGTTTGTTTTTTTTTTTAATATTTATTTTATGGAGAGAGTGGGCATGTGTGTGAGCCGGAGAGGGTCAGACAGAGACAGTCTTGTTTGTTTGCTTGTTTGTTTGTTAGTTAAAGTTTATTTATTTTGAAAGAGAGAAAGTATGAGTGGGGGAGGGGCAGAGAGAGAGGAGAGAGTGAGGATCCCAAGCAGGCTCTGCACCACGGTGTGAGGCTCATACTCGTGAGCCATGAGGTCACGACCTGATCTGAAGTCAGATGCTTAACCAACTGAGCCACCCAGGCGCCCTGAAAGAGAGAAATTTTTTTTTTGGGGGGGGGTTTTATTTAATTTATTTTTTAATTTACATCCAAGTTAACATATATGCAACAATGATTTCAGGAGTAGATTCTTTAGTGCCCCTTCCCCATTTAGCCCATCCCCCCTCCCACACCCCTCTCGTAACCCTCTGTTTGTTCTCCGTATTTAAATCTCTTCTGTTTTGTCCCCCTGCCTGTTTTTATGTTATTTTTGCTGCCCTTCCCTCATGTTCATCTGTTTTGTATCTTAAAGTCCTCATGAGTGAAGTCATGTATTTGTCTTTTTCTGACCAATTTTGCTTAGCATAATGCCCTCTAGTTCCATCCACATAGTTGCAAATGGCAAGATGTCATTTTTTTTGATTGCTGAGTAATACTCCATTGTATATATATACCACATCTTCTTTATCCATTCATCCATCAAGGACATTTGGGCTCTTTCCATACTTTGGCTATTGTTGATAGTGCTGCTTAAACATGGGGGTGCATGGGGGTGCATGCCTTGGAAACAGCACACCTGTATCCCTTGGATAAATGCCTTAGTAGTGCAATTGCGGGGTCGTAGGGTAGTTCTATTTTTAGTTTTTTGAGGAACCTCCATACTGTTTTCCAGAGTGGCTGCACCCGCTTGTGTTCCCACCAACAATGCAAAAGAGATCCTCTTTCTTCACATCCTCGCCAACATCCGTTGTTGCCTGAGTTGTTGTTAGCCATTCTGACAGGTGTGAGGTGGTATCTCATTGTGGTTTTGATTTGTATCTCCCTGATAACGAATGAGTGATATTGAGCATTTTTTCATGTGTCAGTTGGCCATCTGGATGTCTTCTTTGGAGAAGTGTCTATTCATGTCTTTTGCCCATTTCGTCACTGGATATTTGTTTTTTGGGTGTTGAGTTTGATAAGTTCTTTATAGATTTTGGATACTAACCCTTTATCTGATATGTCGTTTGCAAGTATCTTCTCCCATTCCGTTGGTTGCCTTTTAGTTTTGCTGATTGTTTCCTTCGCTGTGCAGAGCTTTTTACATTTTATTTATTTTTGAGGGAGACAGAGAGAGACAGAGCACAAGCGGGGGAGAGGCAGAGAGAGAGGGAGACCCAGAATCCAAAGCAGGCTCCAGGCTCTGAGCTGTCAGCACAGAGCCTGATGCGAGGCCTGAACTCGCAAACCGTGAGATCATGACCTGAGCCGCAGTCAGACGCCTAACTGACTGAGCCACCCAGGTGCCCCAGCTGTGCAGAAGCTTTTTGTTTTGATGAGGTCCCAATAGTTCATTTTGGCTTTTGTTTCCCTTGCCTCTGGAGACATGTTGAGTAAGAAGTTGTTGCGGCCAAGATCAGAGGCTTTTTTGCCTGCTTTCTCCTCGAGGATTTTGATGGTTTCCTGTCTTACATTGAGGTCTTTCATCCGTTTTGAGTTTATTTTTGTGTCTGGTGTAAGAAAGTGGTCCAGGTTCATTCTTCTGCATGTCGCTGTCCAGTTTTCCCAGCACCACTTGCTGAAGAGACTGTCTTTATTCCATTGTGTATTCTATCCTGCTTTGTCAAAGATTAGTTGGCCATACATTTGTTGGCCCATTTCTGGGTTCTCTATTCTGTTCCATTGATCTGAGTGTCTGTTCTTGTGCCAGTGAGAGAGAAAATCTTATTCAGGCTCCATGCTCAGCCCAGAGCCCGATGCAAGGCTTGATCTTACAACTGTGAGATCGTGACCTGAGCCGAAAGTTGGACACTTAACCAACTCAACTGAGCCACCCAAGCGCCCCTTAAGGACATAGTTCTTTTTTAAATTTTTTAAATGTTTATTTATTTATTTATATTGTCTTAATGTTTATTTTTAAGAGGGAGAGAGCATGAGCAAGGGAGGGGCAGAGAGAGAGAGAGAGAGGGAAACACAGAATCTGAAGCAGGCTCTAGGCTCCAGGCTGTCAGCACAGAGCCCCATGTGGGGCTCGAACCCACGAACCGTGAGACCTGAGCCGAAGGCAGATGCCCAACTGACTGAGCCACTCAGGCGCCCCTGCACGTTTGTTTATTTTTGAGAGAGAGAGAGAGAGACAGCATGAGCAGGGGAGGACAGAGAGAGAGGGAGACACAGAATCTGAAGCAGGCTCCAGGCTCTGAGCTGTCAGTACAGAACCCCACACAGGACTTGAACTCATGAATCATGAGATCATGACCTGAGCCCAAGTTGGATGTTCAACCAAATGAGCCACTCAGGAGCCCCCAAGGAGATAGTTCTTCAAAGCCCACCCTTGCAGCTGGGACCATTCATTTCTTTCTTTTAATTAATTCTTATTATGGCAAAATATACATAACCTAAAATTTACCATTTTAATCATTTTTTAATGTTTATTAAAATGTTTATTTTTTTGTTTTTAATGTTATTTTTGAGAGAGAGCACATGCTGGGGAGAGGCAAAGAGGGAGAGAGGATTCGAAGAAGGCTCTGTGCTGACAGCAGACAGCCTGATGCTGGGCTCGAACTCACAAACCGCGAGATCATGACCTGAGCCAAAGTTGGGTGCTCAGCCGACTCAGCCACCCAGGTGCCCCTACCATTTTAACCATTTTGAAGTGTACAGTCCAGTGACATTAAGGGCATTCGTGTTGGCATACGACCATCACCACCATCCATCTCTAGAACCTTTGCCATCTTCCCAACGTGATTGTGTTTTTCTGTAGCTAAACTTACCTGTCCTTTTTCCTCCTGTGTCTCTTGTGGTGTTTCTTAGGATGCTTTCTGCCATCTTAAGAGGTTCTCCTAAAAATGTTTTTCTAGTATTTGTAGTATTTTATACTAAAATTTTTAACATCTGAAAATTATTCTATGTAGGGTGGTAGGATGGTTCTTTTTTTATTTTTTTCATTTCAGTACAATTAATGTCCAGTGTCCTATTAGAGCCAGGTGTACAACAGAATGATTCAGCAATTTTATACATGACTTAGCTGCTCATCACGATGAGTGTACGCTTAATCCCTTCCCTAGTTCACCCATCCCCCCCACCTCCCCTTTGGTAACCACCAGTGTTCTCTGTAGTTCAGTCTCTGCTTTTTTTTTTTTTTTTTTTTTCTATTTTTTACCATTCTTATTTATTTTTGAGAGAGACAGAGACCGAACATGAGCAGGATAGGGGCACAGAGAGAGGGAGACACAGAATCCAAAGCAGGCTCCAGGCTCCAGGCTCCAAGCTGTCAGCACAGAGCCCAACATGGGGCTCAAACCCGCGAACCGCAAGATCATGACCTGAGCCAAAGTTGGGTGCTCAGCCGACTGAGCCACCCAGGTGCCCCGTCTTTTTTTTTCCCCCTCTGGTTTGTTTCTTCTTTATTCTTGTTCATTTGCTTTGTTTCTTAAATTCCACATATGAGTGAAATCATACGGTATTTGTAGGATCGTTTGTTTGTTTACTCCTGACCGCGAGCACTCCGCTCCCTCTGGGGCCCAGAGAGCTTTCACAGAGCCACTTACCAGAGCCTTAGCATCTGATGTCTTCTCTTTCAAGCCCACATTGACTTGATAGAAGTGGATTATCTTTGCACTGCCTCCTGGTGCACTGGTCTAATTCACAAGTGATCTTTGTCCGAGACTGTGTAGACCCTCCTCCAGCTGGCCGCACCAGGGGCCGTTCCTCCAACCACATTTGCAGTAGCTGACTTCTGTGCGGATCGGGTGGGATTTTGATGAGCAGAGTTGGAGGATGAGCGGAGGCAGTCTGAGTGCGTGAGGAGCAGGGGGTGGGCATTGAAGGTGTCCGGCGAAGACCTGGCGGGAAAGAGCAGGCTGTGTTTGGTGTGGAGCAGTTGCCCGGTGTGGCCAGAGCAAGCAGCCAGGGGGAAGGGAGTGGGGACGGGCTGGGAAGGTGTGGGATGCTTGTGGGGAGAGGGCCGTGTGCAGGCAGGCTTAAAGAAGTGACTTCGAGCAGAAGAGTCTGGATTCACGTCCTGGTGCGGTTGTGTGTTTACTGCATCTGGCAGGGCCGGGGGTGCTGGGAGTGGCCGCTGGCCTGGTGGTCCCAAAGCTCTGGGACTAGGGGCCAGAGCAGAGGTGGGAGGTGGTTTGGCAGTGGGTCAAGGTCTTTGCAGGGGTCCAGGGCCCTTCGGGACTACTGTGAGCCAAGCCGGTGGGCTGACCCCGGTTCCTAGAGTCACGTCCATGCCCCCCTTCTGCCAGGTGAGCTTCACCTGACTCCTTTACACGGCATCCTGCAGCTGCGGCCCAGCTTCTCCTACCTGGATAAGGCAGACGCCAAGCACCGAGAGAGGGAGGCGGCCAATGAGGGTGAGCTCTGGCCCCCCAGCCCTGCTGTTAGTGTGGAAAAAACTAGCCCAGGGGTTTGGCTTCTAGGACGCTGAGCAGCACGGCTGCCTCTACCCCCTGGATGCCCTAGCACTCCCCTCCGCGACTGTAACAGCCAAAAACATCTTCCCGTGTTTCCACTTGTCCCTGGGGCGGGAGCAAAATTGTCCCCGGTGAGAACCACTGACTTGTGCAGCTGCCTCCGTCCAGAAGGAGAACTGACACCCCTGCCTGAGGCCTTCCGTGTCGGTGGGGCTGAGAGCAGGGAGTAGGGGCGCCACCGGAGGCTGCAAGTAGGGGCCGCGTTCTCTTGGCTTTCTCTCACAGCAGGAGACTCCTCGCAGGACGAGGCAGAAGAAGATGTGAAGCAGATCACGGTGAGTAGCTCTAGCCCCGAGAAGAGGGAGGGTGCGGCCTGCAGAGGCGGCAGGCTGGCCTCGGAGCTCAGCTGCCCGGAGGCTGCGGGGGCCGGGAGGGTCTCTGCGGAACGTGGGCTCCAGGGGGGAGACAGATACCGAAACCGTGTTTCCTTCAGAGCCTTTTCGCTGGTGACTTGGGGGGGATAAGCTGGTCTCTGCCTGGCCTGATTTATCCCAGCAGTAAACAGGATAGCAGCCCTGGGGTTCTGTAGAGTTGGGGACCCAGGGCCCAGAAGGTTCAGTGAGCCCTCAGCCTGTGCCGTGAAGCCCAGGTCCTAGTAGAGCGAAAACGCCGCGTTAATTAACCGTGTAATTCTGTCTTTTCAGGGGTGTGCAGATGCAACATTTCTCTCTTAATTCTTATTCATATATCAAACATTATTGGAAGAATATTGACCTTCCATTTATGGCTTCTGAAGCTTCCTCTGTGTAAGCGTAGTTAGGTTAAAATGAGCATTTAGAGAAGAGTCCTGCACAAATATTGATGTGGATGACACACAAATGTGGCTAAAGTTGTAAGCATTTGCACATCTTTGAAGGACAGGCAGATACTGATGTAACCGGGGGCGGGGAGGGGGGTGGCGCTCACCTGTTCTCAGTAGCTTGGTGAGTGATCTTAGAACCCTCCTTCCCTTCTCTACTCACTGGCCCTTGTTTGTTTTTTGGTTTTTTTAATTTTTTTTTTTCTTTTTAACGTTTATTTATTTTTGAGACAGAGAGAGACAGAGCATGAACAGGGGAGGGTCAGAGAGAGAGACACAGAATCTGAAACAGGCTCCAGGCTCTGAGCCATCAGCACAGAGCCTGACGTGGGACTTGAACTCACGAACCGCGAGATCATGACCTGAGCTGAAGTCGGACACTTAACCGACTGAGCCACCCAGGTGCCCCTCACTGGCTCTTGTTTAACAAGGCACTTGTAGGCCCATGTGCCTTAAAGGACCCATACAGAATCCCAGGATCCTGGGGTGCCTGGCTGGCAGTGGCGCGTGCAACTCTTGATCTCAGGGTCAGGAGTTCAAGCCCCAGTTGGCTATGGAGCTTACTTTAAAAAAAAAAAAAAAAAAAAAAAAGAATCCCAGGATTCGATAACCCAGCCAATGCCTCTGTGTAGGTGCCCTTCACAGGAGGGGTGAGTCAGGGCTTCGTTCTGTCTGTACTCTAAGCAACGGAAACCCAGATCTACCTAGCATGAGCCCCAAATGGAATGTATTAGTCCCTGTTACTGAAAAGTTGAGGGGTAGCATCAGGTGTGGCTGGATTCAGGTGCTCAGACTCTGTCATCAAGACCTGGTTTCTCCATCTCCACCTCCAGGTTCTGCCTGCCTCTTTTGGCCTCTTTCTCAGGCAGGGTGTCTGTCCCCAGTGGTACAGAGTTGTCCCAGCTCCAGGCTCACATCCTCCCAGCTTCCAAGACCCCAGGGGAAAAGAAACTTCTTTGTCATTACTTCTAACTAAAGTCCCAGACTGGACTCGTTGGCTTGGCCAACCCTGAACCAGCCCCTGTGGCTAAGAGGATTTGGTGCTCGGATTGTTCAGGTCTGAGTCACGTGCCCACTCCTGTGGCTGGGAACGTGTGTGGGGGTGGGGGCGGGGGAGGGATATTTGCTCTCCCAAACCGAGGGGGAACTGGGCGTTTCCTAAAGGAAAACGGGGGTCCTGTTGCCAGCGGGAGTGGAAATAGAGTGGGTGCCGACAGGCGGAAGCAAGAGAAAGCTGCTCTGTGGCCTGTGTTGGCGAGTCACAGAGAGGGACGTGGTTGGAGCTGTATTTAAGAGACCTGTGTCAGGAAATGGGGGGGCTCGGGGGTGGGAGGTGCCCCAGGTGTGGGGTTCTCCAGCCTCCTGGTGGGCGCGGAATGCAGCCGGGTTGTGTCCTGGGCCTGAGGCCACCACGCCCCTCCCAGGTGCGGTTCTCCCGTCCTGAGTCAGAGCAGGCCCGCCAGCGCCGTGTGCAGTCGTACGAGTTCCTGCAGAAGAAGCACGCCGAGGAGCCCTGGGTCCACCTGCACTACTACGGCCTGAGGGTGAGCCGGGGGCCCCAGGGCGGTCCTGGGAGCAAAGCCTGGTGCCCAGTGTGGCCTCATTGTCTCACAGTGAACTGGTTTCACATTGAGTGGTAGCCCAGGGAGGGAGGATGAAGTCCTATGGGCAGTTTGTCCCTTGATCCAGCCGGTCTACTGAGTGTCCCCAGGGGAGCAGGAGACCGAGAAGTGAGTCTGCTGTTTCTTGGGTCAGGGGTTTCGGCCCCCCAGACTCTGCCAAAGTGTGAGCATCTTACGCTCCCTGGGGTGGGGCTGGTGTTTAGTTATGTATTTTTATGCATCACGGGTCCTGAACGGAGGCGCATGATAGAGAACTGGCCATCTCTTCCCTGGGCCAAGTTCACCATGTGTTTGCCAAGGGTGCTTTTGACTATACTTGCTTTTTATCTGGTGTGTTGACCTTGAGTCCAATCCTTGAAACTGTTGAGTAAGGGAAACAATTGAATCAAAGCCAAAGACACCAGAGGCTAGGGCTCCCTAACATTTTTCTGGGGAAGGAACAACTCACGATTTCTCTGGAATCTTCTGAAAGATTCGTGTTGACAGAGTCTTAGAGTCAGACTTCAGAAGCTCTGCTATTTCCTAGTGTGTGACTCTAGGCAAATTACCTAATGAGATAAGTTGAGATATATATGCAGCCATTGGACTAGACCCTGGCACATAGTAGGTGCTCACTGACTGTTAGCTGTTATTCTTATCATTGCTTTTAGTGGTCCTGTGTCACAGACAGGGCCCCTAGGCATGGGTGCTGGGGCTGTTCAGTCACAAAGCTGGAAATGGTTGGTTGAGGCCACATCACAGAGGCCTTGAATGCCATGCTCAGGTGGTTGGTTGGCTTTGGGGCCAGACAGTAGGTGGCTGGAGTGGAAGGTGATAGAGGGGTGAAAACTGGAGGGCAGAAGGGCTGGGTGCGGGGTGGCGGAGGGTCCTCCCACCCTGCCCCTCCACCAACAGGACAGCCGCTCTGAGCACGAGCGCCAGTACCTCCTGTGCCAGGGTTCCAGCGGGGTTGAGAACACAGAGCTTGTCAAGTCACCCAGGTGAGGTCCTCCGGTCCATGGTGTTAATCCCTATGGGCTACTGAACCTGTCACTGGCACTAGGAGGGTCCCTCTGATGTGGGGCCTTCCTAGGGACTGTGGTCCGTTCTGTAGCGTGGAGGAGGGACATGGGGAGGGGTCCTTTGTCCTCTGGAGAGGGCCAGGAGAGTGGGTGTGGGAAGAGATGGTTCTCCTTTCTGTACAAGTTTGGGGCGGGTGGGATGCTAGGGAGTATGGGGATGGATTTCTGTCTGCTTTCCCACCCCCCAGCCCTTCCCTGGGGATGCTTCAGCTTAGGTGCAGTCTGGGTTCACAGGCAGGTGTGGGGCAGGGACAGGGCCCGGGAGCCCCTGACCCTGCCCTCTTCCCTGCAGTGAGTACCTCATGATGCTGATGCCACCCAGCCCAGAGGAGGAGAAGTGAGTAGATTCGGGCCACACGCCATCCTCCCCACCCCAGACCTCCCCCACATCCCGTCCTGTAACACATCACCTCTGTTTTCATCAGAGATAAACCTGTGGCCCCCAGCAACGTCCTGTCCATGGCCCAGCTGCGTACCCTGCCCCTGGCCGATCAGATCAAGATCCTGATGAAGAATGGTGGGTGGACACCCTTCCCCCTGGGGGGACCCCAGCCCTGCCACCTCCTGGGGAAACAATCTGGGAGAGACTAAGGACTTAGGGGCGAGGCCAGAGGCCCCCACCACCCAGAGTGTGCCCAGCTTTACAGCTCCAGCCTTGTCTGGAAGGAAGGTACGGCAGCAGGCTCCCGCAGCCAGGCTCTGGATCCTGTTCCGCCCTGGCCACTCCCCTGCTGTGTGAGCCTGGGCAGGTCACTGACCTTCCTGAGCCTAAGTTTACCTGTAAAAAGGAACTAAGCTCCTAGGGGGCTGAGATGAGGATTCAGAGACCAGGTTTCTATGCGGCTTATACAGAGCCTTGCACGTGAACATGAGTTCCGTTCATTTGCTTGCACTGTTTTGAGGCGTCCTCACCAGGCTCCACACAGTAGGGACTGGTCTCCTTTTTCAGAGGACTTGGAGGGCCAGAACCCTTAGGGCAGATGTGAGCCCTGAACCTCAAGAGCCGAGTCCCAGGACCTGGGCTCCTCTTCTGAGATACCAATTCAGGGGTCTCCAGGGGCCTGAGCGGAGGGGAGCTCCCAGCTATGCCTGGGGCTGCCAGGGTGCCAGGCCGATGGCTTTCCTGCAAAGGACATGGGGTCATCCCCAGGTTCTTGTCTTTCTGGGCCTCAGTAGTAATAGTCTTCCCCCCTTCCCCTTTTTAAAAATTTTTTTTTAATGTTTTATTTATTTTTGAGAGAGAGAAACAGTACGAGTGTGGGAGGGGCAGAGAGAGAGGGAGTCACAGAATCCGAAGCAGGCTCCAGGCTCTGAGCTGTCAGCACAGAGCCCGATGCGGGACTCGAACTCATGAACCACAAGATCATGACCTGAGCTGAAATGGGAAGCCTAACTGACTGAGCCACCCAGGTGCCCCCCCCCCCCCGCCTTTTTTTTGACTAGGCTCCATGCCTGACATGGGGCTTGAACTCATGACCCTGAGATCAAGAGTAGCGTGTTCTACCCACTGAACCAGCCAGGTGCCTCGTAATAGTTTTACCCTTAAGGAGCACCTTTTGGGGTCTTTCCTGCAGGATTCAGTGAGGTGCAGGGTGTCTGCACATAGCAAGCAGCCAGTGAAGTTGGCTGTTGTTATTACCCACGTCATCAGTGTTATTTACATGCCGGGGTGGTTAAGTGAACCTGAAGCTATGTAGACTTGGCAGGGGAGAGGGACGGGCCCGGGCACCCTTCCCTTGCCTGATGTTGTCTGTGTCCTCCTCAGTGAAGGTCATGCCTTTTGCCAACTTGATGAGCCTCCTGGGCCCCTCCATCGACTCTGTGGCTGTTCTGCGTGGCATCCAGAAGGTGGCGATGTTAGTCCAAGGAAACTGGGTGGTGAAGAGGTCAGTCCCTCTGACTCTGTGACGGGATCGTGTGATCCATTCAAATTCAATGTTTTGAGTTTAAGCCTACCTTAGTGCTTTCTGTTTGTCCTGCATTTTACATCCATTCTTACCTTCTACTGGATTCTTTTTTTTTAATTTTGTTTCTCTCTGCTAATTTGGAAGTTCTCCTTTCTGGACCTTACAGATTTCAGTGTGCATTCATAACTGATGATGGTTTAATGGGTTGTTTGGTTTTTTTTTAAGTTTGTTTATTTTGAGAGAGCGCGTGCATGCGCGTGGAGAAGGGGCAGAGAGAGAGGGAGAGAGAGAATCCTAAACAGGCTCCACACTGTCAGCGTGGAGCCTGATGCAGGCCTCCAACTCATGAACCGTGAGGTCATGACCTGAACCGAAATCAAGTCAGACGCTCAACTGACTGAGCCACACAGACACCCCGATCACAGTTTAATTAATTAATTGCTGTGTTTTACCCACATCCAGCACAATTCAAAGAGCTTAGAATATTTTATATGTATTTTCTTCCCAGTTCCCGTGCCATTGTATTTATATATTTTGGTTGTATTTTTTTTAAGTTTATTTTTTCAAGTTTATTTGAGAGAGCGTGCGTGGAGGAGGGGCAGAGAGAGAGAGAGAGAGAGAGAGAGAGAGAGAGAGAATCCCAGGCAAGCTCCACACTGTTAGCACAGAGCCTGACATGGGGGCTCAAACCCACGAAATTGCAAGATCATGACCTGAGCCGAAACCAAGAGTTGGATGCTTAATTGACTGAGCCACCCAGGCGCCCCTTAATTGTATTTAAAACCCACAAGATATTATTGTATTTAGTCAATATTCTTTAGATCTGCTCACATATTTATTTACCTTTTTATTCTGCTCATCCTGCCTTTCTTCATCTGAGTTTCTATCTGGGATGATTTCCTTCTCCTAAAAAGTGCTGTGGTGTTTAATGAAGGTCTGCAGGTGATGGATTTCCTTGGTTTTGATACAGTTGGAAATAGAAAGGATATTTTTACTGAGTGTAGAATTTGCGGTTGATTGCTTTCCTTCCACACATGGACATAATTTCATTGTGTTTTCATTCCCATTGTTCCTGGTGACAAGTCCAGTCTTTACCCTAGCTTCTCTCTGGCTCGTTTTAAGATTTTCCCTTGTTTTGGCTTTTTACAGTTCCTTAAGATGTGTCTGAGTCTGAGTTTCCTTTCACATATCCTGTGGGGTTCAGAGGTCCTGAATTTGTGGCTTGATGCCTGTCAGTAGTTTCTCTTCTGTGATTCCTCCACCAGACTGTCCGTTTCAAGGGGATAGGGACTCTCCCTCATGTCCTTGGTACTCGGTACAATGCCTGGCACATCTTAGACCCTTGCCAAGTGTGGCTCCCTGAATTATGTTAATGTTAAATAGTGTAATATAAAATTAATTCATACAGGCTCGTTTTTTAGGAAGTGTGGTATAAGGCGAACAACCTATCAAAATGTGAATTGTTGCAATTTTTAAGTCCTTCGTTGCAGCAGCTCCCATCATTTCAGTCGGCCAAGTGAATGGTAAAGGTATTCATGTTACTGCCACATGGTGGCGCCCTTGCCCCGGGAAACAGATGCCCGGTCTCTGTCCGTACATTGTGGCCACTGTCTTGTGCCGCGCAAGTGTTTGGTTATAGAAGGCCTTCGGATGGCACGTCACTCATTAAATGGGACAGCCAGGTGTATTACAGCATGAATGAATGAGAGGATGCTGACCCGGAGAGGCAGAGACTTGCCAAACGTCTGGCAGCAAGGCAGCCGCAGAGCTGGGGTTTGAGCTCTCTGCCCGGCACCGCCCATGGCCCTGATGTTTCTGCCCTTTCAGCCTGAGGCGTGTCCCTGTGACTTGAAGGCAGGGCCCGCTGGGCCCTGTGTTCTGTCTGCCCCGGTGCCTCGGGTCCTGCTGCAAGCCCACGCTGCCACACCACGGCCTGTGGGCGATGCTCCTTCTTTGCCCTGTCCTTTTGTGTTCTTGCGAGGAAATGATGCAAAATTCATAAATCGTTCGGTAAATATGGCCGTGCCCTCTGCTCCGCTCTCTTCCTCACACTGTCTCTGTCCTCGGGAAATCTGTGGGGCGGAGGTGGGCTCCATTACAGTTGAGCACAGCGAGTGCAGAGATCCAGGGCATGGACCATGTTCTTCCGCTCATTCAGTACCCACTTAGTGGGTCCCTTCTGTCTGTGTGGCAGAGGTGAACAACACAAGCCAGGTCCCTGTTCCCTTAGTTATTCTGGGTAGAGAGGAGACACAGAGCTCGATCTCGATGGAGGGGTATTAGTTGGTTGCCAGGTGGAGGGAGGAGGGGAGGAGAGGGGCCTCCCAGCAGAGGCACCGCAGGCACAGGGCGGCCTGGGGAGGTGTGTGTGACACCCCACTGGGGTGTGATGGGGTCTGTGGCTGAACTTGGTCAAGTTATGCTTGTGAGCCTCATGACCCTGCTCTTTCGCCCTGGGCCCTGAAGTTCTCTGAGCTTGACTGCTGGTCCCCTTGTCTTCTCTCCAAAGGCTTTAGCCCCACTGGTGCCTCAGGGCCCAGCCAGGTCCCAGCCCCTGACCCTTGTCACCCCTGCTCACACTGCCCACCCCGCCCCTTCTGGCAGGTGGTAAAGGCCTCGTGTGCTGTTTCACAGCCAGTCTCTTGGCCTCATGCCTGCCGCATGTGGAGGACTCGCTGTCTCCCCGAGTCCTGGGCTGGCCTCTTTCTGAGCCCCTGACTGCGGTGGGCCTCGGGGCTGGGCCAGTGTGTGCACGGAAGGTCGAGAAGGGCAGTGAGGAAGAACTCTTAAGCGGGTGTGCGTAGCAGGGGTGCTTCTTTTCTACATACGTGTTCACAGAGCCAGGCTCCAAGGGTAAAAGAGAGGCCCTGGGAAGCCGTCTGAGCCCGTGTTGGAAAGAGTGCTTGGAGCTGGGGGCGGGCGCTATGGCAGGTAGAGGGGCTGAGGGATGGGACTGACCTGTGGCTCCTGCTCTCGTTGGCAGCGACATCCTGTACCCCAAGGACTCCTCCAGCCCTCACAGCGGCGTGCCTGCCGAGGTGCTCTGCAGGGGCCGAGACTTTGTCGTAAGTGCTCAGGCCCTCTGGCCTCCGGTCGGTTGGGTAGGGATCACGGGGGTGGGGGGTCGGGGGCATGCAGGGCTTCCAGGACCTTGGCCCCGGTGGTGGGAAAAGGGCAGTTGTGGCTCTGGACCCTATTTCTTTCTCCTTCAACTCAGAATCCTGGAGTCTGGGGCTTCATAAGAAATCTGAGTTCCTCTGGCCTGGGGATTATAAACCAGAGGCCCATAGGTGGACTCTGGCTAAGAAACAGGTTTCATTTGACCTGAGCAGGCTGCAGTCTTGTTTTTTTTTTTATGTTGACTTAAATCGATTTTTACAATTCAGAATCACCGTACAAACCAGATTTCTACCTTAAGAATAATTGGACAGTCTGGGACCACTGGGCCCAAATGCCTGAAGGGCACCAGCGTTGGGTGGGACTGACCATCCCGTTCTCCACGGTCCTGGGCGCATCTGCTTCTCTCATACGTGTTCCCTGCACTATTGCTGTGGGTTTTTGCTGGCTCGTTCCTCTATTCCATTGCCCTGTCCCACCCCCTGCCCTTATCCAGAACTTAAATCCCTGCCACAGCCTCCCTGAGGGCTTGAACCCTGGCCGTTGGGATCAGCACTGCCTCCTTTGGCCTCAGTTTTGTGCTTTGAGTTCAGGGAAATCGGTCTCCTTAGCTTGTGCACGGGGACCGTGATGTGCTCTCGCACAGGCCTGCTCACGCGGGCAGCCCTTAGGCTGCTCTCTCTGGAGAGAGTGCCTGTGTTTTCCTTTCCCTGGTCGGATGTCCCAGCTCCTTTGGACAGTTAGTGTCTGGGTGCCTGTGCAGTTTAGTTTGGTCTCGGGGTCGAAGCCCAGGGGTGATCCATTCCCAGGCTTGTTCACAAAGCCCTCAGCCGCCCCTGCCTGTCAGCCTTTCTCTCCCGTGCAGATGCTGTCAGACTGCGCCTGGGAGAAGGTCTGGTCAAGTCTGAGTTCTTGTCGGCGACTGTCTTCCCTGCCCTCGGGGCCCCAGGACAACTGCATGGGTTTGGGGCACGGTCTTAGGAGCAATCTATCTTTGTTTGCCCCCGGAAACATGCTGCTTTTTCTCCCTCAGATGTGGAAGTTCACACAGAGCCGGTGGGTGGTACGGAAAGAGGTGGCAGCAGTGACTAAAGTAAGTGACGTTCCCCCTCAGAAGCCCAGGCCCTGCAGGGAACGGGGGCCGGGGCGGGCTTTCGGGCCTGCGGGCCTCACTTCTTCCCCTCCCCCAGCTCTGCACGGAGGATGTGAAGGACTTTCTGGAGCACATGGCCGTAGTGAGGATCAACAAAGGCTGGGAGTTCATACTGCCTTACGACGGAGAGTTCATCAAGAAACATCCAGATGTGGTCCAGCGGCAGCACATGCTGTGGTCGGGTATCCAGGCCAAGTAAGGGCTTACTGAGCCGTCCACAGCCACTTCGTCCCCTAGGCCGGGTGTGGGCTGGTGAGAGCATACTGGGGCTGCGTGCACCCCGTCCTGCACGCCAGTGGATGTGGCAGATTGATCCAGACCCGACCACCGCACCCCCCCCCCCCCCAGGCCTGGTACAGCCACCCCTGCCAATCAGAGCTGGCAGGTGTGTTCTTAAGGGTCAGGAAGGAGGGCTGCGTGTGGAGAGCAGGAGCCGGGGTTTGCATGGCCCGAGGCAGCGGGCTGGAGACTGGCCGCGGAAGAGAAGGCTGGGCCACCGTCGCCCACCGCAGGGCCGTGCGCGGTGGGGAAGGGCGGCCGGGCTCTGCGCGCACAGCATCCTCGGTCACCAGGATGTCCCTGGCCTCAACAGGGAACGTTGCCGTAGTGAGGCAGGTGACCCGGGACGTGGCTTAAAATTTTTTCTTCTTTTCAGATTAGAAAAAGTCTATAATCTCGTGAAGGAAACCTTGCCAAAGAAGCCAGATGGACAATCAGGTGTGCGGGGGGCTTCAGACTGGGCAGGCCCCTAACCCGCCCCTGGCTCCAGGCGGGCTGCTCTGCTGGGGCTCGTCGGGCCCAGAGAGGGGTGTGTGGCTCTCCGCATCGGTTGGCCTTTCTGTGCTTTCCTCTCCCTTCCCCACAGACCTCAGCTTAAGGCTTGTCCCCCTTAAATGCTTGGCCTCGGGGACTGAGGGCCTGTGCGCTCTGAGGCTCTCCTGGGTTCTGGGCCCTCTTGGGTCGGCAGGAAGTGGTGGGGGGACAGGAGGAGCTGGCAGAGACCAGGAACCCATCCTGGTTGGGGTCTCCCAACGTGCGATGCTGACTCTCCCCACTTCTCTTTCTTTCCTCTCTGCCGGGGTAGCTCAGTCCCCGCTGGGTGAGGTGGGAGTGAGAGGCTGGTCTGCACTGTTTCCAGACCCTCCCTCCCTCTGGGAGACCGGGGGGTGTCCGCAGGCCGAGGGGCCCCTCTCTGCCCTGTCTCTACGCCCCCCTGAGCAGCACTGGCCTCTGCCTGCAGGGCCTACCGGGCTGGTCTCCGGGGACCAGCGAGTCCAGGTGGCCAGAAGCAAGGCCCAGCAGAACCACGCGCTGCTAGAACGGGAGCTGCAGCGGAGGAAGGAGCAGGTGCGGGCGTCCACGGTCCTGCCCGGCGTGCGGATCAAGGAGGAGCCCGTGAGTGAGGAGGGAGAGGAGGAGGAAGAGCAGGAAGCAGAAGATGAGGAGCCCATGGACACCTCTCTCGGTGGCGGCCTCCACAGTAGGCTGGCCAACGGGCTGCCTGGCGGGCGGGCGGCGGGCGGGGACAGCTTCAACGGGCACCCGCCCCCGGGCTGTGCCGGCACCCCTGTGGCCCGGGAACTGAGGGCCTTCGTGGAGGCCACCTTTCAGAGACAGTTTGTGCTCACGCTGAGTGAACTCAAGCGCCTCTTCAACCTGCACTTGGCCAGCCTGCCACCTGGTCACACGCTGTTCAGCGGCATCTCGGACCGCATGCTGCAGGACACGGTGCTGGCCGCCGGTTGCAAGCAAATACTGGTGCCTGTAAGTAGAGCCTGCGCCGGCCCGATGGGCGTACGAACGAGGCTGCCCTCCGGCCCTCAGGCGGGCTCCTGGGCGAACAGCGCTGCTCGTGGCGGAAAGGAGGCCGGTCCCGTCACTCTGGAGTGGCCTGCGCCCTGCTTGCCTTGGGGGCATCGGTTTGGAGGCTGCCTGGGAACGCGGGAGGACCACTGACCTTGCTTTGAATTTTGGCTCTCGTGTGGTGGCTTTGTGTGACCTCGGGCCTCTTAGGCTCTGCGCCGTCGTGTGACGTGGGCAGATGTTGGCTTTGGTCTCCTGGGACTTGGGTGAGGGCCCCCTGAGATGTCTGAAGGCGCCAGGCCGCTACTTGGCCTAGAGCGGGGGCTGTCCGTGCAGGTTCCCTGGCCTGGTTTCCAGCCCCCACTCTGCTGCTGCTGGCACATCTTGTTCCTGTCGTTTTTTCAGGATGACTTTTTTTTTTTTTTTTTTTTTTTGAGAGAGAGAGAGTTGGGGAGGGGGCAGAGTGAGAGAATGTCAAGCAGGCTCGGCCCTGTCAGTGCGGGGCTCCATCCCACAAACCATGAGATCGTGGCCTGAGCCGAAATCAAGAGTCAGACACTTAACCGACTGAGCCACGCAGGCCCAGCCCCAAGCTGACTCCACTTCTGTTATCATTTGATCTTCTTTGCAATTTGTAGGTATAGAAACCGAGTTTTAAAGAAGGGAAATGAGCTTGTCTCGTATACCAGGAAGTGATAGAGCTGGAATTTGAACCTCAGTTTAGTGGCTGCAGGGTTGAAATTTTTTTTTTTTTTTTTTTTTTTTTTTTTTTGAGAGAGAGAGAGAACAAGAACATGAGTGGGGGAGGGACAGAGAGAGGGAGAGAGAATCCCCAGCAGGCTCCGCACTGTCAGCGCAGAGGCTGATGTGGGGCTCGAACCCACAAACCACGAGATCATGACCTGAGCTAAAATCGATAGTCGGGCGCCTGATCGACTGAACCACTCAGGTGCCCCAGGGCTGAACTCTTTTCTGCTGTAGTGGCTTGTGCGTGGGTTCCGGCAGGCCTTCCAGGCTAGAGGTTAGCTGGCCAGGCCAGCATGGTTAGCATTTCTGATGCCAGGCCTGCAGGTGGCAGCGTGACACCCCCGTCCCCCCACCCCGGGGCTTCCTGTCCCTGCAGAGGAAGGGGCCCCAGAGTGAACGAAATGTAGGAGCAGAGCGTGTGTTGTGGACCATTTCCCTTAGCTGAGCGTGAGGAGTGTCAGCTGTGGCTTCAGGACATGGTGCTGGTTATTCTCTCCTCCTAAGCTCTGCCCAGACTTGGCGCCAGACCGCGTGACGTGGGGCTGCGGCTGCCTCTTAAGAGATCGTTGACGTTTGCAGTCCAAGGTCAGAAGCACCTGCAGCGTTGGGTGATGAGGCAAAGGCCCAACTCTGTGTACGCGAGAAACAGAAACTAGGACGAGAGGCCTGAGGTCCCATGCTGGCGGGGCCGTCCCAGGAGATCTGGCCCTCATGTCTGGGAGCCTCCTTGGTGTGGTTTCCTCTGGAAGGTACCAGGGTTTGGGGGCCCTGCCCTATTTGGAGCACCCTTGCCCCCCCCAGCAAAGGGGTCTAGGTAGCCCCAGGCCGTCTTGGGTGCTGTGTGGATGGGAGAGGGATGTGAGGTAGGCTGCTCTCAGGTACCCTTGCCCTATTTCTCCCTCTTAGTGGGGCTGGGATCTCTGGGAGACCATGGCCCCTCTGCTGCTCCCATCCATCTCCCTCCCCATGATCCTGATGTAGGGACGGTATATCATAGTCTCCTCTGAGGAGGAAAAGACCTCAGATGTGTACACAAGGATGCTCAGGTCCAGGGAGCAGGAGGAGACTCGACTCACAGGCTTGAGTTTAATCCTGTTTCTACTATTAGACGTTCGACTGTGGACAGTGAGTAAACCTCTGCCCTGGAGCAGCTCCCTGCTCCCACCTCTCTGGTTTCCAGCGATCAAATGAGATTGTACGTGTCAGGATCCCCCCGGGGCTTTATGTGGTGGTAGCCACCCCTGTTGTGTTGTCAGGGCTGGAAACCAGTCTACCAGGTGTCCCGAGCCTGGCCACCCTTTTCTTGGTCCCCCTTCAGACCCTGCTGAACCAAGCGGCACGGGTGCTTGGGAGCTGGGCAGGGTCCGTAACCCACAAGGACACGGCCCTCGAGAGAGGGAATCCCCAGATCCTCCTAGGGGCTGTGGGGGTGGGAGTGCTTCTCAGGGCCCATCTGCGCGTGTATATTTAGGGTAGGAGGACACTGGGTGTCGGAGCAGAGCGGGGAGCTAATGCCAGGCTAACGGGACACACAGCAGAACTCCCTTCCCCACCTTGTCAACTGCATCCGGCGACTTGAGGCTGGGCCTGTCCCGCTCCCTCCCACTGACGCCCTAGTGAGTGGCAGGAGCTGGAACTGGAACCCACAATCTCACAAGGGCGGCTCCGTCCCTGAATGGGGCTTGTGCGGGCTGGGACGGGTGAGGGGCGGGTGGACCCACGTGGCAAAGACAAACTACTAATGCCTAGGCCTTGGTTAGTTTCCCCCACAGACCGCTGCATCCCCAGATGAGCAGAAGGTGTTCGCCCTCTGGGAGTCTGGAGACATGAGCGATCAGGTGAGGTGACCTCTGCTACCGTCTCCCCAAGAGCAGGGAAGGGGGTGTGAGGCCTTCGGGGAGACCCAGAGTGTGGTAACACATGCTCGTTTTCCAGCCGCTTTCAAGTTTAAATATTCTGGCTCCGTGTCCCCGTGTAGTGTTAGGCCGGACGTGCCAGTCATTTGACCGGAACCCTTGGTCCCCTACTATCATCTGGACTGGCTGCATCCAAGTCCTCTTCTAAAAAATCTCCATAGACTCCTAGGACCAACCCCCGAGACGTCGTTCAGTTCCAGAGGAACGGGGAAGGGTCCTAGGTATTTAAACTTCTACAAAGCTTTCCAGAGGATTCTGCCACCCAGCCTGTCTGGTGAACCGGTGACAGTCCACGTTTCTCAGGTGCTGGATTTCTAGGTTAGAGAAACTGGTCCATTTTGCCTCCTGTCACACCCTGGCAGGAAGGGTCATAAGTGTCTAGTGAACAAAATAGGAGTTAAAACAGCAGCAGTGGCTGCATGGACCCTGACGTCCAGAAATTTTCCTTCAGTCGTGAACTTGCTTGAACTTTAAGTATTTCAGAGTAAACTGCTAAAACACTAGTCGGCCCTATTCCTAAGGTGTGGGGAGGAAGGGAGATCCCTCTTCTGCCTCAGAGGGGCTGACGGACAGGCGAGGACAGACGGGAGGGCCTCTGTGCCCCGGGGCTGTGACGGGGCCCTGGAGCAAGAGCGTCTGCAGGGGCTCTTCCTGAGCCAGCCTGTGTGCTCTTGGCCGGAATAGGTGGCATCTGAAGTTTCTGGTCCTGAAGGGGTAGGAAATGAAAACAATTTCACAATTTCAATCTGATAATGAGAAGATAAGTGCATTGAGACAAAGCTCTATGGGCAACAGTCTCCAGCCCTGTCTTCATGTAGCTTAGACGGTGACTTTCCCTGCATCCTAAATCCATTTTCACTTCTGTTTTGTGTCACGAACACCACGTCTGTACTGCCGATCCTCCGCTGGCGCTTGCCTGGTCCTTTCTTCTTCTTGGGGTCTCAGGGGACGATGGATTGGTCGGGTGTATTCCTGTCTAGAGAAGTCCTGGCGCACACAGACTGCAGAGTGGAGTTCAGTCCCATGGCTCTGGATCTCTTGTTCAGGGAGGTTTCTCTTTTAGGTGACTGTTTCCCACAATAACATATTTTTGCTACTAAAGCACCGACAGGTTTTGCTTGAAATCTTTTCCAAAAATTACCGGGTCCGCCGGAACATGATCCAGTCGCGGCTGACTCAAGAGTGCGGAGAGGATCTGAGTAAACAGGAGGTGGACAAAGTGCTAAAGGTACACGCGCTCTGGGGAGCAGCGCCTGCGGTGGAGGCCGACAGGGGGTGGAAGTCCTCCCCGCCCACCCCACCGCCCCCCCACCCCCGCCAGCTGCTCACGGCTCGTCCAGCCGGTCATCCCTTTAGGTGACTGGGCCTGAGTCCTGACTCCACTCCCCTCTTGAATCCTGTACCACTTGGCTTTCAGTAGAATCAATTTTTAAATTTGAAAGGAAATACATAATTTATCATCTAGTATATGCAAGTCCTTAAATATACTACTTATAATGCTTTTATGAACGGACTATGGTGCAGAAACCTTGGAACACAGAAAGCTGAGGATGGTTTCTTTACATCTTGACTTAGTATCTCAAACATCCAAGGCCGTCTCTGGTGCTGTTTACGAAGCACCTTTGTTCTGGGTCAGCTTATTGACAGTTTTTTTTATCTTGTGCTTGCCGAGCATATTCTTTTGTGGTTCCCCCCGCCCCCCCCGAGAGGAAGAGGGCCTGAGCCCCAAGCACTAAAGAGACCAGGCAGTTACCACAGCATCGTCATCTCCCGTTTGTGTTCTATCCATTAATCATAAACCGAGTCGTGAGGAGCCGTACGGGCCGGAGTAGCTGCCTCGCCTGCTGAACACCCTTCTCTTGTCACAGGACTGCTGTGTGAGCTACGGTGGCATGTGGTACCTTAAAGGGACGGTACAGTCTTGACAGTAGTCACGGACCACTCACCCAGTGCATCGAAGTCCCAGGAAGGACGGCGGAGGTGGACGCAGCCTCACCTGCTTCCGAAGCCACGGAGCAAGAGGACCTGACCGTCCCGCGGCTGGGGTGTCGTGCTGTCTGGTGGCCAGCAGGGGTCACCCTCAGCCAGTGGCAGGGTCAGCTTCAGTTAGATCGCTCCCAGAAGACGGCAGCCGGGACCTTCTTTACAGTATAATTTGAAATCCCCAATGTATTTTGCTTATTATTTGGTTTCATTCTCCTAATAAAGAGAGTGTATACTGACCACAGGCAGGCTGATATAAATCATGGTTTAATATTTTACTTTTCAAACTTAATGCCAACGAGGTCTAAGTTATGTTTACAAGATGAAGAAAACCTCAAGGTTTTAAATATTTAAAATGTCTAGAAGCCAGTGTGTAGTTTTTGATTATCTGCTAAGACTTCGGCCAATTTCATTAAACAAACCAAATCGAATTGTTCTACTGTTGGGTTTCTGTGGCCACTTCACCTTTTAAAACTCCTTACTTTATGTAGCAGTCTCGACTGTTTACATGAACCATAGGAAAAATCAGAATCAAATCCATCTATTCTGTTTGCATAAGGATGCAAACAAAACCAGGTAAGTATGGAACGGTGTATAAGTAAGGTTATCACACTTTGATGTAAAAAATTTATATTTTGTGTATTTTTAAAATAAATGTAACACTAACCTGGCATCGTGGTGCTACTGTCTTCAAAGAGTCACAGGAAGGCAGTGCTGTCTGTGCTCTCAGGGCCTCGATTACAGCCAGGGGAGGGAGCCCACCGTGGGCGGGGGGGGGGGGGGGGGCGGGGGGGGGGAGGACGGGGGGGGGAGGGGGGGAATGACCTGAGCAGCGCTGCCTGGCACAACCATGCAGCCATAGGTGTAACTTGTACATTTTGACAGTAAAGAGAAGCTAGTAGAAATAGGTTATTTAGCCCAAGATGTAGCTAAAACAGCAATGTATAATTAAAAATGTTAGTACAGGGGCGCCAGCTAAGTTGGTAAGCATCTGACTTTGGCTCAGATCATGATCTCACAGTTCGTGAGTTCGAGGGCTGTGTCGGGCACGCTCTCAGCAGAGCCCACTTCGGATTCTGTGTCTCTCTCCCTCAAAAATAAACATCAAAAAAGTGATAATAAAAAGTACAAAAAAAAAAAATACCACGTTTTCAAGATCTGGTACCTTATACTTACGCCATTTGCAGTTTGGACCAGCCACAGTTTAAGTGCTCACTTGGGATGTGTCGCTAATGTCAACCTTATTGGATAGTACAGCCCTAGAGGATTAGGAAGAAAGTAAGAATAAGCTGGTGTGGGCAAGATGTGAAATTTTACTACCTAAGTCTTTTTCCATGATCTGTTTTGGGCAAAAGAGCCACTGGTACCTGAAGGTTTAGTTGATGGTCTCTGCATGCTCAACACCAAAAAGGAAAACATTTGGTAATGTAGTTTCACAGGACATTATGCTCTTGGTACTACTAACATGAGCCTGAAAAGAGTAAAAAGTTTCCAGAGTTGATCAAGAGTATGTCCAGTTATTGTATAACCACCTTACAAAGGAGAGACTCCTCATGGTGCACAGCAGAGACGGCATGACCACAGAGAAGTTAAGGGTCTCAGGGCTCAGTGGGCAGTCATAGCCTGAAACACACTGACAAAGGGAAATGAGTTAAACACTGAATTCAAATAGGAAAGTAAACTTAAGGAATTTAGGAAAGAATTGTTAAAAACAAAAAAAATCCGCTATAAGAATTAAAGATAGACCAACATGAAGGAAAATGGCATGAGCCTTACAACTGGTTGGAAAGACCCTCCCCCACTCATGCTCTGTCCCTCTCTATGTAAAAAATAAACATTAAAAATTAAAAAAAAAAGGGGGGGGGGGTTGGCGTCTGGGTGGCTCAGTCAGTCGAGCATCCGATCAGGTCATGATCTCACGGTCTGAGTTCGAGCCCCGTGTCAGGCTCTGTGCTGACAGCTTGGAGCCTGCTTCGGATTCTGTGTCTCCCTTTCTGCCCCTCCCCTGCTCATGCTCTTGCTCTATCAAAAATAAACATTAAAAAAAATTTTTTTTAAACTGATTGGAAAGAAAATGACAGACCAATTATTAGAGAAGAACAGGTCCAGGAATTTCCATGGTTGAACTATTCTCACATCTTTATGACAAGCACAAGGGTTAAACTTAAGCATGTAACAAGCCTCCAAATCCAGAAGCAGTGGTTTAAAATTTGACAAAGAGAGGCGCCTGGGTGGCTCAGTCGCTTTAACATCTGACTAATGCTCAGGGCATGATCTCACGGTAAATTGGAGCCCCACGTTGGGCTCTGTGCTGACAGCCTGGAGCCTGCTTCAGATTCTCTCTGCCTCTCCCCTGCTTATGCTCTCTCTCAGAAATAAACTTAAAAAAAAATAAAACCTGACAGAGCATGCTATGAATACAAATCTTAAGTAGTAGATTGCACTGGCATGTTAAAGAAAAAGCTACCCTGGAGTGCCTTGGTAGCTTAGTTGGTTGAGTGTCCGACTCGATGTCAGCTCAGGTCATGATCTTGCAGTTTGAGAGCTTGAGCCCCATGTCAGGCTGTGGGCTGATAGCATGGAGCCTGCTTAGAATTCGGTTTCCCTCTATCAAGATTACATATACACACACGCACACACACACACACACACACACCCAGGGCGCCTCGGTGGCTCAGTCCATTAAGTGTCCGACTTTGGCTCAGGTCATATCTTGCAGTTTGTGAATTCGAGCCCCGCATTGGGCGCTCTGTGGTAACAGCTCAGAGCCTGGAGCCTGCGTCAGAGTCTGTGTCTCCCCCTCTCTCTGCCCCTCCCATGCTCATGCTCTGTCTCTGTCTCTAATAAATGTTAAAAAAAAATTTTTTTTAATACCCTAAGGTGCCTTGCAAAGAGGATACTGGGAATAACTACTGTCACAGACATGCAAGGGTGGTATCAGGGCATCAACACTGCAGCTCATACTATAAACAGGCCAAAAGGGAAGGAGGAACAATTCCTCTCAGGGATCAAGATCTATTTCATTCCAGATATAATAAGTTCTTAAAGTAAGAGTAGATGGATTCTCATTAGCCTCAAACAGTAAAAAGTTAACATCATGCTAAATCAAACATTGGACATGCACCTTAGGATTGAGATGTATGTTTACTCACCATAATTATTTCATATCCTGGGTACACTTCTTAGAGCAGTTAGACAAAGATTAAATTAAAAATTACACAAATTAGTTTCCTTTGTCTAGCAAAGAAGTTAGACAAAAATAAAGGAGCCAAGACATTTTTTTCCAACACGTCAACAGAATCAACTAAAAGCTGCTCTCAATAAGCATTCAACAAAATAGCTGGAATCAATAGATTTCCTACATGCAACTATAGTCAGAAAATGTAACAGAAGATCTTACATTCAGGAGGTGAAACTTCTGAAATCTGTAAGACCTAAACTGTAAAAATATGAAAACTGAGAAACAAAGACCACTGGAATAAATGGGAAAGCATGAACCCATGTTTTGGATCAAAGTCTGTGTCAGTCTGTACTTAAGTAATTTTTCAGCCTAATTTCAATAACCATTTATCCCCAAGAACCAGACGAGCCAACTTTAAAGTTCTTATTGCAAAAATCATGCAAGAACAACAAAAAGAAACCAGCGAAATTCTGAGGGAGCAATGAGGGCAATACTCCCTTACCAGTCAGGAAAATATCAAGCTAGATAGTAATTAAAAACTGCCACAGGTGCACAAGAACCAGATCCTACAACAGAAATAGGTTCCAATGCATGTAGAGATTTAGTACTGATTCAGGTGATTTTAAGCGATGGGGAATAGATGAAGTTTAGGAAGATTCTGGAAAGATGGTGATGTGATGTAGCTATTTTTTTAGAAGTTTATGTATTTATTTTTGAGAGAGACAGAGACAGCATTAGCAGGGGAGGGGCAGAGAGAGAGGGAGAGGGAGCATCCCAAGCAGGCTCCACGCCATCAGCACAGAGCCCAATGTGGGGCTCGATCCCATGAAACTGAGGTCATGACCTGAGCCAAAACCAAGAGTCAGACACTCATCCAACTGAGGCACCTAGGTGCCCCTGATGTATTTTAGAATCCCAGAGTCTAAAGGCTTGCAACTTCCAGGGAGAATAAGGACTGTCAATGGCACACAATTTTGGCAATTTTGGCTCTTAGCACAGTAGCTGCTGCTACTAGTAGTAATAGTAGTTGCTACTCCACCACGAGCCACATTCATGGAGAAGCTCGCGGCAGCTTGTAGGAACCTGGCGGGCAAAAAGATCCTGTTCAAATGCCAGGAATCTGTGATCTGATTGCCGCTTCTACCAGAGGTGGGCAGCTGCTGTTGTACCTCCCCTCAGGGTTGCAAGCCTCTACAGCTGGGGGTGAAGTGACTGCCAGGGGATTTTTAAAGGGCCGGAAGGCTCCCTATCCCCCTCATTCTTCACTTTTTCCCCTTCGTGAGCCAGACATTAAAAACTAGGATATTCAAAAAATGATTGTTTACATAGAGAAAATTAGAAAGTGACCATGCATGCCCAGGGAAAGGCTCACGAGAGACCTGAGAAGCCCTGAAGTTTACACCTCAGGCTGATCCTCAGCAGACACAGCCTGCAGCAATCTAAGGAACAGACACAATAACCAAGAAAACCAGCAAACCCTGGGAAAGAAGGGAGAATCTGATTCCCAGAGTTATTATTAGATTCAAGTGTCCAGTGTCAAAAAACCACAAGGCATACAAAACCAGGAAAATACAGGGCGAAGGAAAAAATAAATCAACATAAATTGTCCCTGAAAGACCCAGTGGCAGGTACAGTAGACAAAGACTTTAAGACAACTGTGTTTTAAAGACATTCTAAAGAACTACAGGATGTAGAGAAAGTCAAGAAAATGTGTGAACAAAATGGAAATAATAAAAAGAGACCTAAAGAAAAAAAAAATTGGGGCACAGAATTGCACAGAAAAACACAGTAATGGAAATGAAAATTTCATGAGAGGGATTCAAAGGCAGATTTGAGCAGGCGGAAGAAAGAATCAGCAAACTTGAAGATGATGGAAATTATCCAGTCGGAGAAACAGAAAGAAAGAAAAACTGAAGAAAAGTGAGCACAATCTAAGGGACCTGTGTGACACCATTAAAAAGACCAATATACACATTGTGGGAGTCCCAGGAGAGAGAAAGAAGTGGAGAATATATGAAGAAACAATGGCTGAAAACTTGTCAAACTTGATAAAAGGCATGTAGATAAACATTCAAGAAGCTCAATAAACTCCAAATAAGAAAAACTCAGACCCACGGAAACACATTATAATCAAGTTTTCAGAAGCCAAAGAGAATCCTGAAAGCCTCAGAAAAGCAAATTATTACATACAGGGGGTGAGGAGGGTTCCTCAATAAGATAATCAAAAGACTTCTCATTAGAACTTCGGAGGCCAGAAAACAGTGAGCCAATATATTCAAAGTGCTTCAACAACAGCAACAACGGTCAACCAAGAACCTTATATCCAGCAACACTGTCTTTCAAAAGTGAAGAAGTTACAATGTTCCTAGGTAACAAAAGCTGACAGTTCACGATCACTAGACATGTCCTGCAAGGTGAAACATGAAGAGACTAGACAATAGCTTGAAGCCATACTGAGAAACAAAGATTTCAATAAAAGTAAGTAAATATATGGACAACTATAAAAGCCAGTACAACTATAACAGTGTTTTGTAATAGTGTTTTTGTTTTCTACATGATTCAAGAGACTAATACATTTGGGGTGCCTGGCTGGCTCAGCCAGTAAAGCATGTGACTCTTGATCTTGGCGTTGTGAGTGCAGGCCCTACACTGGACATAGAGCTTAATAAAAAAGAGAGAGAGAGAGAGAGAGCGCGCGACACTAATACATTTAAAGAAAAACTATTTGTGTAAAGGTAGTATTACTGTAGTTTTGATTTATAACTCCAAATTTTGTCTTCTATGTAACTTAAAAGATTAATGCATTAAAAAAAACAGTAGAGTTTATGTTTTGGGGTACACAATAAAGAGGTAGCTTTGTGACATCAATAACCAAAAGCGATGGGGGTGGGGCTGTAAAGACAGATATTTTGGGGGGGTTTTTTGTTATTGAAGTTAAGCTGGTATAAATTCAAATTAGTGTTATAACTTTAGGATGTTAAATGTAATCCCTAAGCTAACCATGAAGAAAACAACTGTAGAATATACACAAAAGGAAATGAGAAAGGAATTTAAACATCTCATTACAATAAAAAAATAAACTAAACACAAAAGAAGACAGGAATTCAGGAAATGAAGGACAAAAAAGCTGTAAGGCATGTAGAAAACAGCACAATAAATTTCCTCCTTTTCAAAATTACTTTAAATGTAAATGGATTTAACTCCATTCAAAAGGCAGAGATCAGCAGAATAAATAAAACATGACCCAACACAGATGGACCTAGAGGGTATTATACAACTAGAGAAAGACAAATATCATGATTCCACTCATATATAGAATTTAAGAAACAAATGAACAAAGAAACAAACATATCAGACTCAAATACAGACAACAAATTAATGGTTGCCAGAGCAGAGTGTGGGGAGAGGATGGGTGAAATAGATAAAGGGGACTAAAAATACACTTATCTTGAGCAAAAAGTTATGGAATTGTTGAATCATCATATTGTACATCTGAAACTAATAACACTGTATGTTAATTATACATCAGTTAAACCGCACACACGATGCAACTAGATGCTGTCTACAAGAGACTCACTTGAGTTCCAAAGACACAAACAGGTTGAAATTAGAAGGATCCAAAAAAAAAAAAAAGATATTCCAGGGAAATTGGGAGACTTGAATACCCCAATCACAATAACGGACAGGACAACCAGACAGAAGATAACTAAGGAAATATAGGATTCAACACAGTAAGCAAATCTAGCAGATGTATAAGCAACACTCTACACAACAGAATACACATTCTTCTCAAATGCCGATAGGGCATTTTCAAGGAGAGACCATAAGCCACAAATTAGTTTCAACAGATTTTAAAAGATATCATACAAAGTATCTTCCTTGATTACAACACGATGAATTTAAAAATCAGTAACAAAAAATTGGAAAAGTCACAAAATTGAGAAAATTAAACAACATTTTAAACCACCAATCAATCAGAGAGATCAAAGGGAAATTAGAAAATACTTAAGAGATGAATGAAAATGAAAGCACAATATGCCAAAACTTATGGAACACAGCCAAAGTGGTACTAAGGGGGAAATTTAAGGCTATAAATGCTCACATTAAAAGACAAGGTGGGGTTCCTGGGTGCCTAGTTAGTTGCGCATCCAACTCTTCCCAGTTCAGATCACGATCTCGCAGTTGTGGGGTCAAGCCCTGCATTGGGCTCTGCACTGGGCAAGGAGTCTGCTTGAGATTCTCCCTCTCCTCCGTCTCTACCCTTGCTTGTGTGTGCGCACGCGCTCTCTCTAAAACACAAACAAAACAGTAAGAAAAAGGGCATCTGGCTGGTTCAGTTGGTGGAGCATGCAACTCTTCATCTTGGGGTTGTAGGTTTGAGTCCCAAACTGGGTGAGAGATTACTTGAAAAAAATAAAGTCTTTGGGCCCCTGGGTGGTTCAGCTGGTTAAGCGTCTTTGTCTCAGGTCATGTCATCACAGTTCATGGGCTTGAGCCCTGCATTGGGGTCTGTGCTGACAGCTCAGAGCCTGGAGCCTGCTTTGGATTCTGGGTCTCCCTCTCTCTCTGTCTGCTCCCCCCATGCCCTGCTCATGCTCTCTGAAAAATAAACATTTGAAAAATAAAAAATAAGGTCTCAGGGCACCTGGGTGGCTTCGTCTGTTAAGCATCTGACTTAAGCTCAGGTCATGATTTTGGGGTGAGTCTGAGCCTTGAACCAGGCTCTGCACTGACAGTGTGGGGCCTGCTTGGGATTCTCTCTCCCCCTCTGTCCCTGTCCTGCTCACTCTCTCTCAAAATAAATAAACTTTTTAAAAGTCTTTAAAAAAAAAAAAACAAACAAGAAAAATATTAAATCTACAACCTAATTTTACAACTAAAGAAACTATAAAAGGTACTAAACCCAAAGTGAATGGGTTGGAATGGAATAATAAAGATTGAGAGATCAATGAAATAGAGAATATAAAAACAATAGAGAAAAGTCAACGAAACCAAAAGTTGTTCTTTGAGAAGATCAAAAAACTGAAAAACCTTTAGCTAGATAGACTAAAAAAGAGGGAGAAGACTCAAATTATTAAAATCAGAAATGAAAGTGGAGATTCTACAGAAATAAAAAGGACTAGGGCGCCTGGGTGACTCAGTCCTTAAGCATCTGACTTCGGCTAAGGTCATGATTTCATGGTTCGTGAGTTTGAGTCTCACACTGGGTGATCCTGACCCTCACATCAGGTGAGCACAAGCCCTGCTTCGGCTAAACCCCGCTTCTGTCTCTTCTCTCCCTCCCTCTCTCTGCCCCTTGTGGGATTCTCTCTCTCTCTCTGCCCCTCACTCACTTGCACCCTCTCTCAAAAAAATAAAAAGGACTTTAAGAGAATTGTATGGTTACAGGCATTGAATAATATATAGAATTGTCCAATCAATATGTTTACACCACTATATTGGGGGACCTGGTTGGCTCAGTTGATGGAGTATGCAACTTTTGATCTTGGGGATGTGGGTTCAAGACCCACATTGGGTGTAGAGATTACTCAAAAAAAATTTTTTAAATAAAATTTTTAAAATAACTTAAAACCACTATAGACATTGCTGAGAGAGAGAGAGAACTATGAACAATTGTATGCCAACAAAGTAGATAACCTAGATGAAAAGGACAAATTCCTAGAAACACAAAACCTACCAAGACTCAATCACAAAGAAAATCTGAATAAACCTATAAATAGTAATGCATTGAATCAGTAATGAAAAAAAACTCTCCCAACACAGAACAGCCTGATGGCTTCACTGGTGAACAAAATACCAGCAAACAGAATTCAAGAGCACATTAAAACGATTATACATCCTGATCAACTGGGGTTTATTCTAGGAATGCAAGGAAAGATCAACATATAAAAATTGATCAACACAATATGCTACATTAACAGAATGATGGAAGAAAAAACTCACGATCATCTCAAATGATTCAGAGAAAGTATATGGCAAAATACACCTTTTCAGGATTAAAAATAAAAAAACCAAACACTCAACAAACTAGGAAGATAACTATAATATAAAAAAAGCCATATATGAAAAAACCACAATGCGTAGTTGGGTGGCTCAGTGGGTTAAGTGTCCAACTTCAGCTCAGGTCATGATCTCACGGTTCATGGATTCAAGCTCTGCATCAGGCTCTGTACTGACAGCTCAGAGTCTGGAGCCTGCTTCAGATTCTGTGTGTCCCGCTCCTGTTCTGTCCTGTCTGCCCCTGCCCTGTTCGCTGTCTCTCAAAATAATAAACATTTAAAATTTTTAAAAATAAACAGTAAAAAATAAAAAGAAAAAGCCACAGTGAACCTCATACTCAATATTGAAAAACTGAAAGCATTTACTCAAAGATCAGGAACTAGGCAAGTATGCCTGCTTTAACCACTTCTAATTTAACAGTACTGAAAGTTCTAGCCAAAGCAATTAGGCAAGAAAAACAGAGAAGTCACTAGGATTGGAAAGGAAGAAGTAAAATTAGCTTTTTGCAGATGATATGATCTTATATGTAAAAAACTCTAAAGATTCCACAAAAACACTGTCTGAATAAATGAATTCAGCAAAGTAGCCAGATACAAAGTCAACACACAAAAATTAGTTGCATTTCTATACACTAACAATGAACAATCCAGAAAGGAAATTAAAAACCAATTCCATTTAAAATGGCATCAAGGTGGGGCACCGGGGTGGCTCAATTGGTTAAGTGTCTGATTCTTGGTTTCAGCTCAGGTAATGGTCTCACAGTGCATGGGTTTGAGCTCTGCATTGGGCTCTGTGCTGTCTGTCAGTGCAGAACATTCTTGGGATTCTTACTCTCCCTCTTTTTTAAAATGGATAAACTTAAAATAAGAATCAATTTAAAAAGATTAAACAGCATTGGGCTTACTGCTGTCAACAACTAGTCTGCTTCAGATCTCCCAAACCCCTTTTTCTCTACACCTCCCTCACTTGCACTCCAAAATAAACATAAAAAAACAAAAAAAAAAAAACAAAAAAAAAAAACTATCCTAAAATTCATATGGAATCTCAAGGGATACTGAATAGCCAAAACAATCTCAAAAAAAAAAAAAAGAAAGAAAGAAAAAACTGGAGGACTCATACTTCCTGACTTCAACACTTACTACAAAGCTATAGTAATCAACAGTGGTACTAGCATAGAGAGACACATAGACCAACGGAATACAGAGAGCCCAGAAACAAACCCTCACATATATAGTCAAATGATTTTTGACAAGGTTCCAAGACTGTTCAATGGGGAAAGGACAATCTACTTAGCAAATGGTGCTGGAAAACTAGATATCCACATGCTAAAGAATGATGCTGGACCCTTCAATAACACCATATTGCAAAAGCTTAACATTAGGTTCAGCAGTGATCTCTTAGTATGACACTGGAGGTATAGATAAAAAAAGGGAAAAACAAACTGAACTTCATGAAAATTTTTAAATGTTATGCATCAAAAGACAATGGACACCTAGCTAGCTTAGTGGGAACAGCATGTGACTCTTGATCTCAAGGTCGTGAGTTCAAACCCCACGTTGGTTGTAGAGATTACTAAAAAAATAGTAATAAACTTAAAAAAAAAAAAAAAAGACACTATCAACAGAGTAAAAAGGCAACCCAAGAATGGGAGAAAATATTTCCAAATCATATGATCTGTGTGTGTGTACATATATATATATATATATATATATATATATATATATATATATAAACTCAAGAGAAAAAATATCTTCAAAAGTGGGCCAAGGAAGGGCCCCTGGGTGGCTCAGTCGGTTGAGCGGCCGACTTCGGCTCAGGTCATGATCTCGCGGTCCGTGAGTTCGAGCCCCGCATCGGGCTCTGTGCTGACAGCTCAGAGCCTGGAGCCTGTTTCGGATTCTGTGTCTCCCTCTCTCTGACCCTCCCCCGTTCATGCTCCGTCTCTGTCTCAAAAATAAATAAACATTAAAAAAAATTAAAAAAAAAAAAAAAGTGGGCCAAGGATTTGAACATTTATCCAAAGAAAATCTCCAAACGGCCAAGTGCATCAAAAGTTGTATCGCTAATCCTTAGAGAAGTGCAAATCAAAAGTATAAGGTACCACCTCACACCCATCAGGATGGCTACTATCACAAAACCAGAAAGCACATTTTGGCGAGGACATGGAGAACCTGGAATCCTGGTGCACTGTGGTGGGAAAATCTGGTGCAGCCACTGTGGAAAACAGTATGAAGGCTCCTCAAAACATTAAAAAACAGCAATTCCACTTCCAGTTACAGACCCAAAAGAATTGAAAGCAGGATCTCAAAGAGATATCTGCACACACATGTTCATAGCAGCATTAATCACAATAGCTAAAACATGGGAGCAACCAAAAGTGTCCACTGATGTGGCATATACATACAGATAAAAAAATGTGGCATATACATACAGAACAGTATTCAGCCTTAAAAAGGAAATTTAATACACTACAACATGGATGAAACTTTAGGTCATCATACTAAGTGAAGTAAGCCACTCACAAAAAGACAAATTCTGTAGGATTCCACTTACATGAGATACTTAAATCACAAAGGCAGAAAAGTATAATGGTAGTTGTCACGAACCAAGGAGAGAATGGGGAGTTATTATTAAATTGGCCTAGTTTCATGTTTAAAAATCAAAAGAGTTATGGGGATGAATTGTAGTGACAGTTGCATAAGAATGTGAACGTATTTAATACCACTTAACTATACACTTCAAAATGGTTAAGATAACTATTATATGTGTATTTTTTACAATTTAAAAAAAGAAAAATAAATGAAGTTCAGATGGATCAAACACCTGTCAAACACAAAAAGGAAAAGTATTACAAGATTAACATAACCACATAAAAATTTTGCTTGACAAAATGCCAATAACAAGGTAAAATTAAGACAAACAAAAGATTTGTGATTTCTAATTGCAAAGTGAATTTTCTAAATGCTAGAGCTCTTAAATAAGAAACACAGGCAAAAGACAACATAAATGGCTTAACAGATCACAAAATATTCAACCTTAATAAGTGAAATTTAAACTACAAGGAAACCTCACTTTTCTTCCATTAGTTTGGCAAAGGTCGAAAAGTTTACTGGCACAAGTGTGAGCAACTAGGCATCCTCCTATATTGGGGAGCAAGGTTCAGTAAACTTCTGCAAGATGGTAAGAGCAAAATGTCCTCTTTTACCTCACTCCTAACGATTTACCTTCTAGATTCAAAAACGTCCAAAGATACAGGGATTACTTAAATGAATTCTCATATATACATAGATAGGATATATATGTGATATGATGTGTGTATATGTGCATATATACACATCAGTGCACCAGCCAGAGGCCAGTTTGTCGTGGGATTTCCCGAGGAGCTTAAACAAAACTGGATTGTAACACTGACACCAGCAGCCTTCTTGTTTCCTCGCTGTCCACATTGGTTAAACATACATATGGAGTTTATCTATGTCCATAGATGTAATACTACAGTACTATCATAAAGAATGTAAATGGTCAGATAAATGTTTCAAAGATACATGGTTCAGTGAAAATGGAAGCTACAGTGAAGGTTTATAGTATACTCTTTTGCTTAGAAATAGGGAGTGATATAAACACACATAATAACATATGCACAGAATATTTTGGAAGAATATACAAGAAACTGGTAACTAGTTGATCCTGGGGAGAGGAGTTGGGAGGTCAGGACAACAAGATGACTTACTTCACAAACTCTTTGTGCTGTCTCAAAAGAGGATTTTACCCCTTTTTAAATAATCCAAAAGCAAAATTCAGATTCAGGGCTCACTTTAGTTTTTAAATATTGTAAGTCTTTCCTAGGATTGAATAATCAAATGTTTTGAGTCAAATGCTATTAATTCAGAACCAGGTCTGACATTTCTAAACTTGTGATTATATAAAGTATATACATTTGAAAATATTTTTCAATCATATAGTAATTCTAGTGAAGACATTAACATAAGAATCCCAAAGAATAGGGAATAGAAATTTAAAAAATCATTATCAAATCTCCGAGATATCTGTTGGAAGAAAAAAATGGAACCGTTGGTTAGAACATTAAAATGGTTTCAGCTTAAAATAAGCAAGTGATCCATTTGTTCATTTTCACAGGTAGTTTTATTTGGTTTTTAGAAAAAATATATACAGTAAGTGGAACTTCAGTTCTCTTAAATAGTTTTAAATTAAAAGTATGCAAAGTGAGAGGATGAGTAGATTCCCAAAGAACAATACTGTTTAATAAAGTAGCAAATGGGAATTTCTGCAGCAAGTCAAAAACATTTATAGGAACGACAGGAACTGAACAAGGGCAGCCTGTAGCTGTCAGCTTAGCCAGCTTGGACAACACAGTGAGGGGTTTGATCTTGCTTTTTTAGTCTGACTTTAAGAATGATTTACATATTTGCCTATGCTAACCACTATAGCTTTGAGTAAAAACATCTGAAGGTGGGGGTGGGGGCCCTCCAGGGCCTATGCTCATAAGCTAGCAAGATGGTAACAGCAAAGGTCAAACCAGAGCTTGCCTTTCAGTTTGGTATCAGTTGGATTTAGACATATTATGATTCCTTGTCAGTCACAGCTCAACTGGTAGCAGATGTAACCAAACTCAAGGCTTGGAGTATTTTTTAATGCCGTTGATTTTGGGTTAGACCCTGCTTTCTCCTGGACATTCTTCTTAACGAGTTCACAGTATACAACAGTGTTTATGAAGCCATTTCAGGTTGGCAGCCATCTGACTCCTACACAGTTTTGAGAAGCGAGGAGGCAGTAGGAGTCGCCTTAGTTTTGTTTCAACTCTGCCCTTTTCCCCAGTATACTATACGCTCTCTATATACTACATATATAGGGACTCCAGGCCTACTTCTCTAGGAACACACATCTATCCCTCCAATGGTTCTGGGGCTTTTCAAGGAATCACAACACAAATCAGTGCGCCAGCCAGAGGCCAGGTTGTCACGGGATTTCCTGAGGAGCTTAAACGGAACCGGGTTATAGAACTGACACCAGCAGCCACCTTCGTTCCCTGCTGTTGGCTGCTTAGTAAGCAAAACAGCGAGGCAAACGTCATGAGCCACGTGGCCATGGGGTTTACAGACAACGGTCGGAGTAGGAGACAGAGGTGAAAGGAAACGAGCCAATTAGTAGTAGAGCTGGAGGTTGAATTAGGAATGAGAGGAGAGAGATCGGTATTTTGTTCTCTGTTCATCTATTTCTTGCTTTGTTTTCTTGATGCAACTAAAGATCTCTTTAAAAAGCGCCTTGTATTCCGGAGGTGTTGTGGTGGTGGGGGAACTGACGGGCTCTGGGGTGACAGAGGCTGGTTCCCAGCCGCTGGGGCCCAGCTCAGGCTGGGCGTTGGTCCCCACCAGGTCTTTGGCGAGAGCTCTGGGGGTCTGCACAGCCTTGTGGGACAGGGAGTCCTCTCCCTGCTGGCACTTCTTCAGCAACTCCTCATACTTCACCTTCAGGGCGCTGTACTGAGTGTCCACCTCGTGCAGAAGGGAGACGCCCCTCTGCTTCACAGCCCTGGCCCTCCGGATGCAGGTCTCCTCGTGGCCCCTCACGATGTCCCCCCCGGCCAAGCTGCTCAGCACCGTCTCACTGCTGCTGCGCTTAAGAGGCCTTCTGTGTGCTTCTGGCAAAGGCAGGAACAGCTCCTCCAGCAGGCTCTGGCTGTGTTCTCTGAAAGGGGTGAACAGAGAGTCCGGCACCAGCTTCTCGACGCCATTCACGAAAGGATGCTCCGACTGCAGCATCTGCCGCATCTCGGCCACCTCGGCCTCCAACTCCAGCGCCCGAGCGCGGTAGGCATCCGTGGCTCCCAGCTGCCGTTCCAGTTCACTGTTCTCCTTCAGCACAAGCCCATATTCCTCCTCCATCGTCACCCGCTTCTGCCGCTCCAGGCTCAGCTGGGCCTGCAGCATCGTCACTGTTTTCTTCAAGTGCTCATTTTCTTCCTCATCGGGGCTTTGCTGACTTTGTAAGGAAGTGATCTTCTCGGCAAACACATGATCATACACAAAGTGTCTAGGAGAAAAATGTTGAAAGAATATATTATGTAGGTTGACTGGGAATGAAAAGAGATTGATTTTTTTTTTCCAACTAAGTATTTTTCAGGAACTCTGATGGTTATCTTTTATTTATTTATTTATTTATTTATTTATTTATTTATTTAATTGGCCTATTCCGTACTAGGGCAGTGGCTAACACGAAATTATGTAAGGCTGGCAAATAAACACATGTAAGAAAACATAATTTTTGTGACTATTTTTTTTTTTTAACCATTAAAAGTACTTCAGAACACCTATTCTCAAAGCCCAGCAGTATGATGGATACCTTTCAAGGAAATTAGAATGGCCCCGTGGTTCTCGACTTTGGCTGTGCATCAGAATCATCTGGATAGTTTTTTACCTGCATCTAGAGATTTTAATTTAGGCCTAAGGGCCTCATTGTCATTGCAGTTTGAAAAACTCCAAAGTGATTTGATGAAGGGTCAAGGTTGAAAACTACCAAAATGCAGAAGCTGGTCTCTCTCCTGCGTAGAGTCCTGGGCAACTTGTAACTGGGTTTATCTTTGTGATCATTGTATCTGCCCCTCCTTGAGAGTGAAAGTGTGAGGGCAGGAGCAATGGTGTCTATTTTGCTCACCACTCATGTCTGGCAGAGCACCTGCCATACAATAGGTGCTCAAGAAATAAATAGTCCTTAAAGATTCAGTCTCTTAACTCTAAATTATAAAGGCATTTCTGTAGGCAAAAAACTTGTTTTATTGACATTTCAATTTTTTGCACCCTAATGTGAGGTACAGCCCCTAAATCTGTAGTCTATCACAAGTACTGCAACTTAATTTACATGAAGACTTAACACATGAAAAGCACTGAAGTGAGCACTCCCAAGACTTCCAAAAATAAGCTTTTGCAGAATTACCAAGACTCAAGAACTCTATCCATCGTATGTTTAAGTTAAGTGGTTTTGTTCAAACCACTGGTGGTCTAATAACCAAGTGGCATTTCTTAAAAGGGTACTTTTAATCTACTGGGATCCAGTATGTGTCCCTGACATGAGACGTCCCCCTGCTCATAAATGCCAAAGAAAGGCAGGCTCCTACTGGCGGAGGTCGTAGAGTTCCTTCAGACACGAGAATCTGGGTGCTGATTTCTCTTGGTCACACTTCTCCTGGCTCTTTCTTCCTTGGCCAGATGACTTCAACTCCTCCACTTGGCTCTGGAGGTGGTCAATGTTGGTTTGTAGGCATTCGATGGTTTCAGTCAGACTGTGAGGAACAGATAGAAGCCATTTGCTGCTGTCATATTAAATTAAGGGCATAAGCAGTGAGGAGAGATTAGTCGCCAGCCACTCAAACTGGGTTTTCTTAATTGGAAAGGACTTCTACTTAATCTCTATTCTCCGTAAAGAATTAAGTTAAACCATACCCCGTGTTGACCCAAACCCTCTACGTGCAAGTTCTATTCTAGTTTATACTAAATGACTTACCCTAGGGCTTCGTCAATGGATTCTAGAAAATTTACCTCAGAATCTTTTGCTGTGAGGCCTTGCTGTCCGCAACTAGCTTTTGATTGGTTTCTTCCAGTTCCCGTGCTGTTATATCTAATTGCTCATAAACTTTTGCATGTTGCTCATTCATCTGCCGTAGGAGCTCCACCTGCTTGGTCAGATACTGTAAGAGAAGATGATTGTGACCAGGTGACACACTAGGCAGATAAAGCACCTGCAGCGTCCCAACACCGATTCTCCGATTCGCTAACACCAACCGGGTAGCCTACAATTCAATTCTGATGCTACCTTCCTGTAGTGACCCCACAGGTTAGGAAGGACTCAGTCCCATGAAACTGCCCCACTTCAGACACCAGTTGCAAGGCTCAGAGACCACCTGTGCTTCTTTCTGACAAACTAGCTATAAATATGAGGGTTTCCATGACCTCCCCTCAGGTTCAGTAATTCACTACAACTCACAGAACTCAGGAAATCGCTGTATTTACACTGACTGCTTTAAAGGAGAACAACTCAGGAAGAGCACATGGGAGAGATGCATAGGGCAAAGTATGGGAGTGCAGAGTGGTGCTTCTACGCCCTCTTCAGACACATCGCCCTCCCAGCACATCGATGTGCTCTGGTTTCACGGTTTTCCTGAAGCTTCACTGCATAGGCATGATTGATTAAATCACTGGCATTGGTGACTGAACTCAATCTTCAGCCCCAGTCCCCTCCCCAGAGGGTGGGGGTTGGACTGATGGTTCTAACCCTCTAATAACATGGGTGTGTTCCTTCTGGCAACCAGTTCCCATCCTATCACTCAGGAAATTCCAAGGGTTTTAGAAGCTCTGTGCCAGGAACTGGAGACAAAGATCAAATCTATGATTTTTATTATGCCACAATACTACAGGTTCGTTTTATGAAAAAAACTTTAAATCCCAATTAAAGTACCTATCTAAGAGGAAATAAACATAGGCCATCCTTTATATGTTTACTTCCCCTAATGCTTACCAACATCCTATGTATCACATAAGGCTGATCTATGCTTACAAAGCACAATACATACATAAAATTAAGATTCAACACGAAAATCTATAGGGAGCCTGATAATCTCACAAGAGAAAAAAGTATGGAACACATGATCAATGTTTAAGCAAAAAGACCATGTATTTTTTCTCTCTTTAGAGAACGTTAGATGATTTTTTGCTTGGAAAAAAATCAAATTTTCTTCTCTAAATGAGCTATCCTGGACCAAAAAATAGGGAAAATAACACTGATTTAAGCAGAAAGAGATATTTAGCTTACTAGGATTCAAAGACTCTTGTTATTTTTAATGCTGTGAGAAAAGTTATCACCACAATCCTCCTCACTCATAAAAAAATTACCAGATTATTTATTCTGGTACAGCTAAGACTGCTTTCTAAATGGACCTTAAAAACACTTTTCTTGGGCTTTTTATACAACTATACAGTTGATGCTTGAACACCACAGGGGTTTCGGGCACCGACCCCCAGACAGTTGAAAATCCGTGTATAACTTCTGACTTCTCCCAAACTTTAATAGCCTGTTGACAGAAGCCTTACTGACAACAGTTGATTAACACACATATTTTGTCTGTTATATATACTATTTACTATATTCTTACAATGAAGTTAGAGAAAATGTAAAGAAAATCATAAGAGAAAATACTTTTACAGTATTGTTCTGTATTTATAAAAAAAAAATTCTTGTGTAAATGGACCAATGCAGTTCAAACCTGTGTTGTCAAGGGTCAACTGTACAAATGTATTTGCAGAGCTAATAGATTTCCTTCAAAGAACATGCTCAACGATTTTCAATGGGCTCTTTAAATGACCATGTGGCAAAGTTGAGAAACAAAGCATAAATGACCTTTTTATTTTTTAATTTAATGTTTATTTTTGAGAGAGTGTGCGCGAGAGCACGCAGAGGAGGGGCAGAGAGAGAGAGGGAGACACAGAATCTGAAGCAGGCTCCAGGCTCTCAGCTGTCAGCACAGGGCCTGAAATGGGGCTCGAACTCATGAACTGGGAGATCATGATCTGAGAGGAACGCAGATGCTTAACTGACTGAGCCACCCTGGTGCCCCTATGTGACCTTTTTATATCTAATTCTATAACTTGGTAGCAAGGTGTTGAGAAAACACTTAACTCTCCTAACTTCAACTTTCTCATCTGTAACTCTTGGGGCCAAAAATGTTTTAGAAAATTATTTAAATTTTAGAACAACATGGCACACACACCATACGCTTTATAGCATCCTCAGTGAGGTATGGGCAGCACCCTATAATTGAACATTAATATTTTAAACTTTTTTTAAAGTTTATTTACTTATTTTGAAAGAGGGAGAGAGTGCAAATGGGGGAGGAGCAGAGAGAGGGGGAGGGAGAGAGAGAATCCCAAGCAGGCTCCTATGCAGGGCTAGAACTCCCAAACCACCATGACCTGAGCCACCTAGGCAGGCACCCCTTGAGCATTAATATTTCTGCATCAAAAAGTATGAATAAGGATCATAAAACAGCCTCACAGCAGTTTAGTTCAGAGTTTGCTGCCAAATGAATCTGCTGTAAACTTAAGAAAAAAATCTTATTTTACAGAGCCTTTTGGGTTTGGAATTGAAAATAAGGAACTGTGGATCGGTTACTAACCTATCTTGTAGGGCTTGAAGTATTAAATAAGGTAAGTGAGCACAGAGCAGTCCCTGTAAAAGCTTCTGTTTATTCTTCATTCCCTCCACCCCCACCAGCTTCTCCAGGAGTCGGCCCTTAACCCTGCCCTCTGGCTGGCAATGTCCTAGTAGGTCCCGTCAATGAAGGGAAGGTGTTCAATCTCTTAGGAACAAAGGTTTAGAACACAGGAATACATACAATAGCTACAGAAATTTTGCAAGCCGCTTTTATATCAAGTAGAGGCCTTAAGTATTCTTTGGGAGGATTCACAACAACCTGAAAAAAAGGTAACACATAGACCAGACACTAAGTATTAATTTACAATAGGAGCGGTCTCTGCCCGGTGACTAGAATATTCACATCCTCTGTAGGACACATCTGCTTTATAATTTTTTCAATTCTCACAGAAATCTTGTGGTGGGCATTGGATGAGCGAAGAGCCTGGTGGGAGGCTGCCATAGCTAAAAGCATAGGCTCTGGGGTCAGAATTTGAAGTTACACTTTACCACTTCTAACCAGGTGACCTTTGGCAAGTAGCTTAATTCTTCTAAGGTGAGATTTCCTCATCACCTACCTCACAAGGGTTGCTCTAAGATTAAAAAGAATGTGAAGGGTTTGGCATGGTATCTGGCATATGGTACAACTGCTCGATAAAAGGTATTCTCATCTCTACCTACAGTTATCGTTTTCAAACTTTACATGTGTTAAGATTCATCTGGGGGATTAAACTATAGGAACCTGGGCCCCTTTCCCCTAAAATTTTGAGTCAGTGAGACTGGGGTAGAGCCAGCATTCTGTATTTTTAGCAAAAACCCCAGGTGATATTAGTAAGAGTGGTCCATGGATCACACTTACTAGAGGAATGTTGTTCTTTGACATGGAAAATCCTGGAGGTCTCCCCCCTCCCCTAACCTAGTGTCTCTTTCTCTTGGGTCCGGGAGGCATCAGCATTCACTTAGATCAACAGTGATTCTTAAGCTTACTGTTTACCGCTTCCCTTCTTAGGACTTGGTTTAGTTGGAGCGCTCCACAAAGATGAAGCTGTATTAAACTGCTGCAGCAGCATTTTTTACCATACTTCCGGGAAATAATGTATGAGGTGTTTTCACCTTGAGTGCTGCTTCCTAAATTCTTAGTCCACCCAAGTACTGACTCTTTGCAGATGGCTAATTTTATCTGCCTTTAAAAAGCTTTTTATTATGGATAATTTCAAACATATAAATGCAGAAAAATGGTTTAATGAGGCTCCATCTATCCATCATCCACTTTCAACAGTTATCAGTCTTATCACACCTCTACTTTTCTACTCTCATCTCCAATCATTTTAAGCAAATCCAAGACAGCCTTTTTTTTTTTTTTTTTTTTTAAGCTTATTTCTTTTGAGAAAAAGAGAGGGAGAGAGAATCCCAAGCAGGCTCTGCACTGTCAGCACAGAGCCTGACACTGGGCTCGATCCCACGAAACACGAGACCATGACCTGAGCTGCAATCCAGTCAGACGCTTATCCCACTGAGCCACACAGGCATCCCACACATCCAAGACATCTTAATTGAGGTATACAGATTCATGTATTTCTAAGAGAACCATTTTAACTACAATTTAACCATACCTAAATACCCCAATAATCCCTTACTATCAACTATTTATGTTTCAGTATTAATATTTTCCCAACTGTCTCTTAAATGGTTTTTCCAGTTTCACCGGGAAGCTACTGATTCTTCCTCATTTCACACATTTACCTTAAAAATGCAGAGTTGCCTTACTCTAAGCAAGCTCCCCCTTCCTTTAAGGATGTGTTTTTCCTGCTGGCTCCATCTAATCCAGCAGTTCTTAACATGGGGTCCTCACATAGAATTGAGAGGGTCTGTAAACTTGGATGAAAGAGAAGTCACGTGTTCATTTTCTCTAACTTCTAACTGAAATTTAGCATTCCCTTTGATTTTGAATGGAGGCAGCAAGCCATCAGTAGTATGACAGGGCACCTAGGACTTTATCACCAATAGAAATCACAGACATTTTCATATCATGTCAGAGAGGCTGCAGAAATCTTGATTCATTGGTAACACTCATCACTATTTGAAATTACAGTTTTTAGTCTGACATTAGATCCTAGTATTTTTTTAAATTTTTTTTTTTTTTACATTTATTTATTTTTAAGAAACAGAGTGAGACAAAGAGTGAGTAGGGGAGGGGCAGAGAGAGTAGGAGACACAGAATCTGAAGCAGGCTCCAGGCTCTGAGCAAGCGGTCAGCACAGAGCCTAATGCGGGGCTCGAACCCACGAACTGTGAGATCATGACCTGAGCCAAAGTCGGACGCTCAACCGACTGAGCCACCCAGGCGCCCCTAGATCCTAGTATTTAATGTATTAATAAAGAAACTTATTACTACATCACACATTCATTTTTTTCAATGTTTTGATAGGCATTTCAATCTAACAGATTCCCTTTGTAACTCTATGTATTTTAAGAGGATCATCACACAGACCTCACTAGACAGCCAAAGGGACCTATGACATAAATTTTTTATTTTTTCTATTTTAGAGAGAGAGCTCAAGTGGGGGAGAGGGACAGAGGGAGAGAGAGAATCTTAAGCAGGCTCCATGCTCAGCATCGAGTATGGCACAAATTTAGGTCTCTGTTCAAACGTAACCTCTTCAGCAGCCTTTCCAAACCACCCCCTGGAAAGCAGCCCCCTTCCCAAGGCACCCTATTAATTTCCCTCAAAACAGTGTAATAATAAACACCCAAATTGCATAGTTGTTAGTGTCCAGTCTTTCTAACCCTCCTTGAAAAGGAAAGCCTCTTCTGTATACCTAGTTCATTCAGCACAATTCCTGACACACAGTAGGGACTAAAAATACATTGGCTAAATGTCAATTTCTTTCTTTCTTTCTTTCTTTCTTTCTTTCTTTCTTTCTTTCTTTCTCTTCCTTCCTTTTCTCTTTCTTTCAAGTAGGCTCTACTCTTACTGTGGGGCTTGAACTCAAGACCCTGAGATTAATAGTCACATGCTCTACCAACTGAGCCAGCCAAGTGCCCCTAAACAGCAATTTCTAGACTTCTGGACAACAGCTTATTGTGCTCTCTACACAACTAGGGCCACTGAAATGTTGAGACACTTAACTGAAAGATTTTGAGAAGGGTCTTGGGTAAAGTCCTCTTGGGAAAAGGCCCTGTTAGCCACTAATTCTCTCCTCTCTAGCTCCATTTATAGATGTTTCTAATTTATTCCCATGGCAAGAATACCTTCCAGTAATCTGAAAGACCTTTATAATTCCTACCAGCTATTATGTGGGCCCCAAGCTGTTGACCCCTTTTAAAGATATAATGTTCAAATTAGAGTTGTGGCCAACATAAAGGAAACAAGTAAATACGCAAATAAGTACAAAGAGGCTAGGGCAGTCCCCCTTTATCCACTGGGGATACACATTCAAAGACCCCCAGCAGATGCCTAAACCATGTTTGGTACTAAACCCTAAATATACGACCGTTTTTTCCCTATACATCCATGCATACCTATGATGAAGTTTAATTTAAATTTGGCATAGTGAGAAATTAACAGTAACTAATAATAAAATAGAACAATTATAACTATATACTGTAATAGAAGTTATACGAATGTGGTCTCAAAATATCTCATAGTCGTGTACCACCTTCTCGTGATGATGGGAGGTGATAAAATGCCCACAAGAGGACGCAGGAGGTGTGACACAGCTGTTGGGCTAATAGTGACCTTCTGACCATCCATCAGGAAGAGGATCATCTGCTTCTGGACAGGGTCTAACCACAATAACTGAAACTACGGACAGTAAAACCACACACTGGGGGGTGCAGAAGACTAGCATGCTAAAAAAAAAAAAAAAGCTACCATAAGTCCCCCTCATTTGATATATCAACCTGTAATAAAAACACAATGAGACCATTTACAAAGAGCTTGTGATGTTTTGGTCTTAGAGGATTTGGCTTTAAGAACAATCTAAAGAATGGCAGGGAGCTTGTTTTCACATGGTAGGAGTTTAATCTTATTATTATTAAATCAAAACTAATCAGAGAAGCCCTTTACTTCCCCCAAGAACCTGTAACAGATTACCTAACAAAGAAGTCTGAACTAACTTGGTCAGCAACTTAAAAGAAAAATTAATAGATCTCGCAGCAAGTTCTCATATAGGGCTAGAGAATCCAGACTCCATTTATGTAGAGTATAACGCTTTATGCTTGGCCTCTCAAGTTTCAAATTAGTTTTATCAAATTTTTTCTCAATCTAGAAGGAAACAGGTTAGCTCATTTTCTAACCTTCATTTAAAGGCACAGGTATGCTACTAATGTTCTGGTTTTCTCCATCCAGAATCTTTGATACACAACCTCAAGTAAATTTGATGGGACTGCCAAGACCCCCAAATTCAAGTGGCAAAAACTGCTCACGTACAAAAGTATCTGCCATATTAAACCGTGGAAAGGGAGACATTTAAGCAAAACATTGGGAGGGGAACATGAAAGTAGCAAAATCACAGGCAAAAATGTTCATTTTATAGGCAAAAGTATAAACATTTAAGTTCTGTGAGTTATCACATGCCTGTCTTGGAATTTACATAGAAGGTCACCTTGACTGTGAGTACAAGGTTCAGGTTATGCACAAAAGCTATAAAACAGGTCACCTTACAACTGAGGCAACCCTTTAAAAAAGAAAGGCCAGCAGAATTATATTAACACCTATTTGCAATTGTAGCACCCCAACCTAGAATGCAGGGAAAGACCAACAACCCCGACTAAAAATGCATAAGGAATGGAATGGAAATTTGGCTTTTTTGGGATTATCCTTATACTAAGGATTACAGCCCAAATCCTCTGAATTTAGAATCAAAATGACCTTCTACAATACTGAAGAAAGATTTCTTATTACCTTTGAAAAACCTCTTTTCCCTGATTAAAATATTTTATTTCCCCTGTAGGAAATTTAAGTTGGAAAAAAAGGGCATGAATATGAAAATAAAAACCATTTATAATATAATCTATTAAAAGCTTGGCTTGTTTTTAAGATCAATTTTCCAGTAATTGAAAAGGATTTATTTTTTTTTCTGAATTAAGATTCTTTCATTACTAAAATTCTTAAAACACGGATAAACTGTGCAACAATTTCTACATCCAAAATAAAAGCAAACACTTACATAATCTCATCCCCTCAGAACAAGTCTGTACCAATGTAGTACAAGCATTCTTATCACCAAGACACAGTGGAGCAAACCGGACCTGAGAAGTAATTCACATGCCTCAAGTCTCTAGCCATTTGCCATAGAATTGAGGGCTTAAACCTCAATCTTCTAAGGCTGAAGCCAGAGCTCCTTCCATCTTCTTAAAAAAATCTCCAGAGGTGGAAACCCACAGCTTAGGAATCATCAGACGTGGATTGCAAACTGTTTATCTGTCCTCTCTTAAGATACTGATTTCAACACGCGTTTATTGATGATCTATCATGGATAAACACAGCAACAGCAAAGGGAAACAAATGGGTGTGGGGAGGAGGGACTGAAACAAATCAGTCAATATAATATACAGAATATTGGTAAATGTAGTAAAGGAAGCATAAAATGCTTTAAAATTTCTAAGGAAGACATAACCTCTTGATGAAAGAAGGGATGCCTTGAAGGCCAGACCTTTGAGTGGGAGTGACAAGTCCTGTCACTGCTGGGAATCAGGCAGATTTCCAAGCAGAGAGGCAACAAAACACAAGGCTGTAGGCTTGCTTACGTGTTTGTAGGAATCTTGAAGAGAATCCAATTGTGTCTGAGGGTGTCAGATCTCATTACTCTCTGAAGTACTCTCTCCTCCCCTCATCCAGGAGAGAAAAACTTACTGTGCAGATCAACACTGAATACAAGTGACACAGGCTGCAGGCATCTCTGAAGCCAATCATTACTTTCAATAGTTTAATATTTTTTCTTTTTTACAATTAATAACCATCTCTAAAAGAATACTGATCAATTTCTACTAGGATTATTTGAAACCCGCCGAGTATTTGAGAGCACATTTGTAGTTCTACTTTCAAAATACCCTTTGACAGTTTCTTAGTTGTCTATTTCCATAATGTCTATAATGAGTCCAGTTTGGGGGATTTTATCCTAGTATTATTACCAGTTCTGCAATATTGTTTATCCACTTTAAGTAGTTTGTACCAGTACTATTTTTATGGATTGTCTCATTTCAAATTTTTCTGGGGGTAGAGTAAAGGCTGACTTTCTGGTTTTCAATTACACCTTTTACTAACTTCAAAAAATGATCATGTACTACTTTTCTAATCAGGAAAACTCCCAATAAACATTCTGAAAAGTTAGCTTAAAACTTGTACAAGTGGGGGGCACCTGGGTGGCTCAGTTGGTTGAGCATCCGACTCTTGATTTCGGCTCAGGTCATGATCTCACGGTTCAGGGTTCTAGCCCCACGCTGGGCTCTGTGCTGACAGTGCAGAGCCTGCTTCGGGTTCTTTCTCTCCCTCTCTCTTTACCCCTCCCCTGCTTACTCTTTTCTGCTCTCTCTCAATAATAAAACAAACAAACTAAATAAATTTAAAAAATAAACAACAAACAAACTAAAAAATATTAAGAAAAAAAAGTGTCCAAGTGGGGGGCACCCAGGTAGCTCAGTTGTTTGAGCACCCAACTCTTGATTTTGGCATAGGTCATGATCTCATCGTTCATGAGATCGAGCCCCACAATGAGCATGGAGCTTGCTTAATATTCTCTCTCACTTTCTCCCTTCCTCTCCCTCAGCCCCTCTTCCCGGCTAACGGTCTCTAAAAAAAGAAAAAACAAAACGCTAAAAAATTAAAAAAACAAAAAACCTATACAAGCCGTAAAGTTCAAACAGGCTAATCTAGGTGTTAGAATGCCGGTTAGTGGCAGTGACAACTGGCAGAGCTGATAATGTTCTCATTTCTTATCTGGGTGTTGACTGTATTAATATGTTTACTTTATGAAAACTCATTGAACTATATACTTAGGATCTGTGTTTTCTGCATGTGTATTTCAATAAAAAGTTTACTTAAAAGAGAAAAAGAAACTGATAGAAGGTTTTAATTAAGGAAAGAGCCCTTATAAAGTTTAGGGGGTTCCTAAAGGTTACAACGATAAGAGGCACATAATTCCCTTTTAGTAGGGAATTAGGCTCTTTGCCCACTTACTTTTATAAGAACATCAAGCCTTCCTTGTTTTAGACTCTTGCAAGTCTATGTTGTGATTTGTAAGTCCGCACAGGAGCAGATGTGCACTGAGCAGGCAACAAGGCCAGTTTGTGGGGGTCCTCTCACTGCTAAGTGGACTTAACCAGCACTGCCATTTCATCCCATTTTGTCCCATCCCCATTGACTTTCATAAAGTGATTTACAAAAAGAAAGAAGAAAGCCAAGTGCAATGGCAGAGAAGTAATCTATGACAGTGTTGTTCTCAGCCAAAACACAGCTTTGGATAAAGAGTAAAATGTTGAAAGCTACAATTCTTGGATCTAAGAACCAGGGGACTGCATGCTCTATTATGGAAACAAGAGATTCATGAAAACATTTCTGGAATACTCCAGGCTAAATTTATTTGAATAGTTTATACATGTATTTAATTTCATATTTATTTAACCATTAAGATGTGAACTGAGTATGAGTAGTTCATTTCCATTACGCTTTGCAACATCTTATAGAAAACAATAGATGGTATAGAGTGTTACTTATAGATTTGGAGAATCTTAAAGATCTGTGGATTTTTTTTTTCAGAATGTTAACAATCTGTCTTAATATTCCTCAATACAACAGGGAAAAAAAGGTAGAAAATAAGTAACTTAGATCATAAAGCAATTGTGTTTGCGATCTCCTACAGTGGTAGCAAATAGGCATCATTCTCTTAGTATGCAAATAATACCCTTTTTTCATCTATACTTGGGAGATGTTCTAAAATAAGTAGCAGTTATAGAATTCAGTTACAATGATTTACAGGTGCTTTTCATAGAAAACATCAATACAGTGTATTAAGAAAATGCTTCTAGGGGCGCCTGGGTGGCGCAGTCGGTTAAGCGTCCGACTTCAGCCAGGTCACGATCTCGCGGTCCGTGAGTTCGAGCCCCGCGTCGGGCTCTGGGCTGATGGCTCGGAGCCTGGAGCCTGTTTCCGATTCTGTGTCTCCCTCTCTCTCTGCCCCTCCCCGTTCATGCTCTGTCTCTCTCTGTCCCAAAAATAAATAAAAAAACGTTGAAAAAAAAAATTAAAAAAAAAAAAAAAAAAAAAAAAGAAAATGCTTCTACACAAATACTAATAGACATATCTCACAGTATATGATAGTCTTCATAGACTACTTCATAGACTACCCTAGGACATCTTCTGATGAGTTGTAAAGCAAAGTCTACAACACAAAGCAAGTACGAATTTCTTGAGCACATACAACATTTGGCTAGTTTTAACAGTTTTAAAAAACTTATTCTGGTATTTCTGGAGGGCACCTGGGTGGCTCAGTCAATTAAGCACCCAACTCTTGGTTTTGGATCAGGTCATAATCTCACAGTTCATGGGATCAAGCCCTGAGTCAGATTCTGTGCTGTTAGATTCTCTCTGGGATTCTCTCTGTCTGTCCTTCCCCCACTCACATGCACATGCTCCCTCTCTTTCTCTCAAAATAAATAAATAAACTTTCAAAAAAATGCCTGGTTTTTCTGCATTTTTAGGTTTCTGACAAACTGTACAGTAATTACATCTAATTTTGGGTATGGCATGTTCTACACTCTTCTGATATAGAAAAGCGCTAAAAGTGGCAGCTGGTGACTTTAATATCATTACAAGATACACCTTCCTAGAACGATAAAAGTGTATTTCCCACATAGCCAATCACATTATTGGCTATATTCATAAATCCTGATGAAGAGGCAGATCGACTGTATATACACATCTTAATTATGGCTACTACGTAAAAATAAGAATACTGAGATTATGAATTTGCCTTAGTTTTGATGGTAGATTTATTTGTATTAAAAAATTGAAGTTTGTGTAATTTTGATTGCTTAGAAGTCAAGGACTATATATAATTCTACTTCTTTGAGTTTCTAGAACCTGGTTCAGTATATAATTAGACTCAGTAAGTTCTGATCACGGTTGGTTTTTTTAGAATATTTACTTGTTTATTGAGAGAGAGAACACACTTGTGAGCAAGTGTGCAAAAGTTGGGGAGGGGCGGGAGGGGGAGAATGAATCTCAAGCAGGGTCCTCGCTATCAGCACAGGGCCTGTGGTGGGGCTTGATCTCATGAACCTGTGAGATCATGACTGGAACTGAAATCAGAAGTCAGACACTTAACCAACTGAACTACCCAGGCGCCCGTGATCACTGTTCTAAGGTCTTTACACTCACACTAGAGTGCTGGTTTTAATGTACCAATTTGAAGAGAAGGAATTGTAATTTAAGTGCAAAGCTTTTTTGGGTGGGCATACGGGGGGGGGGCGGTTGGAGCATGGAGAAAAGTATTCTAATCAGACAACTGTCAGGTTAATATCCAAAATTATCATCTTTACAGTCACATGGCTTACACATAACTGGGCTACTAGAGTGGGACCATTTATAAGACAGCACCTTGCATTTTTAAAGCCTTAATCTAGTATATTTCATTTTAGCTTGTTCAACTAAAGGAAAAAGTACTCTTTTAATTTTAAAAAATCTATTGGGGCGCCTGGGTGGCTCAGTCGGTTAAGCGTCCGACTTCAGCTCAGGTCACAATCTCGCGGTCCATGAGTTCGAGCCCCGCGTCGGGCTCTGGGCTGATGGCTCGGAGCCTGGAGCCTGCTTCCGATTCTGTGTCTCCCTCTCTCTCTGTCCCTCCCCCGTTCATGCTCTGTCTCTCTCTGTCTCAAAAATAAATAAAACATTAAAAAAAAAATTTTTTTTTAAATCTACTAAAAATGTAAATAAATTAAGGTCATAGCAGGGAGAAAGAAATATCTATTTTATGGTTAATTTTTTTAAGTAAACTCCACCCACAACATGGGGTTCAAACTTAAGACCCTGAAATCAAGAGTCACATGCTCTACTGACTGAACCAGTCAGGTGTCCCCGATTAATTCTTTGAATGGCACAAGAAGGTTGTTTTGTTTTTTTTTTTTAAGTTTACTTATTTATTTTGAGAGAGAAAGAGAGATTGCAAGTGAGTGAGCACGAGCAGGGGAGGGGCAGAGAGAGAGGCAGAGAGAGAGAATCCCAAGCAGGCTCCACGCTGAGCACGGAGCTTGACTTAGGGCTGGGATCTTACAAAGGTCAGATCATGACCTTAGCCGAAATCAAGAGTCAGATGCTTAATTGACTAAGCCACCCAGGCACTCCTGAATGGCATAAGAAGTTTAAACATATTATGAAATCAGGTAATATGATTTAAAATTTTTTCCATCTAAACCCAAATTTAGGATGGAGTTTGGCAGTGGTTAGGAGAGGGGCTGTAACCAAGGAGGGAGCCTCAACAATGTGGGTATTTTTACTTCAGCTGGGTGGTGGGTACACAGCTGTTAACTGTATTATTCTTATACCTCTTGGCATATCTGGAATATTGCATAATTTATTTTTTAAAAGAAAAAAGTAAAAAATGAAGTATAATATGGACAACTTTATTGTGCTTCACATACTGGTAAATACTGGACCATTTACTTCTAATACACTTCACCAAGGGTGAAGAGAGAAATTTCTTTCATCAGACTTCTATGTTGGGAAAGCATAAAGAAAATAGAAATCAACCTCCCCACCCTCTCCAATGGTTCTTTGAAAGTGCAGAACATGATTGGTACAGTAACAGCAATAAGCCATACCTCAAAGCGTAACTCTCTTAATGAGTAAATTACCTCAATTTCCTGTAACTGCTCCTGATTGGTTGTGTACATCTGCTGAAGAGAATCCTCCAACTCTGTGTTCCGATCCAGTAATGTCTTCCCAAGTTCAGCAGCAAGTTGGAGATCTAGCACAACAAGTCAACAAGCACAATAATGCAAATGATCACACTTCAACCTTGTATATAACCCAGTGCTTAAAATAAGAATGAATCAAGGGGCACCTGGGTGGCTCAGGTCATGATCTCATGGTCTGGGAGTTTGGGCCCCACGTCGAGCTCTCCACTGACAGCTCAGAACCTCGAGTCTGTTTTGGATTTTGTGTCTCCCCCTCTATCTCTGCCCCTCCCCAACTTGTGCTCTCTCTTGCTCTCAAAAATAAATAAAACAGGGGCGCCTGGGTGGCTCAGTCGGTTAAGTGGCCAACTTCAGCTCAGGTCATGATCTCACGGTCTGTGAGTTAGAGCCCTGCATCGGGCTCTGTGCTGACAGCTCAGAGCCTGGAGCCTGTTTCAGATTCTGTGTCTCCCTCTCTCTGACCTACCCCCGTTCATGCTCTGTCTCTCTCTGTCTCAAAAATAAATAAACGTTAAAAAAAATTTTTTTTAATAAATAAAACATTAAAAAAAAATTTTTTTTAAGAATGAATCAGGACCTAACCCAACACAAAGTTTCAGTCAGATCCCAATGGAAGGAAAAATGGCACAGAGAGAAACCAGAGTTCTACTTAAAATTCAGTTGAACTGGGTTCCTCTACCCAGTAATGTACACTGTTATATACCTTACTTGTAAGATGGAGATGTATTTATTCATTCAGAAATGATCATTCATCACAGTGACCTCTAACATAATTATTTGCTCATGGACTGGACTTATTCATATCATCATTGTCTACTTTCTTCTAGAAGATCTTTATGCCAAAGTACAGGCAGATCTTTCCATAGTTTCTAGAGTTCCCATGAAATCTGGCTGTTGTGAATCTGTCAAAGTATGTATTACAGATCCTGAACTCCTAAGGAGACTAAAATTAAGTCAAAAAAGGGAAAAACTGGGGTGTCTCGGTGGCTCAGTTGGTTAAGCATTGGACACTTGATTTTGGTTCAGGTCATCATGGTCTCAAGGTGTGTGGATTTGAACCCTGCACTGTCACTGTGGAGCCTGCTTGGGATTCTCTCTCTCCCTCTGCCCCTCCCTCCCCCTCTCTCTCTCAAAATAAACTTAAAAAAAAAAAAAATCAGTAATAATACCTGCTCCAGGTCTCTCATTTTTTTCTACTTCTCTTCATGTCTTTCTCCAAGATGAGCACATCAGATAAGCAATACAGTGAGTTTTTAAGGTAATTACATGTCCATAGCTTATACTTTGACTTAACACAAACCATATTTCTATTTTAATTTTTTTAATGTTTTATTATTTATTTTAGAGAAAGAGCTAGAGAGACAGAGCATGAGTGGGGGAGGGGCAGAGAGAGAAGGAGACACAGAATCCAAAGCAGGCTCCAGACTTTGAACTGTCAGCACAGAGCCTGATGTGGGGCTCGAGCTTACGAACTGTGAGATCAAGACATGAGCGCAAGTCAGACACTTAACCAGCTGAGCCACCCGGGAGCCCTACCATATTTCTATTTTAAGCCTAATTTTCCAACTCTCTCTCTTCTTAGGCATATATGTACCTAAGAACAAGGTTTGTTTGTATTATACACAATACCCGAAACAAAAATTTAATGATACTAAAATGGACAATAGTTCTAATATAAGTAACTGAAACACCTATCTGCATAGTAACTTTCATGGGAGGTCCTTCAATATAGTGAGAAATGCACTGAACTGAGTAGGAAGGTCTGAGGTCCAGTTCTGACTACCATTTACCAGGTTAACTCTTTCAATATAGTGACTTTAAAGGTCCCTACACTTAGTATTCTTGTGTAGAGAGATGATGGTCCTATCAGTGTAAGATTATAAAAACCAAATGAAATAATATATAAGGAAGTACTTCAGAAACTAAGCTGCATACAAAATCAAAGTATTATTAGTATGCATTGATTCACAAATTAATGTTTTTATTGCTAGGCACTATGCCAAGTTTTGGCTACAGAATGGTGAATAAGATGGATGAAGTTCCTGTTATCCTGACATTCCAAGAGATGAATGGGAAAAGTCAGACAGTAAATAAGTAAATAAATTTGCCAAATGTGATAAACACTTTTCATTCATACATGCATGCATACCTTCATTAATACCGGACGCTGTTCTGGACATTAGGAATAGAAGAATGAACTTAGCTAAAAAATTCCCTGCCCTCATGAAGCTTCTTTCTGTTGGGAGAAACAGCATGATAAAATATAAAATAGATAGAAGTGCTGGGGCGCCTGGGTGGCTCAGTCGGTTAAGCGTCCGACTTCGGCTCAGGTCATGATCTCGCGGTCCGTGAGTTCGAGCCCCGCGTCGGGCTCTGTGCTGACCGCTCAGAGCCTGGAGCCTGTTCCGGATTCTGTGTCTCCCTCTCTCTCTGACCCTCTCCTGTTCATGCTGTCTCTGTCTCCATAATAAATAAACGTTAAAAAAAGATTAAAAAAAAAGATAGCAGTAAGTGCTAAAGAGAAAAAATGTATCGAGTTAGGGGGATGTGAAGAATGTGGATGTGGGAGGCTGAAATTTATGAACACGCGACCAGGGTGACATTAGAATTAAGATGTGGGGGCACCTAGGCAGCTCAACCGGTTGAGTGTCCAACTTCGGCTCAGGTTTTAGAGTCAGAGCCCCGTATCGGGTTCTGTGCTGACAGCTGGGAGCCTAGAGCTGCTTCGGATCCTCTGTCCCCCCATCTCTCTGCCCCTCGCCCACTTGCACTTGCTCTTTCAAAATAACTATTAAAAAAACAAAAAGGACTCAGGTGTGAAGGAACTGAATAAATGACCCACCTAGATCAATCTAGAGGGCCACCATTCCACGTAGAGACAAAACAAGTCCAAAGGCTCTGGGAGGAAGTGTAATTGGAGCTAATGAGGCTGACGCGAAGTGCGCATAAGGGGCAAGAGGGTGACAAGTCAGAGGGGCTCCAAGGTTGCCGGGCCAGCTGGTATAGGACCACACGAAGAAGGTCAGGATTTTGGCTTTTACTCTGAGTAAAATGGAACCCAGTGAAGGCTTGTGACAGGATGAGTGGCTGCTGTGTGAACAGACTGAAGAGATAAAGAAGGAAGCAGGGTGACAGGAGGATACTGCAATCATCTCGGTAAGAGACGGTGGTGGCTTGGACCACAGTGGAGGAGATGAAGACAGGGGTAGGAATCCAGATATGGTTTAAAGTGGAGCTAAAAAGATCTGTCAACCAACTGAATGTGATGTGTGAGAAAAAAAATAGATTCGGTGATAACGAATAAAGGATCTATTTTAGAAAGAGGTCACAAGAAAAGTCTGAGGGGATATTTTAGCTGAGGCTTGAAGAGTGAGGAGTAAGAAAGTGAGACAGGCACTTCAACAAGAAAGAAGCTGGCAGAGTCTGCAACCTGACAAGAAGCCAGTGTGATAGAAGCGGGAGAGGGAGGGCGGGAAGAGATGAAGCTGGACCGTAGGCAGAGCATACGAGAGCTTATAGCCCATGTAGAGACAGTTTAAATTTCACTCTAAGTATGATGGAAACTCACTTTACTTAATGTCAGAAAATATTATGAAAACAATATTCATGATGAAAACAGGGAACCTCACTACATATGCTTTTTAATTTTTAGGGGCACCTGGGTAGCTCAGTCGGTTAAGCATCTGACTCAGGTCACGGATCTCATGGTCATGAGATCGAACCCCACGTTGGGGTCCGTGCTGGGTGTGGAGCCTGCTTGAGATTCTCTCTCACCCTGCCTCTGTCCCTCTGGTGCGCTCTCTCTCTACAAAACAAACAAAAACCTTTAAAAACTTGACTTTTAGAGGTTGACAAGTTTTTATGTTTAGTCATTACCATCGACATTAAAACTTAACCTAAAGTGGTAAAAGAAAAGCAATTAATTTTTGTTATGTGGTACTGTCCACTCGAGTGCATAATTAGTATTCTACTTGATTAGTTTTTCCTCATTAGGAAAAAACAAAGTAGCAAAACCTCCCAGACACCACTCCAGCTCATTTTAAAACATCTTACACCCATTTATAATAAAGTAGTATATATGTTGGCAGATAGGTGTTAAAATACATTTTCTCATGATTTAAATATTAAAAAGCCTATTAATGAACTTAAGACTTCAGATAACAAGTCCATGAAATAACATCTTCTATTCGTAAGGCACAGAACTTTACGAACAGCTCAAAGCACTTAAGAGATATTAATCTTTCTATCTTTTCAAGGTATTTAGCCCAGATTTTCAAATGAAACAACCTGAAGCACAAAGATGCTACCTGACTGACCAAATCTACATGGTGAGTCACCGCACAACAACTACTGTCAACAGCTTCTAACTTCGCTTACATCATACTCCACATCTTTATACTAGGAGGCCCACACACCTCTGTTTCGGGTGGAGAGTAAATTTCCCTCTATGAGGTACTTAATCTTTTCACTTGTTTTTATAGATGGCGATGAGAAGCCAGAGTTGAGCTACTTGGCTTTTACTGCCTGTTCTGTGAGTGAAATCACATACAACTCCAGGCAAGTTAATATCTTGTTTTCACTAAATGCAGAAGGAACTATGTACCGCTGGCAGAGGCTTTGTACTCATAGGGTGTGTAATGTGTGTACACAGCCCTCCCCCACCCACCCCCCACCAAGAAGCCACCATGCTTATCAAAGACAAAGCATATAAACATTACCTAGACATTACTTAAATCTCTCCTGGCCTGTTGTAAGGTGGAAATTCCTCACTGGGAAGGACCAGAGACTCATCAAAGGTGTTCTTAACTAGCGATCAAAACCTGAGCCAAAACCTCCTCCAGAATCAAGGCTAACTTGTGGCCATCTTCAACTACTTTCATTCACTTATGAAACTACCTGCTACTTAATACGCAGCCAGGAGCAGCTTTTCTCCTCCTGCTGCTGCAGAAGAAAGAGATGTCAAGCACAGCACGCTTCCAGTAAACAGCAAGCAGAAAATAATTTGAGACTTGCCCTTATCTCAATCCTTATTTCCAGTTAAACAAAGCCCCAACCTGGTTCGGTAACCTGAAGTCTCAATCTCCTAAATATTGCATAGATGTTTAGGATAGAATTCCGGCAAAAACAAGTCTCAACTACAAGTAAGTGTCTGCGAAGTCACACGGCATAATAGGATATTACTTCATCTGTTGGTTTAAAGACAAGGGTCTTTTTTTGGTCTTAAAAAAAATTCATTTCCTGTTGTGTAGCATCTGGCTTCCATAACCATAAGAAGCCAAAAGCTGGCAGGAAGCCCAAGAAGCATTTCTAAATAATTAGTGGGGGCAATGGGAGAATGTTCAATGTCCTTATATTTTAAAGTAAGACACAAAATGATACAATATCATTTTGAAGCTTCATACACCTGATCATCTCTAGTTTACGATAAGGATTTTCATTAAGAGATGGTCTTTTCTAAATCCTATTGAACTTACTGAGCTGATCTAGGCAGCCACTAAAAATACCACACACTGGGGCACCTGGGTGGCTCAGTCGGTTGAATATCTGACATCAGCTCAGGTCATGAACTCATGGCTCACAGTTTCGAGCCCTGCGTCAGGCTCTGTGCTGACAGCTCAGAGCCTGGAGCCAGCTTCTGATTCTGTGTCTGCCTGCCTCTCTCTCCCTCTCCCTCTCTCTCTCTCTCTCTCTGCCCCTCACCTGCTGGTGCCCTGTCTCTGTCTCTGTCTCTCTCAAAAATAAATAAGACATCAAAAATAATAAATAAAAATACCACACATTTCCTGCAGGCTTGAGAATTACAACCTATCAGTATCTTCATATGTTTAATATTTTCACTCATCAATCTTTGTACATGATAACCATCTATTTTAACAGATAAACTGTAAGGTTTAAACCGGTACTCTACTCAGCCCTATGCCTTAAGCAAAACTACCTCTGGCAGCTGAGTGATTTTTTTTTTAAAGGCTCTTTCTTCCAAAATTCTGAAACCTTTAAATTCCACTGCTATTTTATTTTTAATTGACTTCAGTTTTTCATGAACCATGAGGACAACATATTCCCGTGTTAGCTGAAGACTGCAGCAGTAATTCAACAACATTAAGGCTGAAAGCTTTTCCTATTACAAAATCAGATGCGTCATTGGGTGATGCTTCTGTGTAACTCCTGTTGCCAACGTTACTATAATTGGGAAAGCAAAAAAGCCTGAATATAAACACCAAGAAAAATGATGGTGCCAGTTTTAATGACCCTTCAACAATGATTCAGCAAATTAGTTGTGCACTTGGAAAACGTACTCATCATGAAAAGAAGCAGAAGTCTAAGGATTCCTTTAAACTAAGATTTCATTTGCTGATCCATATAGTAGAAACTTGAAGCGTTATTCTAAGCTTGCACAGCTCACCAAATGACAATTATAATAGCAGTTGGACTGAAAGAAAACTTAGTCTCTGAAGTCTTTCCACCTTGTTCTCAGGCACACATTTCAAAGCAAGCACCATCATTACCTGCACAGAAGGCTCCTGCTGTCCCAGAAAGGATCTTACCCATAGAGATCACTGTCAGTATTCTTACTGTGCCAACTCAGCTCGCTGACAAAAGACAGTCTCTTTATCAAAGTGTTCTGTAAAAGCATAGGTTTTCTCCTTCTGCCTGCACAAGCTTTACATGTTTCTAACAAGGTATAAATGGTGGACCAGAGCCTTCTGAGATTAGAATTTTTCTGCAATTTTAATTTAAAAAAGAATGCCCCACCAAACTTTGATATGGTCGATCTACTTAAATAATACTTCTATTACTAAAGGAAACAAATTTGTAGTTTAATGACTTTGAGAACAGGATCTTAAAAAGTTGTTTTAGGAGCTCTCTCCAAACAAGGCTTGCTCAGTAAAGTTAATAATGAGGATGTTGGGGCCCCTGGGTGACTCTGTCAGTTAAGCGTCTGACTTCAGCTCAGGTCACGATCTCACGGTCCGTGAGTTCGAGCCCCACATCGGGCTCTGGGCCGATGGCTCAGAGCCTGGAGCCTGCTTCCGATTCTGTGTCTCCCTCTCTCTCTGCCTCTCCCCTGTTCATGCTCTGTCTCTCTCTGTCTCAAAAATAAATAAACGTTAAAAAAAAATTAAAAAAAATAAATAAATAATGAGGATGTTAAAAAAATAAACAAATGCCCGCACTTGATAAAAATCCCACTAGATGTGTTTATCAATCTGTTCAACAGGACAGACTTGCTCTCAAACTGTATTTAGCAGCAAATATCTACTAAGGGCCTACCATGCACCAGGCACTGTAGCTGGGCACACACCAGGAGGCAACATCTCCAGGCTTCTCTAGTAAACAGATTCCTACACTGTCAACTCCAAGGGTAGGATTTTATCTATCCTATCTTGTGGATAGGCACTGTGGCCCCAGTGCCTAGATGAATACCTGGCACAGAGTAGATAATAAATTTTTCAGAAATTAACACACTTAAAAATTCATTAGAAGTTTAGGTGTTCTTTAATATATAATTTTTAAAAACTGGGACAGGGGCTCCTGGGTGGCTCAGTCGGTTGGTTAAGTGTCCGACTTCGGCTCAGGTCATGATCTCAGTTGATGGGTTTGAGCCCCAGCTCTGTGTCAGCACAGAGCCTGGAGCCTGCTTCAGATTCTGTATCTCCCTCTCTGCCCCTCCTTTGCTCATGCTCGGTCTCTGTCTCTCAAAAATAAATAAAAATGTCAAAAAAAATTTTTTTAATGAAAACTGGGACAAAGCTATTCTTTCATTCACAGTGCAGACGTTATTCTTTTACAGGCCTATTCGGTAAGTTATGACTTTTGCAATTTCACACCTATTCCTACCCCCACACACTTGGTTATGACATACAGGGTTGTCAAAGTCCACTGTAATAACAGATGTGAAAGTCTTCTGAAAAGCAGAGAACAAATTCCAAATGCAAACTGACATTAAGGAGGTTTAGACCTGTGCTCATTAAGGTTTCATTAAACTTGAACATCTGATGACTTTGTTTTGGTTAGAGGTTAAAGAGTTCCACATGTAACCCCAACATGTTACATTTGCTTCCTGTAGATTTAAGTATTACAACTTAAATCTGCTCTTAACAACTTCCCACAGGGTGTGAAGTGTAGTGTGGACAAAAGCACCTGATGGAAGAGAGACATGAAAGCAGTTTGAGAGCCTCAGTTCACCAAATATTAAAACTGAGCCTCTATTTTGTGATCAGTGTTATGCTAGATTTTTTAATAAGGGCCTATACAGATCTATGCTTGCTAAATAAAAATATTTAGCTTCGATTATACAAACTGCTTAAGGTATTGTAGGGAAATGTTGCAATGGTGCAGTATTTGACTCATTAATCCTACAGAAAGTATCAAACTAGGCCATCAATCCTTATGGGGAATTCTGAAAACGGGTTTGTTAAAATGTAAGACAAATTTGCCTTGTGGATATTGGGAACATGATGGCAAATCATGCACTATAACCACTGAATAGCTTGGACTATGTAAGTGAGCTTGTGAACCACTTTGGTTCAAGTGACTGTCCACGAAACACTTAAAAAAAAAAAAGAAAAGAAAAAGAAAGAACAAAACCACCTCCCCTCTCAAAAGAGTTGCTTGTCATGTTTTCCTTTCTTGTTTTCCTTTTCTAAGTACAAGCTACTCAAGCCTACACCCTTCCCCACCTCCACCCCAAGTTCAATGATTAGCATGAACAAGTATCACCGCCATTTAATATTCAACTAAATGAGATGTTAATTTGCAGTGACGTTTTAGAGCTGAGAAAGTTGATTTGCACAGAATTGCAGAAACCGAAGATGCCTGGATAAAATTCCTAAGGAGTATTCGGTGTGCTGGTTAAAAAGTTTGCTCTGAAGTTCGGAGTGGAATCCTATCTCCCCCAGTAACAGTATCCATAGCTTGATGGGAAGACTAAATGGGCATCAGTGTTAAAAATCCACAAAAAGCGTTCCCCAATTGCAAATGCCCTCTATTAATATGCCAAAAAGGGTGGGGGCACTGTCTCCAAACTGAAGGCTGCTTTAACATTTTTCTTTGAGACATCTTCAGCAAGAAATCCGAGGCAGGCCCAGATCTGAAAGCCTGTTTGCAACTAAAAAACTAGATGCCAACTAGGAGAAGTGGCAGAGGCAGAAGTGCCTCAAGTCATTTTCACTTGGCATCTGGTGTACGATGCATTAGCAAAAAAAAGTTTTTCAACCTTCTGACACCCAACTTAAGAAGCTGTAAGCCGGTGATAAAGGAGAGATAAGGTCTGGGCAGTAGCTAGGACTCCTCGTTGTGAGTGTATGGGTTCAAAAATGCTTGCCCCCACGCTTGACTTGGGGGAGGTCACTTGGCGGTTTAGCCTCGCTTTCCTCATCTGGAAAATGGGGACAAGAGAAGCTGCTCTCCAAGTAAGGTGTCGGGCGGATGAAATGGGAGGGCCCGGCACCGTTCCCGCCCCCCAGCACTGCTACCCCCAACACCTGCAGCAGCTCCCACCGGGCGTGGGCCGGGGGTCCCCCTGGAGGTGCGGAGGCCGCGAGCCGGCAAGGGGCAACCGGAGCTTCCAGGTAACGCGAGGAGGATTCAACCGCTAACCGGGGAGGCGGTCCCAGCAGTGCCCGGCGCAGTTAGCACCCCACACGCAGGGACGGTGAGGGTCACTGCGCAGAAGCGGCCTCCCGGCGGGCTGGGCACCCTCCCGGTCCCCACGCCAGGTGAGCGCCGGGCATTCCCGCACCTGACGTCCGCCAGCCGCCCAGGGAAACCAACTTTTTAACGGTTTCGCACCCGGGAGCCTCCCCGTCCAGGCCGCCCGCCCGGGGAGCGACCGCGCCCTCACCTTGCTCGAGGTCCCGGTGGTCGTACCACGGCTCTTCCTCCTTCATCTCAAACTCCTCCACCAGGTTTTCCGCCAGCATCTCGGCCGGCTCCTCCGGGGGCAGCGGCCCCCGCCGCCGCCGTCCCGCCGCAGCCGCTGCCCCGGGCGCTCCGCCGGCCCCTCCGCCCTCAGCCAGAGCCGCCTTCGGGCGGGACACGCCGCCGCCCCGGCTCCGCGGCGCCGCCTGACCGGAGCCGTTCCCCGCCGCCGACGCGGGGCGGCCCGCAGCGCACGCCGCGGACCGGCTTCCCGACTCTACTCGTGCCGCCCAACTGCCCCAACGGCCGGCGCCCAGGCGCGAACGCCCGGGACGGAGCCCTGAGCCGGCTCCTCACGCCGCAGCCGGGCCCAACGTGGCACTTTGGCAGAACCCTCCCCGGCCGGGGCCACGATTCAAACCCCCGGCGGCTCCTCGGCCAATCGCGAGCGGGCCGCTGGCCGAGCGGCAGTGACGTCGTCCAATCCTGTCTCACCGTTGTCCCGCGGGTCGCCCGGTCTCGCGGGCAGGCAGCCAATGGCGACTCCGGAAGAAACAAAGAAGGCGGGGGAAAGGCGAAGGGGTGCGGCCGAGGACCCCGCCCTCCCTTCTGCTTAGGGTCGTGCCTGGGCCAGTGTTTCGGGTGCTGGTTGTGGAGGTGGCGACATCAGCGGCGCCTGTGGCGGGTGTCCAGCCGGTCAGTTAGCCAGTGGATAGGCTGCGTGGGCTTGAGAGGCGGGAGTCCGGCCTCAGAGCAGTGGGCGGTTGTCGTGGGGGCGCCCTTCGTGCAAGCGGAGGCGCGAAGGGTGCCGGGAGCCCGAGGTCCGCTGCCCGGCTGGCCCTTGTGGCCTTTTGACTCTCAGATTTGCTCTTCTTGATCTGGGGAAATTAAGGGTCGGTCGACAGCTGTTAGCTGTCTTCTCCTTGATTAGCTGAACTCTCACCTTCAACCCGCTGAGAGTTGTACTTAACTTCCCCTGAAACAGAGGGCCCCGGATCCACTTGAGTATCTGGGGCAGAAAAGGGGTGCGCTTGAAGGTATCTCCTTAAAAAAAAAAGTTACAAGCACTTTCGTATACGACTTTCAAAAGATTCATAGACCGCCAGTTAAGCACCCGGGGTCATGGCATTGCACCTGGAGGGAAATGCAGCCCTAGCACCTGATGGCCAGCAAGGCAGTGAACTTCGTTCTCCACAGAGTTAAGTGACACTGTTGCTCCTGGGGTGCGGCTTTTACCAGCATCGTGCAGGCAAAACCCAGAAACTCCTACATAGGGCGACAGACCAGAAGGTCAATGTTCTCGACCCTGATGTAAAGGTAAAGATAACAACTGATAGAAGACAGCAGTGCTCTCTCTTATAGTAGAATGCCAACCAATAAACGCAGAAGGAATAATGGTGTTAGAAAGTAATAAAAGAGGAATGGTAAACTCACAAATCCTTCTCTTCTGAATCCAGATATACTAAAAGGCAAAATGTTACTGATTACTTTTATTGCTAGGTTAAAAAAAGAAGAAATTTAGGTTACCTGAAAGCCTTTACTGCCCTAATTGTCAAAATTCAGGTAGAGATAGAGCCCAGAGCCAAAAGAAAATAATTTAAAGCCAACTATCTTAATCTAAAAGTAAGTCACTACAAATAGAGCTCTTTGGAAAGAGATGATTGGATTTAGGATTTGCTGACTGTGGTTTGTGGAAGCTGAGGGCTAGAATCAGGCATCTGACCTTCAAGGGACTCATCTTCCATAGTCACTGATCCGCAAGATTGAAAGTGCTAGCTTTTTCTCCATGTCAA